>NW_017734661.1:0-3358 GCF_001890085.2 Hipposideros armiger
TGATGAAGTGGCAGTTAGTGAACATTTATGATGTGCCATCATTATGCTAAGTGCTTTACTTGTATCATATCAGGTAACCCACACAACAAACCTAGAAAGTAAGGTTCTTTTAATATCCCCGTTGTGCAGGGAAGGGATTGAGGCACAGAAAGGCCAAGTCTCTTGCCCAAGGTCCCAGAGTAGTGATGGGTCCATAACTGGTCCCCAAACAGCCCAGCTCCAGTCTCTTGCTTTCAACCACCACCCTTACCTTTGGATGAGGAATAATAATAAGCAATGAAGTTTTTTCCTATGTTATTGAAGCTTCGGAAGTACTTGAGGGTCATGGAGCTGGAGGAGGACACGAAGGTGAGGTAGGAACCAGAGCAGGTCTTCCCCAGGGACTTTGCTGAGGATGGAGGGCCATCCAGGATTTCAAAATATTCATTGGTGCAGTCCAGGCTGGGGAAGGAAACAAGGGTGGGTGTTTCTCTCCTCACCAGCAGATCTTCGAGATATGCTGGGAGGCAGACCCTTTATTTCATTACTCTAAAGAGGCTGGAGATGGGTTAAAAGCTTATCAGTCATTCAAATGAAGCATGGATTCCTTTTATCTCACCCTTTCTCTCCAAGAGTCATTGCCTTGAGGGAATGATAGGATTTTAACTGGAAGAGGAAAGAGAAGACTGAGGCGCTAGGTGCACCCCTGCTGAGGTCTGAGACCACAGGGTACCTGGAAGCCTACGGCAAAGGGCCAGGCCAGACAAACCAAGGCAATGCATCTTCTGGGCAGAGACTGCTCATCTCCCAGTAGGACACGGCTCCAGGTTCCAAACAACCCATTTCTAAGCTTTTGACAGCCAACCTGCTTAGGGGGAAGTGCTGTACCAAATCTTCCCAGCTTGCTTTGCGAAAGTCATTTGCTTTTGTTAGCCGTTGTTCTCCGTTGTGAAGTTTTGTCCAGATGCCACTAGTGCTAGAATCAGAAACCCACTTCCGTGCCTCAGCCCAATGAACCATCTGTTCTAAGTCATATTTTGATGAAGTAAAATTCAAGAGTAATAAATAATTTAAGTTGTTCCTGAGGGTTGATTTCTGTAAGACATTCATCTGTGAATGACATTAATCTTGACAATTTATGACACTACAACCTAAAATGTCCTGATTTACTAATTCTGGCGTTCTTTAAAAAGCAGGCTGAAATATACATAAACTCTCTGCCTCAATCTCAATCTCTCTCTCTCGCTTCTGGATGGCCACTCACTGCAGCTGCTGGCCGCTCACACTGCCTGCTGGCTACACACGGTAGCCCATAGCAACCCACTGCCACAGGGGCTGCAGCCTATGCCGTCACCGGTGACTCACAGCTGCCCAGCTCCAGGTTGAGCTGTTGTTCAGCATCTTAGCTATGGAGGGCAGTGTCACTGGCCCTCAAATATGGGATCCGAACTGGAGCCCTCCGGCATCCCAAGCCAGTTCTTAACCATTGCGCCACTCGGCCAGTCCTCTAGTCACTTTCTAAAAAGTCTATTCATGATGTGGGTGTGAAGTTAACTATGATTAGGACTGACCATAGAAAGAAAAGATAGAACCCCACTAGAAGGCACCTGTAAGCTGCCCAGGGTTTGATGATTCTGAAAGGCTCTGAAAAAAATAAACTTTGCTCACCCTGGGTGCTAGGGCCAAAGTTCCCAATAGTTTTGAATAGCCCAAAAAGCCTGGATGGAGTCAACTGGCCCATCTGCAAACAGATGAACCCCTTGCAGTTGGTCCAGTTTCTGCCCATGAAGCAGGTACGAATGCAGGTGCCCAGAGGAAAGGACACTTGATAATGAATGGATGCATTCCAGCACTTACCTGATCTTGCTGTTACCATCTTGGGGGTTGTTGTTGGGATTGCTGTGGATACAAGAAGACATCCTTAGATAAAAGGGAGAACTTGGACAAGTGAAGATGGCAGCATTCTGAGATAACTGTCCACTAAACACCAAGATTGTGGCAGATTCATCCTCCCTAACATCTTTATAAGGAATGACCTCTAACATCAAACCCTCTTTACATGTGGGTCTTCATGTGTCTCGGGTGTGTGGGATCCAACAGAAATAATATTCCCTTTCTCTGTCCAGTCACTGGAAATGTGACAATTGTGCCATTCTGTGCTAAAATGCATTCACAATCAGTGTCCTGGGGAGAACAACCATTTCTTTGGCATGCTGGTTTCTTTTTGTTGTTGTCCTCAACTTTCCCAAAATTTGGAGTGTCTGATTAAGTGTGTTTCATTGGTGTTGACAAAAACAAGAAATTAGGAAATCAAATCAACAATTATCAACATACAGTGTGACCCAGTTCTTGATGTGTGTAATTTGGTTTCACTGTGAACAGGCATCATACTTGTGTGAAAAGTGTGCAGACAGAATCTCTCAGCTACAGTAGATTTACAGAGTCAATTAGAGAAATCACAGTATGGCAGGAAATGCACCAGGAGTGGGGAAGAACCTGCACCAGGAATGAAGATTAAGTAACAACAATAAACATGACTCACTGATTAGATGTGGGGTCTGGGAAACCGATTCTGCAAATACAAGGAAAACTGTCGTCAATAACAGTTTAATGTTAATTATGGTGACTTTCCATGATCTACTCTGTGACATAGAGCATCTCTGCTGTGTTTTATAGCATGTTTCCCATGCTTTCTCAGTGAGTTACCCTGGTGCTTGCTGAAAAGTACAGGAGACTGGCTGTTCTGAACAGCATCTTGGCCAAGGTGGATGCTAGAACTGTCCGTGAGCTCAGCCTCTTTTCTCTTAGTGGCAAACAGTGCAAAGCCCATCACTGGGTGACCTTGGGACAATTACTGAACCTTTCAAGCCTCAGTTTCCTCACTTCTAAAGGAGAAAGAACCATGGGTTTGTGTGAGGATTAAAGGAGATAACACATGCTTAAAATGTTGCCTGGCATAAAATAGGCATTCCAGAAATGTCAGCTGTTATTCTGACCGCTGTTGTTGTCATTACCTTGGGTACACTGTGCTTCATCAGAAACCCTTGGTTTAGTTACTGTCTGCCTTCTAACCACACACCTTCTACATCCCATTTCTGTGCCCACATCTCTCTCTAACCTGCTGTGCCCTCTTCCGATTTCTCTACTCACAGCCTCACCAGGTTTCAAGACTGTGGTAGCCCACAATAGTCTCTCTCTCTTTCGTAATGTCTTTTGCTGACATGCATGCATGCATTCATTTAGTATATTCTATTTGTTTGTCTTAATTTATTATATTCTGTCTGTCCTCTAATGACATCATGTGTTTGTCTTGACTCTCTCTGCATTGTGTATGCGCCTCTCTTAGGCTGGGACCATGTCTCCTTCAAGTGGTCCTAAA
>NW_017731384.1:0-2329 GCF_001890085.2 Hipposideros armiger
CAGGAGCCCAAACTGGGTTTCATCTTGCCTCTAGGCTTTTCCAGGGCTTCCCTGCAGCCTCTAAACATGACCCATGGCACCAGAAGCAAGGCCAGCCCTCTGATGACTCCCAGAGTGCTCCTGGGCAAGACCCGTGGCCCCGAGGGGCAGCTAGAAATCCCTATTAGAGTCTGAGAGGCCAGGCTGCTACTTCAGCGAGGTAAGTCCGGACATTTCAGAACGGGGCACGTGGGGACGTGGAGGCAGATGGAGGCATGCAGCTTGAGGTAACCAACATCTGGATCAGGGTACCCGTGGAAACAGCTATAGAGGATTAGACGGTAACGCTGACAGAAAGGACAATTAAGGTTTTACTGAAGGCCTGGATGTGGATGGTGAGGTTAATTTTCAGTGGTAGCTTAACAGAGCAAATCTGAAAACTGGTGACATTACTGACAGGAACAGGAACTAAAAAAGGGGAGGGGCAAAGAACAGCCAAGACACTCTGAACAGGTATGAAAGGGATGACTTGTCATACCTGCTATTAAGACTATTACAAAGACTTAATTAAAACAATACAGTAGTATGCAGGGAGAGACAATGATAGACAAACTCTAACCCCTAACCCTGACTCAAGAGGCAAGAATAAAAGCCAGAAACAGGCCTACATATTTGGGGATTTGGTGACATAAATCGTTAGGAAAACAATGGACTACGATAAATGCTGACAGCTCAGTTTGTTATCCATATGGAAAAAAGATACCTCATAATACACAAAAATAAACTCAAGATGGTTTTAAACCTAAATGTAAAAAGTAAGGCTTTAAAACTTTCTGAAGAAAATATAGGTGTGCGTATTATGACTTCAGGTAAAAGATGGGTTTCATAAACAAGACAAAAAACAAAACTGCCCTCCAAAATGACCATAAACCACAGAAGACTGATACATTTGACTGAATTAGAACATTGAAACTTTTTTTACACCAAAGATACCATAAAAAAATAAAAAGATAGGTAGAGACTGGAAGATATCTGCAGCAGATAACAAAAGACTAATTTCCAAAACATATTACGAACTGCTACAAATCAAAGGAAGTCAAACAAAGCAATTTTTTTTTAAAAATGGGTAAAGGGCAACTGACAGAAAAGGAAACCCAAATGGTCAATAAATATATGAAGAGGGCCGGCCAAGTGGCTCAGTAGGTTAAGAGCGCAAGCTCTGAGCAACAAGGTCGCCGGTTCGATTCCCACATGGGCCAGTGAGCTGCGCCCAAGCTGAGCTGCTGCTGAGCTGCCAACAGGTGGCAGGATGGCTCAGCAGGTGAGAACACATGCTCCTAACAAGACTGCCTGTTCAATGGTGGGCTATGCCCATCCGCAACGAAGACTCAACTCAGCACCTTGAGCTGAGCTGCCATCCAGATGGCTCAGTGGATAGAGCGTGTGCTCTTAACAAGGCTGCTGGTTCGACTCCCGCATGGGATGGTGGCTACACCCACCCGCAACTAAGATTGTAACATAGCACCTTGAGCGTAGAGGCCACAAGTGGCTGATGGACAGCCAGATGGCGACTGGCGCCCTCCACAACTAAGATTGAAGAACAACAACTTGGCTGGTCCCCCTCCCCCAAAAAAGAAGTTGCAGGGAAACATTACTGACTTTTCCCATCCAATCTGTTTGCTTCGAATGAACTAGAAAAGATATAGTCAATAAAGTGATTTCCAATCTCTACATTTCATGCCTGAGAGGAAACATATGCAAAACAACAAAGCAAGTATGCATGGCATGGTGGGAACTGCTACATGCCAAGTGGAAAATCTGTTTTAAACTGAACTGGGAATTCAGACAACACACTCGAAGCCAGTAACAGATGATAACACAGTATGAATGACTTGGGTGTGTGGACACTAGAAATCAGACGTCCTAGCCCAATCAGCCTGGGGTCCGTGATGGGCTTGGGCGATAACATAACCAAGCAGAGGCCTAGTGGCAAATAAGCAAGGGTCACTGTTGCTGACTTTTAAAAAAGGGTTTGTAGAAGATCTAGGAAGAATTTTAAAACAGAACTGCTTTTTAAAAGTCCATCCATGCCGCCTCTAACCACCATAAGTAGGAAACAAGGTTTTGGAGTTAAAGTTTAAGATCTGGGATGAAGTTCTAGTTGCACTGTGTACTAGCTGAGGGATACTGAACAAGTCATTGAACTCCTTGGTGCCTCAGTTTCCTCAAATGTAAAGTAGGGATACTAATAATCACAATTATTTAAAGGGTGGTAGATCCAAATGCAATGTGAGAATGCTGTGTCAACTATACATCCTGCAAAAATGTGTTGTTTTTAAGTTTAAAGCAG
>NW_017731384.1:3069-14394 GCF_001890085.2 Hipposideros armiger
ACACACACACACACACACACACACACACACACGGTTATTTAACCATAAAGAGATGATACTCTGATACATGCTGCAACACAGATGAACCTTGGAAACACGCTAAGTGAAATAAGCCAGACACGAAAGGACATATATTGTCTGATTCCACTTACATGCCATCTGGAGTAGGTAGATTCAGAGACACAGAGTAGAACAGAGGTTACCAGGGGCTTGGGAGGGAGGAACAGGGAGGTGACGCTTAATGGGTACATGCGTTTCTGTTCGGGCTGATGAAAAAGTTCTGGAAATGGATAGCTTGTGTGACGGTTACACAATATTGTGAATGTATTTAATGTCATTTAGAAACTGTTAAAACAGGAAATGTTATGCTGTATATATTTTACCACAAGAAAAAATGAAATAAAAGTTTTTCTCCAAAAATAATAGGACAGGCACGATCCCTATTACCATTACCTATCTCAGCAAATTCCAAAAATGGGGGACAATATGAATAAAGGACACTACCAAGGAATTTAAGTTATGAGAAGCTAAATATTCAATTTCCTTAAAGGTAACCTGTAACTAGATATGAATAACAAGTAATAATACTGAATGCTACTTACACAGCAATTTCTTTGTACCATAAATATATGGTTTTTAGTATAAACCAAATCAGAAGAAAAAAAATCACAATGTAGCAGCAACAAGATTAGGGTCAATCAAGAGACTGGTATCCTTTGGGAGCTGCCAGCTATAACGAAACTTTCTGACACTTGCCCAGTGCTGGAGCCCTCTAAGTTGCTTAAGCTGATCCTCTTTGTACTGCGCATTTTACCCTCCCTTTCATCCTGCCACACGTTAGCTCTTTTTTTGGTATTCTCTGACTTTCCCAACTAAACAGCAAACTCCTATGTGCAGGGAGGCCCTGTCTCCCCACGAGCTCTGCCAACCCGGAGCACTGAGTTGGCAGGTGCGGGACAACGTGTTATATCCTGTAGGTGCGACTTTCCCTTCACCTAGTCTACCCAGCAGGTAGTCACGCCTGGAAGATCACAGGAACCACCTGGCCCACCGTCTCGGGACCCAGGACTGACCCTCCGTCCGCCAGTGAGCTGCCCCCGGCTGCGCCCCGGTGAAGGGGCTCCGCCTCCACACTGGCGGATGTCCAAGGCCCCAGCCGGGGAGGCCGGCCTCCCCCAGCCTGGCTTCGCCCCACCGGGGCCCTCACTTGTGTGTCTGCTGGTGCACAGGCGCCAGGGCGCCAGCCCTCCAGCGTCGGGCCCGACTTCCACGCCCCGCGTCTTCACAGCCCCTCTTCCGGCTTCCGCCTTCCGGTCGCAGGACCCGTCCTCTCCCGCCGGCCCGGGCTGCCCGCGCACGCGCCTTACTAGTGGTGGTGGCGAGAGAAGGAAAGGGAGCGAGCAAAGAGGCCGGGAGAAGAGGGTTTAAAATCGCCCTCAGATGGGGGACAAAGAGTTGTAGGTTTTGGCGAGAGTCTGTCTTCAGCATTGAATCAAGCACTCGCAAAGGCAGTCGCCAATGGGCCAACACCTGCTTTTGTCTGCTGGAGGAAGGCTGGGAGGGTTCCTGCTTGCCTTCGCATTAAACTGCTTAATTGTGGTTCTGGAGGTTTCGCTCTTCACTGGAGTCCCTGACACAAGCTTCTCGTAGCTCAAATTTGTCTGCTCACTTGCCCGCCCACCTACCCCACCACACCCCGTTTATCGGCCCAGTAAATCTATGTTGAATGAATGTTTACTATGTGTCAGGTGTGCTGGCGGGGAGGAGTGTGGCAGGTTTCTCCTGCCTTCAAAGAGATTGTGGTCTAGGAAAGGAAATAAGATGTGTATGCAAATAAATGCCTACAGGTAGACAGTCCAAAAATATTGAGCCAAGCTGGGGTCGGCTCTGGTAGGAGATTCGGGGAAGACAATGTAGGAGATGGCATTTGAGTTAGGACTTGAAGGATTGACCTCTCCACACGGGACTAACTCATATTTCCATCCTCCCAGGCTTATCTGTGGTTCCTCCCAAGGGAGGAGACGTTCCCCTTCCTTTGACAAGTTGATGCCACTATTTTCCTGTATCCTGGATCCCACCCAGTGTCCCAAGAGACTGTCCACCCATGTACATTATTTTCCTAACATTATTTTTCCATTTCTCCTAATATTTATTTATTCATGAGTACCTACTATTATAAGGCACAGATATTAGTAGTAGGAATACAAGTAAGACACATCCCTCAAATCTTTGTCTGTTGGGAGGGTTAATCGTGCCCTTGGGCTATATTATCAGGTAGAGTAAGTGCTACAGTTGATACAAAGGACCATTTCTCTGGAGAAGAGTAAGAAGTGTTCATGGACTAAACATGAATAGGGCCTTCAAAAATCAATAGAGTTTTGGATTTTCTGATCAAGATGGCAGAGTAGGCAAATGCTGTGCTTACCTTCTCTCATGACTACATCAAAATTACAACTAAACTACAAAACAACCATCATTGAGAATCACCTGAAGTCTTGCTGAACCAAAACCCTACAACTAAGGACATGCAGAAGACGCCACCTCGAGACTGGTAGGAGGGGCAGAGATGCGAACAGGGTGGGCCCACACCTGTTTGTGACCATTAAAAATCTGGAGGAACATCTCAGCTGTGGAGGAGCAAGGAGTCACAGTCCTGCACCAGGCTTCCCAGCTCAGGATTCCAGTGCTGGGGATAGAAGTCCCCATAATTTCTGGTTGTGAAAACCATGGAGATTGTGGCTGAGTGGGATGGAGGATGGCTACACTCTGAGGTGCTCCTCTTCGAGGGCCTGCACATGGACTTACTTACTGACAGACTCATTCACTCTGAGCTTCAGCGTTGGGGCAGCAACTCAAAAACTGAAAGGAACATATGGAGAGCAACTGAGTTATCTGGCTTTAAGATGAGGGCTGGAGGGGCAGCTTTCTACTGGATGGAGGAGCTGGCCGAAACCATTGTTTCTTTGTTGAGCCCTCCCCCTTCCTAATGTGCAAATACAAGCAGCCACCATGTCTGAGTCTTCATCAACCTAGCTAAGGCCTTTCATTTGCCTGCCCAGGTGATTCTGAGACCATGCCCCACCCAGCTTTTGGGCACACACAAACCATTTCCAGTGTTTTTTTCATACAAACCACCTACCTTGGCTCATGCTGTAAACTTTCCTAAAATCTCTCAAATGTTCACAAAACCCAAACAAATAGCATCTGGCTTTGGCGTGTCCCATACCTCTGGCTGAGCAATCCTAAGCACTAGCAGCAGCTTCCCTTGGTTCATAGCTTGGACTCTCAAGGTAACTCCAAGGAGTGTGGGTGGCGGTCATCTGTGGATTGCTTTGTGGCTCATGTCAGGTGGCCCCAGGCAGGGCACAGGCTACAGTTGAACTTCGCCTGCAGCAGGTCCCCTAGGGCTGGCATGCCCAGTGGCCAGCTTCAAAATGAGCTGAAGCATCACCCAGTCATCTCCAAGGATGATAAACCCAAAGGGCACCCTTTGCAGGCACCAGAGCCCTGGTAAAGCAAATCCTGCTCCATAAGGTGAGCCCCTCCACAACAGCTCCTTCACTGTAGTCAAGGCCAGTCCACACAGCCAGTGAGCCTGAGGATCAATCCCTCTCAGTGATTTGCAAACAGCAACCAAGGTTCAACTATAACAGGAGGACACACACAACCCACACAAGGGAAACACCTGAAGTACTCAGTTCTAATGACCAAGGATACTGTGCTACTGTGCCCCACAAGACACCTACTACTAAAGGCCACTCTATTAAGACCAGGAAACATAGCAGCTACCTAATATATAGAAACAAACACGGGGAGGCAGCCAAAGTGGGGAGACAAAGAAACTTGTCCCAAATAAAAGAATGAATAAAGCTCCAGAAAAAGAAGTTAACAAAATGGAGACAAGCAACCTACCAGATGCAGAGTTCAAAACACTAGTTGTAAGGATGCTCAGTGATCTCAGGGAGAACTTCAACAAAAAGATGGGAAACTAAACATGGAGATAGAAAACATAAAAGAAAGAACCAGTTGGAAATAAAGAATACAATAACTGAAATGAAGACTACATTACAGGGAATCAACTGTAGATAGGATGAAGCAGAGGATCGAATCAGCAATTTAGAAGATAAGGTAGCAAAAAACACCCAATTAGAACAGAAAAAAAAAATCCAAAAAAATAAGGACAGTTTAAGGGACCTCTGGGACAATGTCAAGCATGCCAACATTTGCATCATAAGCGTACCAGAAGGGAAGAGAGAGAGAGCAAGGAATTGAGAACCTATTTGAAGAAATAATGATGGAAAACTTCCTTAACCTGGAGAAGGAAATGGATATTCAAGCCCATGAAGTGCAGAGTCCCAAATAAGATGAACCCAACAGGCCCACACCAAGACACATCATAATGAAAATGCCAAAGATTAAAAACAAAGAAAAAATCTTAAAAACAGCAAGAGAAAAGCAGTTAGTTATCTACAAGGGAGCTCCCATAAGATTGCCAGTTGATTTCTCAACAGAAACTTTGCAGGCCAGAAGGGATTGGTATGAAGTATTCAAAGTGATGAAAAGCAAGGACCTACAACTGAGATTACTCTACCCAGCAAAGCTATCATTTAGAATCAAAGGCCAGATAAAGAGCTTCCTAGACAAGAAAAAGCTAAAGGAGTTCATCACCACCAAACCAATATTACAAGGAATCTTAGAGGGACTTTTTTAAGATAAAAAAAAAAGATAAAAAAATATGAATAATAATATAGCAATAACTACATATCTATCAACAATACTTTTAATGTAAATGGATTTAATGCTCCACTCAAAAGATATAGGGTGGCTAAATGGAAAAGAAAACAAGACCCATACATATGCTGCCTACAAGAGACTCACTTCAGATCAAAAGACACAGACTGAAAGTAAATGAATGGAAAAAGTTCATGAAAATGGAAACTAACAGAAAAAGCTGGGATACCAACAATTATACCAGACAAAATAGACTTTAAACCAAGGGCTATATAACAAGAGACAAAGAAGGACCCAGTAATCCCACTTCTGGGTATTTATCCAAAGAAACCCAAAACGCTACTTCAAGAGAATTTGTTCATCCATACATTCATTGCAGCTTTATTTATAATAGCCAAGATATGAAGGTAACCTGGGTGTCCCTGAATGGATGAATGGATAAAGAAGAGGTGGCACATATATACAATGTAATATTTCTCAGCCATTAGAATGAATGAAATCTTGCCATCTGTGACAACATGGATGAACCTAGAGGGTATTGTGCTGAGTGTAGTAAGTCAGACAGCGAAAGACAAATGTTGTATGATTCACTTATAAGTGGAATCTAAAGAAAAAATAAACAAAACAGAAACAAATTCATAGATACAGAGAATATTTTGATGGCTGCCAGATGGAAGGGGGTTTGGAGGTGGATGAAAAGGGGAAGGGATTAAGAAATACAAATTAGAAGTTGCAAAATAGTCAGTGGGATGTAAAGTATAGAGAACATAATCAATAATATGGTAATAACTATGTATAGTGCCAGGTGGGTATTAGATTAGTTGGGGGGGGGTCACTTCTTAAATTATATAAATGTCTAACCACTATGCTGTACATCTGATGTAATGTACAGCATAGGGAATACAGTCAATAATATTCTGATAGCACAGTATGGTGTCAGATGGCTGCTGGACTTATCATGGTGATCACTTCTTTAGGTATATAAAGGTTGAATAACTATGGTGTATACCTGAAATGAACGTAATGTTGTACATTAGCTATATTTTAATAAAACTCTTTATAAAAAGAATCAACAAAGCTTTAACAGTGTCTTGCACATTCTACTGTTTATTGTATTGGCCTGATGGAGATAAAGGGGAGGGCATTTGAGGCTGAGAGGATAGCTTGAGCAAAATGAGGGGAAAAACATGGATCTCCTATGGCTAGGTTTAGGGTGTTTGGGGCAATAATAGAATTAGAAGGAACGTTGGATCCACATCATGGGGGATCTTAAATGCTTAGATTTTTATTTATAGAATTTTATTCTATAGGTACTTGGAAGCTATCAGAGTTTGCATAGAAATTTTAAATTTTCTGAAAGAATGCTTATGCCTCTATCTGGTCCTTCTTTGGACCTCATAGCATCCCTGTGAGGTGAGTAAGGCAGATGAGGAAATCAAAGTCCAGAGGACTTCCCTCTGCCTCTCAGCCCGTAGGCCATTATATGTGCTTAAGCCTTCCTCAAAAAAGAAGAAAGCTCCAGCTCTCCATCTTGCTGCTATCTTCTATCCTATCTTCCTAATTTCTACCCCATTTCTTCTTTTATGACGAAACCACTTGATCAACTAATTGATTTACATTGCTGGCATTTTCTATGGGTGACTTGCCCTCCGACCTGTCCTTTGTTCTCATAGAACTGTTTTCTAGGCTCACCAGAGTCCACCGACTCCATCCAGTGGCCTCTTTTCATGAATCTCCTATATATACTCACCGAGCTCATGCTATGTATGAGGCACAATGCAAGAGCTGGGGTACAAAGATGAGTAAGACACTAGCTTGCTATAGAAGTTCTTTAATATACTGGGGGACCTACACAGATAATGAGAATACTATGTGGTGAGTGTGGGGTAGAGGTAATGGCAAGTTTTGCCTAGAGCATACAGAGAAATATGGATAATAATTCACTGTTCAGAATTTTGTTGTGCAACTATGCAAGAATACATCTTCCAATGATGTCTTATCTTGAATTCTTTAGGCCATAACACTGCATTCCTAGAGAATGATCCCTTTCAGTGTTGACTACAGCCCTGCCTTCCACATACTGAAACCAGCTGGCAGAGAAGAAGGATTGGATAGTCTAGGGGGCCAATGGGTGGAGCAAGAACTATTTGGCCTTCACCTGGACCAGCTTAAGACCCACCCGGTGGCTCATGGGGTCACCACAGTGATCAGAGGAAAGAAAGGACATTGACTGTAAAAGCCAGTGGCATTACAGAGCAATAGATGGTCTCGAGTGGAGAAGATAGAGATAGCCACCTCTCGAGGACTGCCTGACATATGGTGCAAAGCCTGTGGAGGGGGTAATGTGACCACCCTTACCAGGTGGAAGTGGGGAGCCCCACACAGGGCAAAGGATGCTGCCACCCCATTAGTCTAGTGCGTTATAGACTGGAGACAGGCCTGTGGTCAGACCACAGGCTGGCGAGATCCATGGTATAGACCCACACAGGTGGCTCAACCCCAAGGGTCAGTAGTGGACTGTCAGTAGCCCAGATTCCTGAACTCATCCCATGTCCAGTGTGAATGGGAATCACCCCCAGATCAGCAAGTCAGTTCCATTCTGGTGGCCTGATTGTGTGCAGTGCCACAGAAGAAATGCTATGCTGGCCAATAGAAGCAATCTGCTTGCCAGCTTGCCCTAGACAACCCATAGGCATGAGCCCTGAAGCTTTTCAGGGCATCTGGTCTACCCCATGCATGGGGTGGAAGGCTGGAGAGTACCCTGAAGAGGAGAAACAGAGCGGGACAATGCCAACCACTGAAGGGGGACTTAGAAAATTTTTTAAAAAATAGTTCTTTAAAAATTAAAAAGATGTGGGACCTCCTGAAACCCTGGCCAGGGACTCTTCTTGCGTAGGTGTGAGGACAATATTGTCTGGCAGGACAAAGATAATGTCATATTCTTTGCTACTGCTCCCATCAACAGGTGGAGTCTAATTCCATTTCTTTTGAACCTGAGCTGGTCTTGGTGACTTGCTTGACCAGTAGGCTGTGGCAAAAGTGAAATTCTGGGATTTCCAAGGCCAGGTCCTAAGAAGCCTTGCAGCTTCTATCCAGCCTCTTAGAGCACTCCCTCTGGTAGCCCTGCATCACCTGGGAGGAAGTCAGACTACCCTAAGGCCATATGCTGGACAGGTTATGTCTGTAGGTGCTTCAGTCAACATGCCCAGCTGAGCTCAGCCTTCCAGCCAAGGCTCCAGAAATGTAAGTGAAGACATCTTGTACCCTTCATACTAGGCTATCCACCTGCTAAATCCCACCAAGCAACCTCTGCAGACTCTACACAGAACAGAAAAATTGCCCAGCTGAGCTGCCTAAATTTCTACCCCACAGTTCAAGAGATACAGTACGATGGATGACATTTTAAGCCACTGAATTTTGGGGTAGTTTGTTATACAGCAATAGACACCTGACCTCAAAATATTTATCATCTAGTTGGGGAGACAGGGTTCAGGGCTCAGGAAAAGGTAACAATGCAAAACAATGTATGAATGTGTAATGAGTAGTAAACCATAAAGTTCTGTCAGAATGCAGAAAAGAAAGAGATCCCCTGGAACTTGAAAGATAAAGGAAGACTTTCCAGAAGACATGGGGTTTCAGCTGGACCTTAAAATACAAGAAGGATGAAGATATATGGATAGGCAGGCACAGGGCTTTGCTGGCAAGGAAAGAGGTGGAGGAGGGATGGTGTAGGTAGTCCCAGGAGGCAGCCTGTGTGGTTCCTCGTGACTAGAGCAGAGGGGTTCTGCTGTAGAGAAAAAGGAAGCTGGAATGGTGAAGAGTTACAGGGCAGGTGAAGCTGTTAATAGGAAAAATGCTTTGCCTCCATCCTCTGGCCTTGGGGACTGTGTGGAGGGCTTGGGTGATGGAATCAAGGGTATTATTTTCAGGGGAATCACGATGATGACTCTATGCTCCCTCCCTTTATTTGAACTTCAAGAGGTGCCCCCAAGTCCTACAGTTCCAAGATTTGACAAACCAATCCATAGTCAGCCTGTTTGTTCTCTTTTGTAGTCTGATAAACTTGGAGTGCATCCTCTGAAGAGTCTTTTTGGTATTAACATGTCCAATTTAATGAAACAGTTCTTATCTCTGAAACTACATTAACCTGTTGGTTCTCTCTGGCCACCTCAATCAAACTGAATAGAATTCTGTTATCCCTTCTCCCAAACCATCATTCTCCCTACACTCCAACCCCCACCCCACCCCGCCCTGGGCTCCGCCCCCTCCCAGTGCACCTTCTCTTCCTGTTTCCTGTGACCGCCCCCCCCTTGCCCTAGTGTCTATCTCACCTGTGCCAATGCTCAAGCATCACCTCACACAATTGGTGCCAGATGCGAATGTCTCATTTCCTCTACTAAACTGTGAGAGCCTGTTGGAAGGTCCTCACCATTCCTTAACCCCTCCCTTCCCTTTCCAATCATCCTCTTCAGTGTTGCCCAACAGATCTTTTTAACCCAAAGGCCTGATGTTATATATACATCAAGGCTTTTAATAGCTCCCTGGTGCCTACAGAGCACAGTAAGCAACACCCTTGGCAGTCAGAGCCCTCCTTACAGGCCACATCCCTGGCCACTTCCTTCATCCTAGCTAGAGTAGTTGCAGCTCTTCTCACAAGGGCCTTTGTGTCCTCTGCCCTCGGCATGCACTGTTCCCTGTGCTTCAAACACCCTCCCTTCTCTCTCAAGCCTGATAAACTCCCCCCACTCATTCAAGTCTCAGCTCTGGTTTCACCCCCTCTTAGGGTGCACCCCTGACGCTCAGGCTGGGTCAACACTCCTTCCATGTGCTCCTCTGGCACTTGGTGCTCCCTCCTAGCATTTGTTACAGGTGTCACAATTCTCTGTCCACTAACCTGAGGGCAAGAGATGTATCTTTCACCAGCATTTCCCCAGCGTCGGGCTCAGTGACTGGTACAAGGTAGGTGCTTTTTAATTATCTGTCGACTTGAAATGGACTCCATTTAATCAACTCACTCTCCTAAGTGTTCTACACGCCTGCCACTTCAGAAGCCCAGAATTATTTGCAAGTTGACCTTTAGGCAGTTACAGACTGTGCGATCAGAAGAGCCATCGTCTTGCAGAAACAGTCGTCCCTTGAAATAAATGCAGAGTGCTAAACAAAACGCCTTCTCCTCAAGCACGTTCACACCCACATCTCATTCTGTGCTCATAACCACCTTGTTTTCTAGACAAGATGCTGAGCTTCAGAGTAATGAACTTGCTCTCCCACGCTGACCATGGGAGAGGGGAACTAGGTCCATGCGGGAGTCAAACACCGCCCTCCAGGTAGACACCGTATCATCTGCCTTTTCAACCCAACAAGGGCCTTGCCACAGATAAGTAAGACACCTCTGATGGCTTCCGCTTGGAACAGCAACAAAACCCTAGTCACCCCCACCAAAGCCAGAGAAATATAATCTCACAGCCTCTGGCTTTGCTCCCCAACCACTTCGATTAAAGCTGAGCAGACAGAAAGGATGACATTTCTGAACTCCGAGGCTGCAATGAGCTGAGAAAAACAAGCATCTGTGGCCCCCGCCAGGACCCATCAGGTGGAGGGGATGTTGCCCCGGGTGCTGTGGGAGGCGGGGAGGGGCCTCCCAGGAAGCCACCCTCCAAGGAGAGTCCATCAGCAAATTGTCTCATCTAGCCATAACAGCCAGGAGCAAGGTGGGGGAGCAGGGTTTTGTCCAAGGAGAGCCAGTGTATTGTAAACATGATAAAAGGGGCTGGAAAGCCCCACTTATCACTGACTAATGTGTCCCCAGGTCATGGGGGAGCTGGACCCCCACCAGCAGCTCTGAGCAGGGAAAGAGAATTCCTGATTAACCCCATCACCTGTGAGTGGGGCCCAGGGCAAAAGGTCTGGCTTTTCCTCTTGCTAAGTGATTCTCATGGTCATTAGGCATTCATGGGGCTCAGCACAGTTTCTAGGACACCCTCTGCCAGGCTGCAGAAATGTCTCTGAGTCCCCTGCTCCTTGGAGCCACATGGAGCAGAGTGGGTGTGTGGGCACCCTTGGGAGGAAAGGAGATCTGAGGAAGGCAGAGGTAACACGAGGCTGAGGGCAGTTGCAGGGGGAGGAGGATGGTGCTCTGCTGGCTAACCGTGAGGCAGAAGGAGGCTTGTGTGTCAGCACCTGGAACAATGGGTTGGCTTAATTTGGACTTGAGGGACTGACTGAGAACTTGATTTCTCTGGGCTCTTAATTCTGAGGATCGCATTCATTCCTTACAAGCCCCTTGTGTGCAGGTATCTTAATTTATTGATGAGAAACGGAGGCTCGTGGAGGTTAAATGAAAAGCCCCAAATTACACCGTGGGTAAGTGGCCAGCTGAGACCTGAGCTCAGGCCTTGCCGACTCCCAGCCTTCGCATTCCAGCATCAGTGGGACCAGATGCATCAGATCAGTATGTAAGTGTGAGAACTTCTGAGGGATGTTTGGTCAAGTGAGTTCAACTTTCCTTTAGATATACCACACACACACACACACACACACACACACACACACACACACACACACACACACACACACACACACACACACACACAC
>NW_017731384.1:14634-27873 GCF_001890085.2 Hipposideros armiger
GTTGAAGGAAGAATAAATGAGAAGGGGAATGAAGGGCTCTGCACAGGACTTGAGTGTTAATATTGTCACAGTGATTGTTGTGGGACCTCCTGAGTGAGTTTCTTGCTCCAGGTTTTGCCGCCTGGCCCACCTGCCTCTCTAGGCATATTGTCTTCAGATTCCCCTGCCTGAAATACCACCCTATGCATATCCCCTGCATAGGAACTATCATCCTTTCTACTGCTTCCTCGGCCTGGAAATCACTTTCATGGGCTGGCTCATCTCCCACTTCCAAACCTGCAGCCTCTGCTTGTTGCCTGGCCATGGGCAACGATCCTACTTGAGTCGCGATCCTACTGGGGTGTCTAAACACCTGTGGGCCTGTGCTGGCTCCTTGAAGTGACCTGTCCCCTCTTCCAAGCTTGCTCAGATCCCAACCTCGCCTCCAGCTGCCTTCCTGACCACCCATCCTGTCGCAGCCTCTCCGCCCTCTCGTCATTACCATTCTCTGTGCCTCAGCCTTCAAGTCCTGGGAGTGCTGGCTTTCCATGTATGATCTGTCTCCAGGTTAGAGAATAAGCTTCTTGAAGACAAAGGCCTGCTAGTGCCTTTCAATGAATCTGCTCAATTAATCCAGGCTGGAGGGGCAGAGGGCTTAAGGGGACGTTCTCAGGAGTTCCCATCCACGTGTCAGAAGAGGGAGCCTTCCCCGGCCACGTGACCCCTGGAGCAGTGATACTTTGAGGATCTGGCTTACAGGAGGGCTCAATGTACATCCATGAATTGACTCGAGCCGTGGCAGGCCAGTGAGCAGAGGATATTGTTTTTGGCAGGTGGCAACTTGGTGGGACCTGGCAAAGAGTGCCAACCTAGAAGCCCTCTATTCTACAGGGCCACAGGGCTTGTCTTGAGCATACAGGAGCACCGGTGTCATCCCCTTTCATCTCCACCATTCAGAGTCCTCAGGGTTTCAGGTGTGAGGTGGGAGGCAGGGCTGCTGAGTAATTTCCTTCCATGCCCTTCATAACCAATGAACTGAGAACCAAACAGCCTGCTCATTACCCACAGAGAAACTGAGGCCCAAAGAGGGGATGTGACCTGCCCGGAGTTCAAAGCCTAGCTGGGGCTGGAGCTGCACGTCCTGACTCCAGTCCAGTGCTCAGCTCCCCAGCTCACACTGCCTCTTGGGTGACACACACATAGCAATGCCCTGCAGACAGGGATCCTGGAAGGGCAGAGATCAAAAAGTCTCCAAGAAGACATCTCTCAGCTCCTCTCCAAGGCCCCCAAACCTGCCATGCCTTGGCGCATCCTGTTTTTTTCTCTCCTTGGGATGAAGGTGCTGTCCCCATGGTCCGAGCCACATGGTCTCGGGCTGCGCTGTCCAATACACTTGCCACTCACCACACTAGGTATTGAGCACTTGAAGTGTGGCTAGTGCAAGTCGACTTGGGCTGTAAGTGTAAGTTACACACCAGCTTTCAAAAACAGAGTACACAAAGTATATGTAATATCTCAATACTTTTTTACATTGATTCATGTTGAAATAATGTTATTGAAATGAATTTCAACTGGTTTTTTCCTTTTTGAATTTGACTTCTAGAAATTTAAAATGAAACATTGGGTTCACATTTATAGCTTGTGCCATGTTTCCGTGGAACAGCGCTGGTCTAGGTTCTACCCTTCGGCTCCCCTATGAGAATGCAGGCGCCTGAGGGCAGACAGCTGACTTGGATAGAACTTCTCCCACCCACTCACCCCTGCCAGCCTGACACCTAGGGCTGGCACATGCTGATGCATAAGTGGGTCCCCAGTTCTCCAGATAGGCTCCTCTGAGGTCCCTCAGGTCCACAGTCTCAGAGTGGGGTATGAGGGCATTCAAGACAGGCTTTCGGTTGGAGGAGCATGGGGTTTTAGAGCCAGGACCAGGATGAGGCAAGCCAGGTCCCAAGGACACAAAATTTCAGGAGGTGTTCACTCTCTGGAGGTGCGGGCTGACCCTAGGAGCTTCACTTGTTGCTTCCCTTGCTCCCAGCCCTGTCAGGCTCCGATATGGTTCCTTCAGTGGGACCCGAGAAGAGGCCACATCTCCATAGATGTCTGCAGCTGAACTCACTAGAGTACCAGGTTGGTCCTAATAGCCCCCACCTCCCACGGGCAAAAGCCCTACTCAACACCCACTTACCGGCACCAAATACACCAAATCTGCAGCTAAGGTCTCCTTGCCCCACTTTCAGTGCCTTCAGGAGACAAGTTGCATTAATGGCGATAATTTTGCAGCTTTGAAAGGGAAGCGCCCAAGACCCTGAGGCATGGGGCTAGAGGAGCCCTGTGAGGAGAGGGCCAGACGGCAGGCATCCCTCAGAGGCCTCCAACCTGCTGCAGGCTATGGGGCCAACGTGTCCCAACACTGACAGGCTTCCTTGCACAAGCCAGACCTCACAGAGTGAGGGGGCGCATGAGGAGGGGGAACAAGAAGGCTCGACAGGGGGGTCGGAGGCTCATCCATCAAGAACCGTCACACAGCAGGACCACAGGCCTGCCTGAACGTTTGACATTTTAAAGGGGACTTCTGCAGCTCCCCAGCCCCCAAAACCTTAGCCTCCTGGAATCAAGCACATTCCATTAGTGGGGGATTAGGGGGCTGGCAACCGAGGTTGGGTGCCCCCCCCCATCCTCACTCACCTACAATGCTGGGACTGAACTCCCCTACACCACCCCCCGACTGGAGCTGTGGTTAAGGGGCCCAGGGCAAAATAGAAATTGGTGGGGCCTTTTCATCTATCCCTGCTTTTAAGACACTAGCATACAATTTAAGAAGCTATCTTGACTATCTTTTCTTTTTTAAAACCGGGAGAGATGGGTTGCAGTGAGAGTCTCCAAAGCTTCGTTTATGCCAAGAGCTGGGGCTGTAGAGTGGAAGGGTCTCTCAGATAAGAGCAGAGGACCAGCTGTCCTTCCGACTGAACCGAATACCTGCACCTGGCTCGTCTTTCTGAAGCACCAAGGGTCAGCTGGCTTCAAGTGTCCCGAGGGCTCGTGGCCATGGTCAGGCCCTCCCCACCAGGCGGGACAACAGCATGGACTTCAGTTCTCTCCTTCCCTCACAAGGGAGTCCCAACTGGTGGCCTGAAGTCCTGAGAACAACAGGGCCAAGATGAATCCGAAGCCTTGGCAGTTGTTAATCTCAGCATCAGAAAGACCTGTGTTCAAATCCTGCCTAAACCCCCTGCTGCCTGTTGACCTTGGCAGGTTACTTGAATTCTCTGAGGCCCATTTCCTTAATTGGCTCCTAGTATACTCCTGGTATAGTGGGAAGCCATCTGGCCTTGCTATCAGAGAGACCTGGGTTGGGCCAGTGGCTAGTTGTGCATCCTTGGGTAAGTTTCTTAACTACTCTGACCTTTATTCTCCTTACAAGGTTTCTGCAAGGATTAAATGAAATCACATATTGGAAAGTAGCTGGCACAACACATAGTGGGTGCTGCTATCAGATGGAATTCATTCTCTGTCTCCTGCCCTTGCACTTCACAATATAGCTGCCCTTGGTACCCTGACAATATAGCTCTGATCCCCCTAATAGCCCTAATGGTAGTTTAGCTGTCACATAGTTACATGCTGGTATTCCAAGTGGTGTGTTCTAGGTGGGACCCTGTGACAGAGCACAGTACACGCTTAAGTGATACTCTTAGTTTTGTACCTTTGGGTTGCATATTAGTTAATGGCATCAATCGGCAGCCTGAGTTCAATTCTGGACTCTGTCACGTACCAGATGGGCAATCTCACGACAGCTGCTTAACTTCTCTGTGTCTCAACCTCCTCATTTGTAAAGTGGACATGATGATAGCACCTTGCCCACAGGGTTGTCATGGGGTTTAAATAAGGTAACAGCTACCAAGGGCACACACTACATGCTACAGGAGTGTGTTGTTAAATGAAATGTATTGACCGCCTTCCCCACCCAGAGATGCTCACCATCCATGTGCCCGCCCTGGTTCAGGCCTTTCGCAGGCCCTGTCCTGTTAATTCAGGGAAGTCCTTTCTGACCTTGTGTCTATTTTCTTATGGGAGAGGGGAGAGAGCCAAGCTGCAGAAGAGGCCCAGGGAGGGCCTTGGCTTGGCCTCTGGTCCTAGCCACCTGCTCCGCCCATCAACACTGGGCGGCAGCCAGGGTGTGCAGCTAGTGCCTTCCTCAGAAGTGGGGGCTGGGCAGGGCTGGGCTGGGGGAGCTGCTTCTCACTGCTCAGGAAGAGACCGACAGGCAGGGAACGGATTTGTAACCGCCCCATGGTCAGCACAAAGGTGGCCCCAGGAGGAGCTTCCTCTCGAGGAGGAAGGGAGAAGGTCAGCGGCCCACATCCGGCCCTGCCTGTTCCTCCCAGATGCTGTGGAAAGATGTCCTAGCCACTTCGTCACTGCTGGGCGGGGTCTTTCCTTCACACTAGGGCAGATCCCTTGGAGGACCCTGGTCTGCAGGGCTGGGCACATACTCACAGGCACACACTTCTCCCCCTCCCCCCCTCCCCCCACACACAGTCCAGGGGCTGTGGGATGAGGCAACCAGTTATTGACTTGGCTGGTTGGCTTGGCATGCCACTAGTCTGTCCCAGGATGCAAGGCACACTGGGCCATTGGGGGTGACGGTTTAACTGTCAATGTTCATTGCCCAAAAGGTCAAAGTCATAGGTCAGTTTTTAGATAGCACCACAGATTTCCTTCTCTTCCATAGCCACAGATGCCACCTGCCCCAGGGCTTGCTTTCTCACACTTGTGCACCATGTACAAAAGGGATCAGTTTGTGACTGAGCAGATGGATAAAATTCTGTCTTCTTGCTACTGCACGCTCAGGCTGGGGGTGAGTGGTTCCAGGCATCATCTTCACAAGGGACCTTTGGACTCTGCAATGCAGGCTGTCTAGGAAAGTCATCTCACTAGGGTCACTGTGGTTCCCCTTTATCCAATGTAGAAACGGAGGCTTTGGGACATGTGAAGACCTGTTCCAAGATCCTGGAACTGGCTCCTTTGTGGTGGGGGTGGGCAGCTCCTGCTGTGTTTTGGGCGGTGGAGGCCCAGGTAGGGGGCCCTAGGGGTGCCTCATCTCCAAGGGACAGGCAGAGTTCTGCAGGAAAGCCTGGGTAATGGGGCTCTTTCTGAGGTCTTTGCAGGGAAGGTCCAAGGCTTTCTGCAGCCCCAAGGAAGGCTCAGGCCTGTGTTAATGTAAAGGTTTCACGTAGGCCTCCCGAGTTTGGGATTTCATGCTTCTTCAGCCCACTCTCACCTTGACCAAAAATAAAATGAGATTATAAGAGTAGATACCAAGACAAAGCTGCTGTGAGAGATGATGAGCTGGGGCCACCTTTGTGCTGACCATGGGGCGGTTACAAATCCGTTCCCTGCCTGTCGGTCTCTTCCTGAGCAGTGAGAAGCAGCTCACCCAGCCCCGCCCAGCCCAGCCCCCACTTCTGGGGAAGGAGCTAGCTGCACACCCTGTCTATCCATCTGTCTATCCATCCATCCATACATACATACATACATACATACATACATACATCTGTTGAGTACCCACAATAAGCCAGGCTTGGTGCTGGGTGCTGGAGATCCAGAAGTGAAGAAGCCACGGTCCTTACCTTCATATTGTTTTCCAGTGAGGGAGACGGCATCGATTATGATAGAAGTACCTGGGAACCCTGTTTGAAATAGCTCAAATAACAAGGAAAACTTATCTCACATAGCAAGAAGGCCAGAGGGAAGAGGCTCTGGGATTGGTCAATTCAGAGGCTTAATGCATCACTGAGAACTCAAATTTTTCCTATCATTGTGCCTGCCAGCTCACCTCAAAGTGGCTGCCACACACCTGAGTAGTGCAAGCCAATGCTGTAATTAACTGGAGCAGAAGAGGAACCGTTTCTTCTTGAAACCTTTTTTAAGAGAGAGGAGACCTTTCCCACAAGCCCCAGCAGAACTTGCCTTCGACTCTCATTGGCTAGCGTTGCATCACCTGCCCATGCTCAAATTAATCTCCGAAAGAAGAAAAGGGATGACCACACCCTTAACTGCAGGTAGAGTTCCCTTCCCTAGGGAGGATGGGTGTCTCATAAGAACTAGGGTTCTTTTACCCAGAAGAAAGGGAGCTGGATACTCGCAGTGTCTGTTGGCAACCAGATCCCAGCGTTTTGTGTTTCTTCCCCCACCCCAGGAGCAGCTTGGGAAACCCATCCCTGACTTTCTCAACCCCCTGCTCTGTCTGTTTGTTTTTCCCTCTACACTGACTGCTTGGCCACAAACTGCTCCTTGTTTGTTGTTAAAACGTGGCCAAGTGAAAACTTCCTGCCACAGCGTTCTCTCTCTCCATCTCGGTCTTACACACACACACACACACACACACACACACACACACACGCACAACACAACACAACACAACACATACGCGCGCGCAGTATCGAGGTGTCCAGTGAACTTCTCTGAACCCTACACCTGTGAGGAAGCTGTCTGTTCCAGTGCATAGCCTTCCCCCGCTCGTTTCTGACAGGCTTTGTACAAGTAGGCATCTATGAGCCTCCATTTCTGCAAACACTTTACAGCCAAAGACTGGGCTTGATCGAAAGCAAAGGAAAAAGTTTAATTACTGTCTTATTTGATTCACCTAACCTCATGGGCTCCACATGGCCTGACCACAAGGAAGATGCTTTCAAGGCCGCGTTCAGGGAGGGAGGCTGCTTATCCAGCTGGGTCCATCGCAGGCACCAGATGGAATCAGAGGAAAAAAATCTTGCTCTACTCAGCCCAGCCAGAGACAGAGCATGGCACCCAGACATTGTGGAGGAAACCGACTGCCATGGGCATTAATGTACTAGATCTATTCCTTGGGGTCCTGCTGTTCCCTTCTGGTGCCCCCTCACAAGAAGTCTAAGCAATCTTCCCATGAAAGCCAACTGCACCGGACACAAAAATCAAGTCCCTCATGCAGACTGCTCACTCTGTGTAACGGGGCCCTGCCTTCCTCAGGGTCTCCATTCAGTCATCCCCCTCCTGCCCTAGCTCCGGCCACCCTGGCCTTCTTGCTGTTTTTAAAATGGGCCACACTTGTTCCCACTTTAATTCTCTCTTCCTCAAATGCCCTCCTCCTCTTAGCTCAGAAGCCAGTTTTTCAGAGAACCCATCTTTGAGCACCTGTATATGTATAAGGTATATATATAAGGGAGTCCCTCTCACTTTTATTTGAGTTTTTTTAATTGCATTATAGCTGATCAGAAAATACTTATAGGTTTACTTCTTTATCATCTATCCACACACACACACTAGAATAGAGGCCAGTGAGGGCCAGACCCTGGACTGATCTGGTCCCCACTCTATCCTAGAGCACAGAGCTTGGCCTGGAGGTGGTGTGCAGTAATGCATGAGTGAATGATGTCTCCAGCCCAGACCGCTTTTCTGGGATGACATGAAAACAAACAAAAGTCTGCTGCAAAAGTGCTGGTAGGGATTAGCTAAAATCACAGTCTTCCTGCCCTGCCGTGTCCTGTGATGCTGAACACACAGGAATGAGTCGACAGAGAAAAGCAGATGTCAGGCTCTCTCATAAATGCTTCTCCTTCTCCTTCTTCACCATCTTCATCCTCGAAGGATGACTGCAATTCGGGAGCTTGAGAAGTGGGAAAGGATGGGAGGAGGTTGTGAAGGCAGCCCCTCTGACAGTAACGAGGCCTACGCACTCCAGGCACCGTGCTGTGTGGGTACCATACAGATCGCTGTGCCCATCTCACAGATGAGAACCAAGTCTTGTGCAGGCTGAGGGACTTCATCAAGGTCCCCGAACTAGTAGAGGGTAGAGTTGGGGCCATACTCTCATAGTCAGACTGAAAAGTGCATGCTCTTAACTACTCCACTAACCACCTTTCCTCCTCCAATGTGGGTCACTGTGAGAATTAAATGAGATAACAACCAACTTACCTAAAAACTTCCTGGTATTGTCTAAATAATAGGTGTATTGGGGTTGAAATCACATGTAATAAAGTTCACCCTTTAAAAGTGGTTTTTAGTACGTTCACAGAGATGTGCAACTATCACCACTGTCTAATTCCAGAGCATTTTCATCACCTCTCCCAAAACCCATAGCCATTAGCAATCACTCCCCATCCCTCTCCCCCCAGTCCTAGGCAACTGCTACTCTATTTTCTGTCTCTGTGGACTTTTCTATTCGGGATATTTCCCATCAATGGAATCATACAATATGTGGTATTTTGTCACTGGCTTCTTTCCCTCAGCATAATGTTTTTGAGGCTCATCCATGTTGTAGCACGTGTCAGTGCTACATTCCTTTTGATGGTCAAATAATATTCCACAGTAGACATTCATGGAGAAATGCTGGCCCTTGGGTAGACGGGATGAAGAGGTGTGATTTAGGGAGGGCCTGGCCCCAGTGACCTGTCTCTGATAATGTCCTGCTCTGTCTCTGGGACACTAATGCTGCCTCCTCCAGGAAGTCCTTCAATCCTACTACCTAAAGTACTTTCTGGAAAAAGAATACCACATAAGAAGGCCAGGCATTGCCTCCCTTGCTGAACAGGCCCTACTCAGGGACAGTAGCTGGGTATGTAGGACCCATCCACATGATACACATCACCTCTGTTTTCCTCTTTGGAAAGTTCACAGTGAAAAGTAAACAACAAAGAAAAATAAGGAAAAGAAACACACACACAAAAATATTAAAAAACAGAAAGGAGGGCCGGCCAAATGGTGCGATGGTTAAGAGCTGGCTTGGGACACCAGCTCTGTGCAGCAGGGCCCCAGTTCAGATCCCACATATGAGGGCCAGTGACACTGCCCTCTACAGCTAAGATGCTGAACAACAGCTCAACAGTCCTGGAGCTGGGCTGCCGTGAGTCGCAGGTGACGGCATAGGCTTGCAGCCCCTGCTGCAGTGGCTTGCCATGGGCTACCGTATGTAGCCAGCAGCCAGCATGAGTGGCCAGCAGCCGCAGTGAGCGGCCATCCAGAAGCCAGTGACTGATCTGCCTCGCCCTGGAAGAGCGCAATGATGGTGCCAACTTGGGCCAGTGAAGCAACGTCCCTCCACAACTAGACTAAAGAACAAAAAAATAGCAACTTGTCTATTCCCCTTCCCCCAATTCCCCAGCACTGTTCCCATCCCCCCAATTCCCTAATAAAAATCTTTTAAAAAAAAAACAGAAAGGAAGTTCACAATGAGAATCTAGGACCCAGGAAGTGAAAAGTCCTTTGGTTCAGGCAGTGGAAGAAGTGACCTAAGAGTCTCCGTGACATCTCATTGCTGAGCAGAGTCAATAAAGCAAAACATACCAGAGCCTATACAGGAAAACCCTTCATTAATGTCAGCGTGACCTTACTACAAAGTTCCTCTATCCAATATGAGTTTACGGACGGACGAGACTTCAGTGACCCTGTGGCTCAACTTCCTGGCTCAGGTGACCCTAGAGTTCTAGTTCATGGCAGCGCTAGATGGGCTCTTCTGAGGTTCTTGGTGTGGGTGTTGGCTGGAGCTGGTCAGAGGAGAAGGGAAGAGGAGTTAAATGGGGATTGCCTCCATGCCCCTGAAGTGCAGCTCCGAGCCTGGGCTGCCGTGACCTCTAAGCTGAACTATCTGGAAGCACTTGATAGGGACAGGCACTGCGCACAAGCTAGTTATTATAAGTCACTGGGGGACGGGGCTGAGGGGACCCAGCTAGCAGCCTCCGCACTGACCAGTGGCTGAACCCAGCTGGGCTCCCTGCCCTGGAAGCAGAGCAATGCCTGGGGACAGATGGCCCTGTGTCCTCTCAGCCTATCCCCCTGGGAGTCTAAGGCCACCTCCCAGTGGGCTCTGCTGAGGTTCAGAAAGGGGACGCTGCTGAGGAAGGTGGGATCCAACAGGTCTGGGCAGGTCTGCTCTGTGGAGACCGGGCCCTCTCCCGGGTGGCTGGGACACCCAGTGTGGGCAGGAGAGCACGTCCTGAGCACTGAGCACTGGCCCCTGCCCGGGGGCCCGGCTAATGACCCCGCGCATGCATTCCGGCCTCATTGGCAGGAATTGGCTGAGGGCAGGCCCATTAGCTGGAATTCTCCCAATGCTCACACATCAGAGTGCAGGGGGGAGAAGTGAAAAGTTGAAAAAGAGCTAATTATTGCTTTTATCAGAGAGGGTGGGTTGATGGGTCCTGCCCTAGGGCTGCTGGGGCTGCATTAAAGATTAAACGCCAGGTGGGAGGGAGCAGGGCTCCTCATTCCACAGGAGGGAGGCCGGCAGGCCACTCTTTGGAGACCTGGTGGCAGGCGGCAGCCTTAGATCTGTCAGCCAAGCCCTCTATCCCAGCGCCCACCATGGCTACATTCCACCAGGGGACCCCCGCAGCGCCCAGCATTTCCGCCCACCACCAAGGGGAGTGCAGCTAAGGTCCATTCTGCTCCCTCAAGGGATGAGGGGTCGGGTCTAGCCTAATTACCCAATTGGTAGGTTTCCTGACACCTGTCTTAGGGGGACTTAAGTGATCCCTGCACGCCACCCAATGACCTTATGTGCAGAACCTACAATGGAATCGTAGGAGGCCTGGCAAGGACTCAAGGTCAGGGAGGCTGATCCTCCTTGTTATTACAGAGCAGGAGCCTGAGGCCCAGGGAAGGAAAGGGGCTCAGTCGAGCACATGGCTGTGTGGTTAGTCCCATGATTTTGGGAGTCGTTGAGAATGGGGACTGCATCTTCTATTCTCATCATTATTCTTAAAGTATTGAGGTGAAAGAAACTGGGTGATTAGCTAAAGTAATCAAGGCCAGGGTGACTTCATTATTGTAACCCAACAGTATTTTGGATACACTGGGTGTTCAATGGAGATTGTTTATTGGTTGTATGATGATAATGGGGTAGCACTTAAGAGGGCATGGTGATCATTTGGAGTGTTCTCCAAATCTTGGGAGCTAATTCATTGTTCATAAATTATAGATGTAGGTGAGTATCATGGTCTTGAGTTACCAGGAAAAACCAAGGCATGGTGGGACTGGGTTGCTGAGTGCCCCACGTAGACTGACTGTAGGCAGGCGGTGACAAGGTAGCCAGCTTTGCCAATCCAGTTGTGCCAATCCAGGTGTGCCAGTCTTCATTAGGTTTGTCTTGACAAAGTTGTCCATCAAGACTTTTCCACCCCCACACAGACCCCGGAAGCATGATGTCCACTATCTGGCCCCACTAGGGACCTACAGCCCTGTCTGGCCCACTCTGCTCTTCCGAGGATCTGCCCTTGCCCAGGAGAATGAATTAGGCTTCTTGTTTTTTTCTTGCTTCCAAGCTCTAGAAGCCAGAGTTTTTCCAGTTAGATTTCTTCAGGTTTCCAAACTCGGCTCATAATTTCATGCTGTTCTCACCTTTCCCCATAGTGGGAAAATCCCTCAAATGACCTGCTCAAGTCAAGAGGACCCTGGGCTTGCCAGCACTTCCCATCCACTGTCCCTCAGGCAGACACTCTCCAACCCCAATGATCTGAATTAGTCAGGCTAGTAGAATCCTGATAGATGTCTACTGGGTGGAATGACTGAGTCTGAGGAAAAGGATCTGGAGTTCACAATCTGAAATTGAACTGGCCACATGGATGTTCTGAGAGTCAAACCAATATGATGCTGGATTGCTATGAGAGATATGAATGCAGCAACCTGTTCTTTGTTTTTAAGTGCTTCTCAAGAAAGCTCACGTAGTCCTTTTTGAAGCACAGGGTAGTGGGGGAAGCCAAGGAAGAAGGGGAAGAACTTTTCAGGAACTTTTCAAGTGGATGCTCACAAGGAAATCACAGTCCGGTGTGGAGTAGGGGGTGGAGGGTGGAGAGAGAGAGAGATGGGTGCACATTTGCTCACAGTGAAGGGTGGTCAGTGTAAACATAAAGCAAAAACACCATTAGAGTAAGTGATTCACTCCGGGGAGTGTTGGGAAGTTTTCTGTAGCTGAGTCTCTGAGGCTGGGATGGAGCCAGTTAGGTGGACAAAGGGAGGAAAGTCATTCTCAGCAGGACTGGGAGGAGCAAAGGCACAGAGGTGAGAAGATAAGACCATGTTCAGGGAGAGGTTAATTGCTCAGCTGCATAGAGCCTGGAACGCCATGAGCGGGGCCTGGAGATATGGGCTGAGATGGTGAAGAAGAGCTAATGAGTTCACTGGAGGACAGACAGCCAAGGTTTTCAAACAGGGCTGTGACATGTCCAGGCACCAAGAAGAGTAAAGGGACAGACTGAAACCCTGAGGACTGCCATTAACCTTCACTAGAAACAGACCATTTTGTTTGCAGCCAAGAGGAGCTTGGGGTCCCAGAGGCCCCTGCAGAGGGTGCTTCTTTGGCGTGAGGGAGCAGAGCACAAGGAAGGACCTGGACCTGGTGGTCGGGCGAGCCTGGGTCTGCGTGAGGAAATTGTGGGCTGGAAGGCTTTTGGGCCCAGTGGAACGGGAGACATTTCATGGTAATTCTCTCCCTAGTGTTCTCTGCAGGCAGACTGACATCTTCCCAACTGAACAGACACAAGGGACAGAGGAAGATTTGAGGAGTCCGATGAGATTACCCGCCTTGAGTATCCACCAGAAGCCTCTCAGCTCTTGGAGCAGTCCATCTGGGAACGCTACAGAGGGTGGAGGTCAATGACAACCCTCATCCATTAGAGAAATCAGAGTCCAGTGTCCCCACTCTGCAGAGATGGGCCCGGAAGACCTTGCTTTGAGTTCTTGCTCGGTAATCTTCCACCTGTGATCTTGGCCAGGGTCTTCCCTGAGCCTTGGTTTCCTTGTCTGCAAAAGGGGATGATAAATTAATCCCTGCCTACCCTGCAGGGTACTGCATGGCTCAACAAAAGAATAGCCACAGAAGACACTTTGTATACAGGTGGGCTCTATACAAAATTAGATGTGATTATGAACGTTAATACCTGGGTCACAGAGCAGGGAGGACCCAGACACAGAATGTCATGGTCCTACACCCAGATCTGTTAGGGGCTGGGCCCAGCCAGAGAGTCCCAGCCCCTGAGACTGCTGGGGGCCCCTCTCCTCGTCAGGTTCTGCAAGGGAGAGAGACCAAACTGATGTCAATTCCCATGTTTCCCCTGTCTAGCTGTGTGACCTTGGGCAAGTCACTTCGCTTTTCAGGGCTTAGATTTCCTTACCTATAAAGCAGTGATAGGAGTGCCTGCCTCAGGGGGCTGGTGTGGGAATGAAGTGAGACAAGGGCTGCAAAGTCCTGGCACGTGGCTGGTCCACGGAATATGCTCATCAAAGTGGTTG
>NW_017731384.1:32045-62303 GCF_001890085.2 Hipposideros armiger
TAAACACAGTAATGGGCCTGAGAGAGCCAGGGAGGAATGTGGGCCCCACAGTGCCTGGGGACTCAAGGAGGGGTGGGAGTAGAGGGGATAAGAGCCCAAGAGGCCGCCAGCCTCAGCTCTGCATGTGTGCAGGGAGGAGAGAAAGGGAGTGAGGAGCGGAAGACAAGAAGGAGGACAGAGCAAAAGGGAGGAAGATAGCACCAGCCACAACGAATCCTTGCCTTTCCTCAATGCCGCCTTTTCCCTGGTCCCCAGGCCTTTGCAAAAGCCGCGCCCTGCACTATGGGAGAGGAGGCATGAGGGGCTGTGGAATTTCCAGCCCTGTATTCACTGTGGGACCTCGGGCATGGCAGGGAACCTCTCTGAGCTTTACTTTCCTTGTCTATAAAATGGGATCTTGGTTTTATGTACCTCTAGGGTTGCCACAGCTGTTAAATGAGATGATGCGAGGAAGCCGCCCTCGAGTTCCCGTGCAGTCAGGAACCTCTCCTTAGTGAGTTTGCTGAGTGGCCACTTAGTGAGTTTGCTGAGTGAGCGGCTACAAGAAGGCACGCCAGGTGAGAGTGACGAAGTAGAGTGGGGCGTGATAGAGAAGGGGAGGAGGTTAGCACAGGACCCCACGCCATGTTCTCCCCCCAGAATGTCCCCACCCCCAGTCATGGGTGACCCCTCTGGTCTTGTACGGCCTTTCCTCTAGAGCAGGGCTGGGCAGGCTATGCTGGCTGGCTAGACAGTTACCATGTTCTCCTACTGGAAATTGGCCATATGGGATCATTCCAAGTGTCTTCTGGAGTCAGTGGGGAAGAGTGATTGGCCTTGGGCCCCTCTCAGGACTTGGGGTCACCACAGTCATGCTCCACAGAGCCCAGAATCCAGCAAGGACCAGAGAAGGGCTGGGTCCTCAGGGGGGAGCAAAGGGGGAGGCTGAGGCACTGCTGAGCCTCTAGGGTGGGAGGTGGGCTGGGGAGGCAGGAGGAGTGTGTCTCATGAATCTGCTCCCCTAAATATCTTTCCCACCTGCTACAGAAATTCCACTGGAAGAGGGCACAGCTTTTCACTCCCTGCTCAGAGCTAAGTCATCAGAGAGGAAACCCAGGAATTTGAGAAGATTCCAGAAGGCAGTGGGTGTGAGGTCGAGTTGAATTCCAATTCTGCGACTCATTTGACGAACAATTTAAATTCACTGCACCTCGGTTTCCTTATCTGCAAAATCGGTAACCTGCGAAGTGGATGTGAAGACTAAAAGAATACCATGGGGGTAAGGGAGAAGGGAAAGCTCTTCTTTAAAGGAGAATGCCAACTATAAATAGGCAAGGAATGAAGGAATTAGAAAATCACCATTTGCAACCAGTTTGAGCAAGGATCACCGATGGAGGCTAAAATTATTGAGTAAAATATTATTGGGCCAGAGGATAGTCCCACAGTCTCAAATCATCACCCCACAGACTGACAAGTCATGAATCACAAAGGGAAAACGGCAAGTTTACTTCAGAGATCTGGTAGAAACCACCTTAACCAAGTGATGAAATCCATCATCGCCGGTAATGCTGACAAACCGACACTCTGTGGCTCCTGAGAGCATGGACCGAGAAGGGCACACATCACCCAAGTACATGTCTTACCAAAGTGTTTAACCAGAATGTAATCATAAAGAACCAGTCAGACAAATCTCCATTAAGAAACATTCTACAAGACTTCTGGCCTGAACTCCTCAAAGGGTCAATGTCATGAAAGCAAAGAAGGCAGGGAGATTATTTGAGATTAGAAGGGGCTAGAGACACATACCAACTAAATGTAATGCCCGACTCGTGAGTGGGTCTTGAATCAGGAAGAAAAGAACTTAGGACGTTTTGAGGGACACTTGGGAAAGTCTGGCTAGGGACTATGTAGTAGATAATATTGTGTCAATATTAAATTTTTTGGATGTGATGATGGCTTTGTGGCTCTTTTGGAGAATGTTCTTGTTCGTATGAGATATATGAGAAAATATTTAAGTGTCTTGGTGTCTGCAGTGTTCTCACAAATGCTTCCACAAAATACACACACACACACACACACACACACACACACACACACAATGAGCAAATGTGGCTAAATATTTTTAAAGGGGTATACTATGGGTAAAGTACCCAGCTAGCAATTGTCTCAGCAAGTGCTGATCCCCAGGAAGAGTGGTACAACCGAGCCGCTAAGGGTGGAGAGTCCAGAGGGTCGATTTGCGAACTGGTTTATGGGCAAGAGCAGGGAAAGGCTCAGGGGGGGGGTGGGGGAGGCTGAAGGCAGCGTAGGGTAAAAAGAACATAGAGTTTGGAGGCAAAGACTTGGGTCAGATTCCTAGCTATGTGGCCTGAAGTGAGTCACTTAACCATTTTGTGCCTCGGTTTCCCTATCTGTACCAAGGGAAGAAGGGTGCCCACCTGGAGCCTGGACTGCATGTGGACACTTCTGTCGCTGCTCAGAACCAGCTCCAGGCCAAGGAATACCAGGCAGGAAGAACACATTAAGGCAGGCATGTAGGTAGAACTGCAGGGGCCCTCAAGGTTGGACTACGGACCTCCCTCTGCCTCCCTCCCTGGGGAATCCCTTGTGGATACCAGCAGGGCTGGAGAGCAGAGGCAGGGCAGGAACAAGCCCTCTTTGCTGCCCTTTGGTCAGAAAGGGACCTCCTGCCTCATCAGACCCCCAGGAGCAGCAGCTGGTTGAGAACTTGCACTTCTCAAAGCATGCTGGGAAGGCAGTATGGCCAGAGGAAGGACTCTGGGGCTGACCCGTAAACAGCCCAAACTATTGCATGGTGAGCCTCTCATGTCTCCTAACCAACCCTAAGCCCCTGGAGGCTTCTGATTTGTCTTGTCTTGCCCCCACCCCAACCCGCATTGCTGGCCACCAAATGAGGGCACTAGAAATATTTATTATCTCTGGGAGGGGACCCAGGCTCCAACCGGGCCTGACTTGGCATGTAACCTTGGATGGGTTACTTCCTTTCTCTAGGCGTATTTTGCCAAAATCCTTAAAAGGGGGGGTCCATCCCTGCAATGCCGACATCTGAGGGCAGGCAGCAGTGGAGAGAGGAGAAGAACCCGTACTTTGGAGCACCATGTTCCAGTCCTGACACCACTGCTTGCTCGGGAGCTTTCACATCTTACAAACGCCGATTCCTTAATCATAAGATGGGGGTGATTCTGTCCGATGTGCGCGGTGATTGCAATAAATCGAGACAAAATGGGTGCAGATAACTGACATGTAGTTTATTGGTTTATCGTCTCTCTCCCCCACTAGAGTGTCAGCCCCAGGAGGTAGGGGCTTGGTACTACTTACTGCTGTCCCCCAACCCCCAGGGTGGTGCCCAGCACTCAGTAGGAGCTCCCTAAACAATTGTTAATTGAATGGGTGGACAGCACAGGTGCTCAGTATGTGATAGCTCCCATTGTAGCTCTAAAATGTGCTGAGAAAAAGAATTTGAAGTTCATGGTTGTTGAGAAAGAAAACTCTGGAAAGCAAGAAATGATCTTCAGGGTTAGCACAGGTCTGTCCGTCTGCCTGCCAGGCAATGGAACCCAGGGAAGCTGGGTTTATCTAGACCAGGGGACAGAGACAATGTGCCCTCGAGAGCCAGGTGGAACCTGTGAGTGCAGTGGCCTAAGGTGGATGGTACTTGGCAAACTGGGGGGCCCCATGCCTCCTGCCTGATAGAGCTCCCCTTCTCGAGCTGATTGACCAGGTCGGCATGCAGGCCCAGTTTGCCAGGACAGCTGATTTAATAAGAGAAGCTGGAAATCCAATGGAAAGCATTACATTTAAAAAATAAAAACACAAATGAGAGCAAACAAAACCCATCTGAGGGCTGGGAGGGGCCCTGTGACGTCACCCAACCCTCTCGGGAGCCTGGGCAGAAGGAAAGGGGTCCAATTGTGGAGCCCCTGGAGTGGCCTCCACGGGGTCCTTGTCTCTCCAGGCTTCTCGGGCAGTACCCCCTGAGAAACAGGGCTCTACTTGGAGAAATGCCGAAGTGCTGTCCTAATCCAAATGCCCCCATGTCACACACAGCCAGGTAAGCAGCCGCTGCCCTGAGTCCTTGGGCTCAGGATAAGTCAGCTCCCACAGTGCCTGGCCCATGGAAAAGGTCAGTAAATAGTCACTGAAGGAACCTCTTCCGTGTGACTTTGAGCACAGCCCTTCATCCCTGGGCTGCATCCGTGAAATGGGCACAGTGATGTGTCCCCACCAGCCTCACAGGGACAAAGGGGGAAATCAAGTGAGGTGAAAGAAACAAGTGTTTCTGAATATCAAAAGTGCTCTACAAATGAATGGTGTGGTCATCCTTGTCATCATTATTATTATGAGCAAGACAGTTTTGCCAGAGCAGACCAGGGGCCCTGGGACCCAGAAGAACAGGGAAGTTACGGACTTCGCAGGAAAGGTCTGGGCTGAGCCCACTGGGGCTCATGGTGGGGGGTCGGGGGCAGGGGGGAGTGTGCTCCCCAGCGCCAGGGCAGACCCAGGAGTGGGACACAGGAGGTTACATGACCTCCTCCCTTGTCACTTCCTGTCCAGCTCAGTGGGAGTCAGGCTGTTATTTCCCCAGATAGGTGGCTTCCGACAGAACACACAAACCCCACAGGTGCTGCCCATGGAATACAGAAACTATATAAATAACATAAATATTTTCTCATATATCTTAGCTATATAAATTATTCTCTTTCGCTCTATAATCTATATATGTGAGGTAGACCAAAAAAAAAAAAAAAACCCTGTGAGTGTTTCCCTTACAACTGTAGAGTGAGGGGGTCAGTGGTCACTGGTCCCCAGGGGCCCGGCAGGGCTGGGGTGGACCTTTGGGAGCAACTGGAAGAGAAAAGTGTGGGAGCGAGTAAGGAGAAGAGGGGAGAGGGCCCCATAGGCTGAGGGGCCCCCTTTCCTCGAGCTACCCCAGTGCTGCTGGCCATGGAGTTGGGGAGTAGACGGCACATTGGTGGATCAGGCCCCTTCTCCCTGCTGCCTTATTTCTTGGGCCGAGCCAGGGTGTCCACAGAGCTGGGTCTCAGAGGAGCAGGATGGATCAGGCGGGCAGAGAGAAAGACTCCATGCGGTGGGGGGATGGAAGAAACTAGAAAACCCGCCCTCTCTCCATTTTGCACTTTCTGCCAAGATGTAGGCCAGTTGCTTGGGTCAGCAACGCCAGTCTAGGAAGGGGTCTCGCGTCATCTGAGCTTCTCATCGGAGCCTCTGCTGCCAGAGATTCAGCCTCCAGCAGGCTGCCCTGATCCACCGAAGATGGGACAGCTCCTCGGCCCCCTTGGAGGTCTCAGGGAGCCCCAGGGCTGCTTCCTGGGGCTTACATGGACAATTTCTGAACAGTCAGCTGCTTCTGAAGTTTCCTGTTTCAGTGGAAGGTCAGCAACTCTGGGTTCAGGGAAAAAGGAAGCCGACAGAGGGTGCGGCAGGGCCGGCAAAGTGGCCAAGGGCGTCCCAGAGGAGGTCACTTCCGCCCGGCCGGCATCATGCACTACTCTGGGGAAGCACGCAGCCTCCAGCAAAGTGATCCCTGCAAGGTCCTGGTCCTGAGCCAAGGGGTACACTGCTGAACGGGAACCCTTGGCCTGGCAGGTCCAAAGGGTGTGTGTGTGTGTATGTGTGTGTGAGTGTGTGAGTGTGTGTGTGTGTGTGTATGTGTGAGTGTGTGTGTATGTGTGAGTGTGTGTATGTGTATGTGTGTGTGAGTGTGTGAGTGTGTGTGTGTGTGTGCGCGCGCGCGCCAAGCTTCTTTCTCCTCCTACACGGGGCCTTGGTAATCGCCCTGGAAATGTCTACAGCAACGGAGGAAATTAGCAAAGTCACTTCCGTTTCTCGGGTGAAAGCCAAAGGGAGGGGCCACCTGTAAATGAAGGGTCCCCCAAAAAACCAAGCTTAGCAAGACTTTCACATGCCTATACCTCCAGCCAGATACATCCAGCCAGGACAAAAACATTAATAAGATGAGTGGCCATAAGAGTAGAAATGTAACTGGAATCAGAGCCCACAAATCACCTCTTCTACATCACGAATGTTAGCCATGTTGGGGCCTCACAGCATATGGGGACCCCAGCCACAGGGAGTTGATCAAAGCAGGCTCAAGAAGAGGCTGAGAAACAGAGCTCGCCATGTCTCTGCCTGGCACCAGGGGGCTGTCACCCTCTTCTGGGCTGGGACTAAAGGTTCTATGTTCCAGGGAATATGGGGAAGAGTCACTGTCTCCCTGTGCAATCTCAGTGCACTGTCTGAGCCCCACCCTGGGGACTGGCTCTCCCTACTGGTCTTGTGTCCATTGGTGATCTTACTGAGCAGAGCTGGATAACAGCTCTCAAGACAAGAATGAGGCCTCAGCACAGGCATATTTTAAAAATGAAATCAAGGACACAGGGTTCCAGGACACATATCTGACTTGGGTCCACTGAAGCCCAGAAAGCTTTCTTTTCTCCAAATCAGCAGGTCCCGTCACCCCCACCCCCACCCCACCCCACCCCCATCTCTAGCACAGTGAAGCCATGCGGATAGTGACAGTGTGTGGGCCCTGGGCTCACTGTGACCTGAGCTGGCCCAAGAGCTGGACTGACCCATCCCAGCCAGACGCCAGCCTTTGCTTCCATCTGACAGTGCTCCCTGTACTTTCCTGGGCTAGGAGCTCACCTCCCAGCATCTTGCTGGCTCTCGACCATTCATCCTAGGATCGAGATAGCGGGATATTGCCTCTCTCCCTTCCAACACCTTGGTCCTGCCTCCTCCTGGTTTCCTTATTTCCCTCCACGTCTTTCCCACTCTGCCTTCCTGGTCCAAGTCCTCCAAAAGGCTGGGGGCCCTCTGGTTCAGGGGTGGGGCCTGCACCTCTCATTGCTGAGTGTTGAAGGAGGGGAGGACTGCCAAGGCCCAGTGGAGAGAGGAGTCGGTGTGCACGGGCACGTGCATCAGTGAGTGCCTGCGCGCTGGTGTACCTGCCCGGAGGGGCCGGCTGGACAGCTGGATGGCCTCAAGGGGGCTGGGCGCCGAGTGAGGTCCTGGCAGTGCCCTGCCAACACACTGGGAAGCAGCCCTAGTGCTTACAGGTGTACACGAGCTCCTCCTGCACACACTGCTGGCACTCCACGTAGCAGCACCACTGCACCTGGCAGTGGCAGGAGAAGGCCACCAGGCGGCTCTGGGTATCATAGCCCCGCCCGCAGCACAGGCTGCTGCAGCTGGCCTCCCGGGAGCACACTCTGCCTGCTGTGCCAGGGGAGTACTTGCTGGGCCGGCAGAAGCTGGGTGAGTCCTCCATGTAGACCAGGTCCCCGGGCCGGGGGGCCAGGCCCTTGGTGGGACTGCCTGGCCTGGCGGGTGCCCACAGCTCCAGCCGGCCCAAGGCCTCATTCGTGGCACTGGACACCTTGACGGCTGAGTCATAGCGCAGCTTCAACGCCTGGCCCGTCTCTCGGAATGGGGAGAGCTGTTTCCAGCAAGTGCGCACAGCACAGGAGCCTGACACACCGTGGCACTTACAGGTAGTCCTGAGGCCACTCTTCACAGCCTGCGAGGAGAGGCAGAATGGAGGCGTGGTCAGAGGCCCAGGGCCCACAGTCCAAGCTGACCCCCAGAGCCCCAGTACTGGCAGGGGTGTGGCAGGATGGGAAAGAGACAGGGGGAGGTTCATACGAGGGGGACAGATAGGGCTCAAGCTGGCCCATGTGCCACCTTTGTGCAAATTAGCCCAAGGCTCCCCTTCCACTGGGCAGAGGCAGTCCTGTGTCAACATGCACACCTGAGTGAGAGCAGTGTGGACCGGATCTCAGCCCCAGCCCCTCCCGTTGGCTCAGAGTTCGTGTGGAGTAGACAGCCCACACAACTGAATGCAGCAGCCCTGGTTTACACCAGCTCAGTGATGAGTGCACAGAATGCGGAACTCAGTTTCCTACAGAACTGAAGCCCTAGCCTCTCCCAGTCTTCTTATCCCGATAGACCTAAATACTTTTTACTGTCTAATCCTCCCGCTACTGTGTGGCCTTAGCTAAGCCCCTTCTCTCCTCTGGGCCTCCTCCTCTTCCCATTTGTAAAATTGGAGGCATGGGGGTTACACCAGACCAGCCAACTATCTTGGCTTCTAAGACCTTCAGGAAGGCCAGTCCTTGGAATGGACACCCCTCTCCAAACATGTTCCTGCCTCACCATGGCCCCCAGGATGACACCTAGGACCCTTTCCTGCTTCCTGATCCCTGGTAATTGTCCAGAGTAGATGCCCAAGGAATGTTGGTTGAAAGAATGAGATTCGTCCTGAGATGGCTCTGGGTGTGTGCTGGGTGGGGGGCCAGGCCTCCTACAGACCTTGGTCCCCGGCCCTGCAACCTGGCTGGGAAGGGCTTTGGACCACCCGGGAACATGCTCACCTTGATGCCCACGTGGGTGTTGTGGGCGTCTGCCCGTGCCCGCAAGTCTTTGCTTCCTCTCTTGGGCCCCAGGAAGTTGCTCAGGAACTTGGTGCTATACTTGAGGTTGTCACCGCACACGCCCCACTGCCAGGCCTGCCGGCTCTCCAGGCCCGGAGAGTCATCGCAGGTACAGCGCTCCATGCGCCCAGCACTGCAGGCCCGGGCCAGAGTGTGGGTGAGGGCGGCCGAGGACACTGCATACAGGAAGGCTGTCTCCTTGAAACCTGGGCCGGGCACAGGGGGGCATCCGGGAGGGAGAAGGAGAGTGGGCTTAGAGGCTGCCCGTGGTATGTAAGGAGGGGTGTGTGAACCTGCAGACATGGCTCACGGCAGCCTCCCCAACACCTGCCCCTTAAACTCAGGCTGCAGGTTGCTGTTTAAATGGGACTTTCAAATTCACTGTGGCGTGTGTGCCCAGACTCCCCAGGTGGCAGGACAAGGGAACAGATGAGAACACTGAGATGCAAAGAAAAGTGACTTAGGCACCTGCTGAGGGGCAAAGCTGGGGCTAAGCCACTGATATCGACTCCAGGTCAATGTGTGAGCAAGTTGGACTAAGCCATTTCTGAAGCCCCAGATCTCCTGAAATACGCCCTGTGGGCCTCCTGTGCTTTATAATAGCCCTCAGATGTCATTCTCTGTTGCTGACTATGGAGGGATTCAATGACAGTGACCTTGGGTTTCCTGCTTGACTTATCTCAGTCTGACCATCCACCCACTTCTGGGATCATTGCAACGCTTGCATTGTTGGGGTGTGGCCCAAACTGGGCTTTCCCCATGAACTTGCTACCTTCTGTCTGCTCTCTCCTATGTACCTGGCATGCTGGTGACACTGTGTGTGTGTGGGGGGGGTGGGGGGCAGCTCCGCCCCAGACCAGCCATGGAGAGCACTGGCCTCGAGGGGGCTCCTATATACCATGGCTGCCTTTTTGTAAAAGTCCCTGCTATAGCCCCTGCTGCTTGGTGATGGAGCCACGGGATGACCTGTTTTTCCCTTAGGCTGTATGCTTTGCGAGAGCAGAAGGGGTCTTGATCAGCTCTGTGCCTCCAGCGCCCAGCACAGCGCCTGGCTCAGTGATGCTTAGGGAACAGATGGCCAGGTGGAGGTGTGGAGGGAGGGCGGGAGGAGGGAGAGAGGGAGGGAAGGAAAGATGGATCAATAGAAGTGATGAAGAAACAGGTGAAGGAGTGAACAAATGAATTCGGCCTGTCGTGTTATTTGGCCAGTTATTAACTGCCTTCCATGGTTATATGGTCTTGTACCTTGTTGTGTGTGTTTGTATGTGAAGGAGGCTGAGGGAGGGGCCTGGGGTGCCAGCCATCTCCTCTGTGGGCTCCTCCAGGGTGGGCTATGCCTCCTCTTCTCCTGTGTCCTCCTTGCTCCTCTGTTCCCCAAAACTGAGGGACTATCTGGGCCTTATTAACTCCCAGGACTCCTCTCACTTGGGACTGTGCTGGGTTTGCAAGAGCAGTGTAGCCTAGGTGCCACATTTTTATTACAACGGTGAGGGAAGGGTAGCTTCCCTCCCAGCCCTCCTTCCTTCCAGCCCTCCTCCTCCCAGCCCTTCTCCTTAGCTGTCCTCCTTACCTCTTTTGAGCAGGCCCGTCCTCCCCTCCAGGCTGCAATTCCAGCGCTCGTGCCGGAACTGGAACTGGCACTCTAGCAGGCTTAGGTGGGCAGCGTCCTGAAGGGTCTCAGCCAGACCGGGCTCCCGCCGACAGAGCTGCTTCTGCCGACGGGACAGCTTCAGCAGGTCACACTGCTTCAGGTGGGCCCCGCCCTGCGCTGGGGCTGCCGCCGTGTCCAGCCCTGGAAAGGGTGTCAGGACTTCCCGCCCAGTCAGGCTAAAAGGGGCGAGAGAAAGGAGACCTGTGATCCTTGGGGATTGTGATGGGGGTGGGGTGGGGGAGGGGACATAGAGGATGACAATCCCTCCCTGAGGACATAGGCAGGTGAAGGGAAGGGGGCCTTCTTGGGGACTTCATTATTTGCCCTTCTAGGAGGGAGGCTGGCCCCATGGGGTATGTCCCCATTTTGTAGAGTAGGAAACCAAGGTGCTTACAACAAGGGCTAGTGTGGGATCTCAAACCCAGATGCCAAAGTCTCTGCTTTTCTTACCCACCCGGTTTCTCAAATTTCCCAATCGAACCATCATCTGGGGTGCTTCTGTTGTTCTGGAGTGGGGCCTGGGGACCTGCGTATTTACCACATCCTTGGGCAGCTTGGATGATGAGGGAAGTTTGGGAAATACTGCATGTGGTATTGGCTGCTGCCTGGCGGGGAGCCCACAGTCCTAAGAGGGGGCAGGCGGCGGGGTGCAGATGTTGAGCAGATTCCCAGCGCATCTCCCTGATAGCCCTCTCTCTCTTACGTTATGTTGCCACCCAAGTAAACCCATCCCAACTTGTTTGCATCATTCCCAGATAGATCTTCAACCATCTGGCCACTCAGTGCCTGTTACAAAGAGATGGTTGGGGAATACCTGGCTGGAGGAAAGAATGCGTGGGAAGAAGGGAAGAGGTGGGTAGGTTGATGGACGGGCAGACTGACAGACGGGTGGATGAAGGTGAAGGAGCTGAATTTCCATCAGGCCATCAGCCCCAGGCTTCTTCTTCTCTAACTGAAAGTCCGTGGATTCTGGAGTCCCAGGCCAGGTTTTAAGCCTGACCCCCACTTATTTCCTAGCTATAAATCTTGAAGCTTTGCTTTTCTGCTCCGGAAAGTGTAAGTAGTGATCCTCTCTACCTCCTGAGGCTGCTGGGAGGATTGCATGAAAAGTACTAGCCACGGAGCCTGGGACATGTTGGTTCACCTCCCTACTAGCTGGAGTTTCTCAAAATTCTTTTCTCTTGCAAGATGCTTTATTCTCTAACTTTGACAGAATCTTCCCTTTGTCCAGATAAGGAAACAGATGTTTTAGGAAGAGGCAGAGAATGGCCTGCGTCACCCAGCTGATAAGCAACACAGTGGGAACTAGAATTAGAACTCACCTTCGCTCTCCTCAGAAGCTCTCTGTGAAATGGTTCCACTGGTTCAAAATATTTACTGTCCTGTACCCTGGTGGCCCTCAGTGTGGGTGGAATATAAATCATCCTGGACCCAGGAGGCAGCCCGTTTCTGGAACATGCCAGCCTCAGAGCCAAGGTACAAGAGGAAAGGTGGCTCTTAAAGAGCGATGGCTCTTCAAGCTTTTGCTTGGATGTGGCACTTGTCACTCCTGCTCATGTGCCACCGGCCAAGGCAAGCCCTGGCCAAGCCTGAGTGGTCAGAAAGGCCTACGTCCCGTGGAGTCAAGGGCACAGCGCTCCTGTTTGGAGCAACCTGCCCCAGCCAGGACATCTGGCTGGATGCCACACCCTCTCCCTGTCTGCCCCAGAGAGGGTGTGCATCCTGGCCAGGTCCCAGGTGCCCCCCGAAAGTACCCATAGATTCCAAATCCATCAGATGCAGCCAACCCAGTGTGGAGCATATCTCTGAAACCTCTGAGCAGAGACAGATGCTATCAGACTCCTCCTGGCCCAGCCTGGCCCTGGGTTCCCCTCCCAGACAGGGTGAGGGCCGGGACCCGTTAATCATTAATCTGGGGGCAAATGGGTAAATTTCCAGTCCACCAGGTCTATACCCAAACCCCTCCCTGCAGCCTGGCAGGAAACCCTTAGAGCTTGACCCTTGGCAGGTCCACAGCAGAACCTGATGGCAACTCCAGCTGAGGAGGTCCCACCCTGACTGGTTTTCAGTATGGAGGGCCACTCAGGGGTTGCAGGGAGCAGAGGCAGCAGCCATCTACCCCTCAAATGTCCTCCTCCACACCATGGGCTGATGTGAGAGACAACTTCTGCTCACACAGTTCCTGTGTTTCAGAAATTGGGACCTTCCTTGTAGCAGCTGATTGACAGATGAGAGAACAAGCAGGGAGTGATGGGAATTTTGACCAATGGGGCTACACATCCTTCAAGGCCTGTCTCAAATGCCATTTTAAGAAGAATAGCTATTATTATTATATCATTATAGCTACATTATACATTATATTATCTACCACTTTTTGAGTGCTCATTGCTAAGCCCTTTAAATTACAATTGTGGTCACTTGCTGGGTTGGCTGTCTACCTGTTCCTTTTATCGATGGTTATCATGTGGCCCTTGTAGGCCATTTTATACCACATGACCTTGCTGGTCTGGCCTGTTGATTGGGCCAATGAGGATCACATGACCCAAGATGGGCCAATCAGTCCTTTCTCTGGGAATTTGGAATTTGAATTAAGAGAGCACTTTCTCTCTTTTTCTTTCTTTGGGTGACTAGGCCTGTAACTCAGGAGATAAAAAGAGGAAGCTGGTCTAAAGAGAGAGAAAGAATGAATGAAAGGCATCAAGGGAAGCGGAGGTGAAAGTGGGAAGAAGAATTTGGAAAGCACTTCAGCCCCTGGTCCTAGAGTCTTCCTGAGGTCAACCACATTCTTGCCTGAGACACTCCTACCTGTAGTACAGTGTCAAGGCTTGGAGTTGGTTTGTCTAACTAAGGATGCCGTCCCTGATAATGACCTTCTGACAGCTATGGAGTACCAGCGTGCCCTAGGCTGCACTTGTGAGCCAGGCTGGGCACCCTTTCCCAATCCATAGGCACCTTTTTTTTTTTTCTCTTTTTTTAATTTCATGTAATAGACCCTGTGATTGATGGCCCCAGGAGTCCAGTATAAAGTCGGTTAATTTTATTAGCGGTAATGACACTTAGTAGTGATTAATGGTCAGGAAAGGCAGCCAACCGCACAAGGGCCTCAGGCCATGCTGGGCCTTGGTCTGCCCAGGGCTTGTCTCAAAGAAGGCTCCTTGGCAATGCCCTGCAGGGCCTAGGAAGACAGCTGGGAGCCCTTCCAGGACCCCGTTTCCCTCTTATTTGTTTTCTACTTTGTGGTCTAAGATCATACTTTCTTTGAAGAAATAGGGCCATGACATCAAATTTAGAAAGCACTTCAAGGCATTTCTTTAAATGGTGCTTGTGAACTCTCCTACATATGCCCATGTGCTAGGGAGGGTTTCTTCCTGGACCTCAGAAGAATTCTAGGTGGTGCAGGGTCCAGTCTATTCCTGGGCCAGTGGGCAAGATTACCACCCTTCCCCCCTCCCCCGCCCCTTGAAGAAACTCAACTCCCTGGCTCCCCCAGGCCTGAGAAAATCTCAATTGCCCTCATGTTAGTTGAGCTCCCAGCGGGGTAAACATGAGAAGATCAAGTGAGGTTCATTAGTCTAATAAATCCAGACAAAACTGGAGGTTTTAAAAAAAACACTGCTCCACAGTCAGGTCAAATGCCATTGGCCAAAGCAGTGACCAGTGTTCTGAACTGAAGAGCAGAGGACAGGTACTTTGGGAACTTGCTAATTGCTATTCTAAGCTGGCAGATAGGAGCTTCTCAGACTTCTGACTCAAGCGATCCTGAGACGCCTGGGAACCATCCCTCCTCATCAGTTGCACCTGCTTTGGCCCAGCTGGTCTCCCCCATTCCTGCTTTCAGTTGGGCTCCCCCAGGCTGACTTCCAGCCTCTCTTTTCCTATTAAAAAAGCAACACTGCCAAGTGACCAGCTCCATTCTCCTCTTTTCTTTGCCCCCAGTCTGTCCTTCCATTCCCTGTACCCTTGGCCCATGGCACTAAGGTTAATAAGACCAGAAGCCCCACCCCCACACAATGAGATGCCTCTGGCTTTGACCCCAGAGCATCCCCAGCCACTTCCCAGACCACTTTGTCTTCCCTCAGAGTGGAAAAACCCAAAGGGTGCCCCTCAGGGCTCCATCTTACATAACTCCCCACTCCCACACACCCCCAGTCTGTCCACTCCTGGCCCTTCCCGCCGGTCTCTTTTCACATTCCCCCATGCTCATCCCATCCACAGTTTTGGCAAAAGCCACCCCATCTGGGATGACCTTGAAGGAAGCAAAAGAAGGTTCTCCAGCCTTTGAGGAAAGCTTCTCAGGAGACTACTTTGGTTTCCTGTTAGCAAAACACCTGGCACCATCAACCCCCTGAGAAGAAATGGGGCTCATCCTGGAACAATCACCTACCACCTGCTGGAGTGTGGGAACCCAAGGACCTTAAGCCCCCAAGGCTGTTCTGGTCTGAGTAGTTGGGTCCCAGGTCTGCCCTCATTTATTGGTGACCTCAGGGACATCCACTCACCACCTGAGTTCATTCCATCTAACAAATACATGTTAACTAGTGGAAGAGGATGACTGGAGCCAGATTGCTTGGGTTCAAATCCACCTCTTATTAGTTGTGCCACCTTGGGCAAGGGACTCCACCTCCCTGAGCCTCATCTGTAAAATGCAGATAATCACAGTACCTCCCTTGCAGGGTTGTCTTGAGGATGAAAGGAGTTCACATTTTTAAAGCTCTTAGTACAGCGCCTGGCACAAAGTAAACTCCAGGCAAGCGTCATTCTTAAGCACCTACTATGTACTGGGTGCTGGGACCCTCTTCTGCCCTCCAGGGGCTCACAGTATGGAGAGAACGTGGCTGGATTCAAGAGTACTCAAAACTCTCCCAAGGCCCCAAGGGGCAGGGGAAGGAGAAGAAAGCTTTGAACAAACCCAGCTCCCCAAGGAACTATCAGTAGCTGCTCAGGGCCCCAGATCAGAACTCCTGTCTCTGTCTGTGTGAGAACATGACCTCGGCCAGTCCCCATCCTGCCTGCCGTGGGAAGCCTGGGAGTGGGGGAGAGGCAGGAGGAAGCTCCCAGACCCAACAGGTGGAGCGCACTTTCCATCACCTGGGGGTGCCCCAGGCTCTGTTCTTCCATCCCCACCCCCACCCTTGTTTCTGCTCCAGAGGATCTGATGGTTCCAGAGGAGGTCACCCCCAGGATGTGGGTGGGTGGTGCAGGACAAGGCTGGTGGTTCCCAGGGCACCAGGTTGTGCCAGCGTGTTTGGACCCTTAGCTGGAGGGGCCAGAAGTTGTGCCTGGCACCAGGGCCCATGCCAACTGCGGGCAGCTGCCTGGGAACCAGGAAAGCTTTGCCCTGCCTGGAGCATTGGCCTTGGCCCTGCAAAACTCCATTAGATGCTCTGATAACAGGCTTCCGCTGCAGGGCCATTTTCATGGTAAGTGCTCCCTTTGTGCTTTCATCTCAAACATCTCAGCCCACCTCTCAGGCCCTCATAAACCCCCTACACACACACACACACACACACACACACACACACACACTCATCCACACTCGCCACCCCCCACCCATGCTGTCTACTCCCCAACTCTTCCCAGCTGAGAGAGTTAGTGAGGGCAGTGACTGGCCCAGGACAAGAGGGCCATGGCTGTGGCTGGGCAGTCTTTCTTCAGAGGGGGAGGGACCCTCAACAACCACTCTAGGCTTCTCTCTCCTCCTCCTGTCATGGGATGTGCTCAGCAGCACGGCCTTCCCTTCATCTTGCAGACTCCTGTCTCCTCTCCTGGATTCCAGTGTCATCTCACAGGTCCTCCAAGAAGATGTCCTTAATGAGCAGCCTGGCGAATTCGGCAGCTACCGTTTCCTACCTGCACTCCAACTCCCTCCATCCCCTCCTTTCACTCACTAACTCATTCACTGACATATTAATATGAAGGACTTTATTGAGCATCAGCTTCATGCCAGGTCGATCCACAGAAGACCAGAATAAACCAGACCACTCACGCCTTCCCCGTCTGGGTTCCCCCTCAGCCTCTCCTGGGTCCAGCCTTCTTTTCCTCCCCAGCTCTTAACCTCAGAACCCACCTCACGAGAAGTAAATCCAGTCACCATGATGCCCACCCCCAGGAGCCCACCAGAGCCTCACCCTCCCACACTGCTTTGTCCCACACCCCATCTCTGGCTCAGACAGAAAGAGCCTGTCCCAGCTGTGGGCTTTGTCTCTCTAAGAACAGCTCCACTTGCTGTTTCACAGCTGCAGACTGGGCTGCCCACTGAGGATGGCATGGGAGAAAGACTGTGCTCATGAGCTCAGCAAGCAGCCCACACAGCAAGCGTGCTTTGCATCTCAACCATCTCCAGTATTCAGAGTGTAGCTACTGGAACACCTGGGGAGGAAGTGCTTTCCCCTCCTTCCTTCCTGTCTTGCTCCCTCTCCACGCAGGCCTAGGCTGAAGCTGAGGAGAGGAAGCCTTCGTCAGCGTCAGTGACATGCATGGATCAGGTGGCATGGAGGGTTTCAAAAGTCATTCCTGTGCAGAGAAATCCTTCATGTCTACATCTCCCCCAGTTCCCTGGCTGGACCCAAATGTACACTATTTGAATCATATATTTTAGGGCTGCAGAAACTCTTTAAGATCACCTAGTCCAGAGGTTTTATTCCTGATGGCTCCTGGGAGGTATCTCAGAGGCTTCTGCGGACGGGAAGAAGGACAAGAGGTTTTGTCAAGTGTGCGAGTCTCTGCTTTGACCTGTCTGGTGCCTTGGGAGCTCGTGTAAGATCTATTGTCCAAGGTGACCCACTGCATTAGTGGCGGGGCTAGGACGGTGCCCCTAGGACTGCTTCTATCAGGCCTGGCGGTGTCTGCTTTCAGTTTCCATGTAACATTTCAGGGAAGCAAAATCAACCATCCCACAGCAAATGTCTAGGGTGCTAGGAACAGGAGACAGGTAGGTTTGAAGGACAGGAAGCCGTTCAGGACTCTGTTAGCTCCCTGGGCAGCCGGAGGGAGAATAGGACCCTTTGTTTAAAAGACTATTTTCCCTGGTCTGAAACACACTCTCTTCTCAGCCACAAGTCAGAAATGAAGTTTCTGGCTTTAGAGAAGCAACCTGCCTATTCATACTAAAGTGGGAGAGTCTGCTATAACGCCAGTGTCTGAGAACATACTTCGCTAGATAGGAGAAAGATCAAAGGAGAGGGACTGGGGTTGTGAAGAGAAAAAGGGGGAGCCTGGGGTGAGGAGGGGGAAGAGGAAAGGAAGGCCAGGAGCCTTAAAGACAAGCTTCCCACCTTCTCGGGTTCACAGGCCCAGCCCTGCCCCCGGTGAGTAGCAGTGTAGGAGGCATGGGATGGGCACTGCAAGGAAAGGAAAGCAGTTACGGAGACTGTATCTCCTTGTGGCAGCCAGCACCGCCATCCTGTTCTGCCCCAACCATGAGACCCTAGATCCTGGACTGGGTAACTTCTGCCAAGTTATCTAAACATGGCAAGTTGACCAACTAACTATAACTAACTTGGCAGGCTCTGGAGTGGTCACCCTCTTTCCCATGGACCGGCAGGCTCGGGCTGGGCTATGGGTCCTGGAAAAGGACCCTGGGGACTGGCTCAGGTGTGATCACTCTGTGATGAGGACAGTTCCATTGTTTGCAGATGCTCCGGGCAGAGATGCCCCACGCTGCAGATTCCATGTGTCTTCCTGCAGCTCCCAGGGATGGCTCACACCCCTCCTTACCCCTCCCCTCAACTCCAGGGATAGGAGGAACCTACCAACCTGGGCAAAGAGTCACTCCCTAAAATGCCTATGGAGTGCCAGGGTTGTCCAGGAGAGCCCCAGGCAGTGCACCCTCGGGGGTAGAATGGGTTCCTCCAGAACAAGACCAGGACAACTTCCCACCTTGGACCATCCTGGACTCACAGCAGAGGCCCCTCCCCTCAGGATAGGCCAGTTTCTTCCTTGCCCTCCTGCCCTGCCTCTCAGTTCAACCTCCACGCCTTTCTTAACACTGCAACCCCTACCTGGGATGCCTTTCCCAGTCCAAAAGCCCTCATGGAGCCCGTGGACTATTATAGCCTCTGCCTTTTTCAACACTTGGCTCAAAAATGCAGAGACTGGGGAAAGTGACCCAGAGGACCCATCCAGCTCTAACGTGCTATGATGCTTGTCTGCCTCCTCCAGGAAGCCCTCCTTACTTGCCAGCCTCGTCCCATTCTAACCACCCTCTTTCTTTGTCTTCTCCCACTTTTGCAGAGATAGCACCATTAGCTTTTTGTGATTGGCACTTTTTTCTCCCTCCTCAGGGCTGTACAGATAGTCTCTCCAAGTAGCCTGTAAGCTCCTTGGCAGAGATCATAGTTTCTTATCCCCCGAGGGCCCCCTGACCCCAACCCAGATCCTGCACCCCAAGCAGGTGCTCCTCAGATACCTGCTGATTGTATAAATCCCTCAGATGTCCAACCCCAGGCAGAGTGTAGCTCTAGGCTCTCTCCCTCAGCTTCCCCCTACCCTACTCCCCGGCCGTCCTGTCGTCTGGCTCCCAATTTCCATCTTGCAGGTTCTGGGAGGACATGGCCACGCCCTCCCCTGCCCTTAGACTCTCATGGCTGGCAGTTGCTTTCCCCAAAGCCAGCTCTCAGGGCCACGGTCAGTCAGACCCTGAGTGCCCCAGCCCTTATGGGGACTGGGAGAGCCAGGCAGGTTCCCTCGAAACCTCAGATCCTGGGGACGAGCGAGCTGTGCTCAGGGCAGCCGGAGCCTCCTTTTGATACCCAGTGAGGACCAGCCAAGAACTTGGACCAAGTCTTTCTTTAAAACTCAGCTTGCACAACCTCTTGTGGTAACACGAGCTGAAAGTTTGCCAGAGATTCACAAACCTTGATCCACAATTCCAAACTCCAGAAAGCTCAGAGAACTACAGTTTTTGTACGGTCATGGTGAGCTCATATGGCAGAGGCTTGATTTATCCCAACATGTAGATGTTTTTCTGCAAAACCAGTATCTGATGATGGGTGTTGTCCTAGACCTTGCTAGGGATGCTATGTTGTACACGGTATGTGTATATTTCTAAAATCTGAGAATTCTTGAATTCTGAAACTCACCTGGCCTCACAGGAATTGTAGTAACTGTTCAGAAAACCGGCCTTCTCTGCTCTTGCCCTAAAACCAATCTCTGGAATTTCCAAGACTGACTGAACATGGGGCCTTGAGTCTCTCCTGGCTCTTTGAGCTGCTCCCCACCCCCACCCCCAACCCCCAGTCTTCCTGTCTCCAGTGAGGGGGTCTGGGCTTGAAGTGGCTGCCCTACCCCTATGCTCATCTCTGCTGCCACCCAATTCCCATGGAAGGACAGGTATGGCTGACTTCTGGAGTCTGATGGGGCCAAGTTTCTGCTGTCTGCTTTGCTTCTAGTTCCTATCCAGGCAGAGGCCAGGTCGTGGCAAAGCAATGTATGCTCGGGAGAGCCAGGCAGGTGTGAGCAGAAAAGGAAAGAACAAATGGGGTGAGAGAGAGGGAGGTTCTGGGGAGGAGGAAGGACCAGCGAAAGGGAGAGGGCTTTGCCTACCCAGACATTCACTGCAGATGGGGAAGCAATGCCAAGGACTGTGGGGGTACTCAGCCAACAGCAGGGCCCTAAGACCTCTGCCTAAAGCAGCAGTTCTCAACCTTCCTAATGCCGCGACCCCTTAATACAGTTCCTCATGTTGTGGTGACCCCCCAACCATAAAATTATTTTCGTTGCTACTCTATAACTGTAATTTTGCTACTGTTATGAATCATAATATAAATATCTTTTTGTTTTCCAATGGTCTTAGGCGACCCCTGTGAACGGGTCGTTCGACCCCCAAAGGGGTCGCGACCCACAGGTTGAGAACCACTGGCCTAAAGGGAGCTATGCATGAATTGGAAACATGAGCACATGAAGAATTGGGTAACAAAACAAGAGTTTAAGACGTGTCGGGCAAGAGATGCCTGTGACATAGGCCAAATGAAAAGTGTGGGTGACAGAGTGGAGGTCTCGGAGGGTCAGAGCTGCCCCGGGGGGTGGGGGGGGTGTTGAGGGGAAGCCTCAGCTGGGGCACAACAAGCAGCAGGAGCCAGAGATGAAGAGGTTGGCTCTTGATTCTCACAGACTAGAAGTCAAATCTTGGTGCTGCCAGCCACTAGCTGTGTGACTTTGGGCAAGGCACTTGGCCTGTCTGAGCTTTTCCCCCACCCACCTGTAAATGAAGATATTTATACCATTACCTATCTCCTAGGCTGTCACAATAATTAAATGAGATGATGCACATCAAGTGCTGAGCAGAGGAAAGATTCAAATTATACAATGACTGAGCTAAAAATGAAGAGAGGAAGGAACAGATGTTTACTAAAGATGCTCCTTAACTTGGATGCTCTAAGATGGACCACTAGATTTCTTAAACTCCTTATATATAGATAACTTTTCAGCACATTTATTTAACCCTCACAGCAACCCTATGAGGTTAAGAATTAACCCATTTTATAGACGGGAAACACTGAAGTCAGAGCAGCTACCTGACTTGCCCTGGGTCACAGTAAGTGGTAGGATGAAGGATTCGAACTCAATTTGTGTGACTCCAAGTCCAGGCCTTAGGCTGCCTCCAATCCTACTCAGGCTGATGCCTGAGGGGTGGTGTAATCCTCACAGTACCTGGCCCACCTCCTCTTGAGTCTGACTTCTACCTGAGCAGATAATCCTAAAGGCACCAGGACCTCTCTTGCTTAGGAGAGAGAGTCCAGTTTAGGAGTCCCCCTTCCCTGCCTCCCTCCCCTCCTTTTTCCCCTCTACAGCCTCAAAAACTCCACCACCATCCACTGAGGAGCCTGGTTTACTCTGAGCCCAACTCTAGAGCCCACCTCCAGAGGGCAGGGGGCGGGGCTGGGGGGCTATAGCTCAGCCAGGGACAAGCTGGCCTAAATTCCTTTCCCAAACACAATGATCTTTATCAGTGATGTTCAGTTTGTAATCCACCACCCCAAAGCAGTAAAATTTCTTTTACCCTTTCTTCCCTCCAACCCTGTTTTTTCCAGGACCCAATCAATTCCTTAAAATGGGTTTTAATTTAAAAATACCAAACAAGTACATAAAACACTTAAAAATAATTTATAAAAAATATTTGTAAGACATGTATACCGAAAATTATAAAACACTGCTGAAAGAAATTTTAAAAGCCCTATATTTAGAGAGATGGCCTGTTTATACATCAGTAGACTCAATAGCATTAGAATATCAATCTTCTATAAATTGATTTATAGATTCAGCACAATCCCAATCAAATTCCCAGCAGGCTTTTCCGTAGATATTGACATATTGATGCTAAAGCATTAATATGTGGAAATACAAAAGACCTAGAATAGCCAAAACAATTTTGGAAAAGAAGGACAGCTAGAGAATTCATAGTACTTCGTTTCGAGACTTACTAGACAGCTACAAAAAAAAAAACAAAAAACAAGACTGTGTGGTATTGGCAGACGAATAAGCATATACATTAATGAAACAGAATAGAAAGTCCAGAAATAGACCCTTACTTATTGGATCAATTAATTTGCAACAAAGATCATAATAGAGAAAGGATCAACTTTTCAACCAATGGTGCTGGAACAGGTGGATATCCACAAGGAAAACAAACTTCAACCCTTACCTCGCACCATACACACACATTAACTCAAAAAGAATCAACAGACCTAAGTGTAAAGCTGAACCTATAAAGCATTTAACAGAAAATATAGGAGGAAATCTTCACAACCTTTGGAAGGCAGAGATTTCGTGGATAGGACACACACAAAAAGCACAAACCATATAAGAAAAATTGTACTTCGTCGAAATTAAAAACTTCTGTTCTTCATAAAATACAAATAAGAAAATGAAAACACAGGTCACAAACAAGGATAAAAACAAAGGACTTATGTCCAAAATATATAAAGAACTTTTATAACGCAATAATAAGAAGGCAACCCAATAAGAAAGATATTGTTTGTTGGTCAAATGGCCAATATTCACATAAAAAAAATATTCAACACACCATTCACAAATGGAAAAATGCAAATTAAAACTATGGTGAGATACCAACCCATGCCCACTAAAATGGGCAAAATTAAGACTTGAGAGTAACTGGCAAGAATATGGAGTACTTGGAACTCTTAACACATTGCTGTGTGAAATGGTACAACCAGTTTAGAATACTATTTGACCATGTCTTACAAAGTTAAACATGTCCATATCATATGATCTAACAATCTGGCCCTAGATATAGATCTAAGAGAAATAAAAACAATATGCCCACAAAAAGACATGTACATAGCTACTATATTTGGAACAGGCCCAAACTGGGAACAATCCAAACGTACATCAACTGGTGAATGAATGGACAAACAAATTTTGGTACATCTATACACTGAAATACTACTAGGCAATAAAAGGGAATATGTTACTGAGATATGCAACAGCTGAATCTCAAAACCTTATTTTGAACAAAAGAATTCAGACACAAAAGGTTATATGCCATATGATTCCATTTATATGAACTTCTACAGTGGGCAAAACTAATCTAGTGACAGAAGGTAGAGAAGAGGTGGCCTGGGGCTGCTGGGGGAGGGTTGGCTGCAAAGAATCTTTTGAGATAAAGGAAATGTTCCATATTGGAATTGTGGTGGTGGCTACATGGGGGTATATATTTGTTAAAACCCAAACTGTACGCTTTAGAATGCATGAATTTTACTGTATATAACGTTGATTTGGGGGGAAAAAAATTAAGGTTGTGTTTTGCTTTTTCACAATGATGAAATCTCTATCACTCAAGAAGATGGCTAGAACCTCACCAAGTACTGAGCACTGAACTGAGCACTTAGTATGTATGGCAATACTTACTATGGCAATCTATCAGGCCCTTTCATTAATTGTCTCAATTAAGCCTCACACCAGCCTTTAGGATGGGTATTATTATCACCCAAAGCTCAGCCTGACTGAGTCAAACAGGGCTTTCCTCAGCGAGAACTCAGGCTGACTCCTGTCTCTTCTCTGAGACCAAACACGTAACAGCACAAGGCCCCAAAGTCACACAGCTAGCAAGAGAAAAGGTCAGGATTCAAACTCAGATCTAACCGCCTCAAAACCCTGCGCTTTCATAAACATCTGGGTACCATCCCCAGAGAGGAAATAAACCCAACCAGTGCAGAGGTCACACACTTAAAGAGCATGACCAAAGTCAACTATGATTTTAAAACTTGCAGCCACAGCAACTATTTCTAGTCACAAAGCCCTTGGTATGACTTAAAGACTGGATTGGATGACAATGTCTGTCATTTACCCAGCTCGTCATGTGATACAGTGCGTGGTCATTCATAAAACATAACAGAAGTTAATATTTACAGAATTCCCAATCCATCTGAGCCACAACATGAGCCCTTGAGTAATCCTAGACTTCCACGCCAGGACCAGCCTGTCAGGGAACCTTAGGACCTCTAGGTGCTAAAGACCTTGGGGGCAAATAACTTGACCATGAATAACCCAGAGAGTTGTCAAGAGCTAAGACAAACCTCCCAACGTACTGTCAACACGCCATCCTCTGGGAGCCCACATGACACCCCAGCAGGGCTCAATGCATCCTGTCTCACTGCTCAAACAGGAGAGAGGAGAATATTATGGCCTCACCCTTCCAATCACAGCCAAGAGGATCTGACAGAGTTAGCCAAGCAGGGGAGGGGGTCACCCAAGACTCCAGTACGCTCTGCAGCTCCTTTACAGCTGCTGCTCCCCTGGGTGACCACACAGTATATCAGCTCTGGAGTCTGTTAGGGCAAGGAGAACAGGCTGGAGGTGGGACTTGGTTGCTATCCTGCCTCTCCCATTAATTTGCTGTGTGACATTGGATGAGTCACTGAACTTTCCTGACCCTTGGTTTCCTTTTGGGCACTATTTACACCCATCCTATATACCTCAGGAATGGCTCTGGGGATCAGCCAGGAGGAGAGCTGTATGAGAAAGTAATTTGTAAATTGGGATACTAGTTATTATGTTATTATCATCATCAACAGGATTAGGCTCTAGGCTCATGCAAAAGCCATAGAAGCAGCTGCCGGCTCACTGTGGTTTGGGGATGACGGTTGTTTCATCGGAAAAATGGAGATAATAATACATGACCTGCTCAAAGCAAGGGGTTGTACTCTTTGACAGTCACTTCCAACTTGTAAGTCTATGATTCTATGGTTTCAAAGACCCCAAGAAGATTGGCCTCACCTGCTCTCCTGATGTTTGAACTTTCTTTTATCAAGATGCCAAAACATTTCACCTTATAACCAGAAATGAGACTTCAAATTCAAATGTCCTGGAGAAGAGAGAAGCAATTGCTTCACATTCTCACTACGTGTGGATAACTGATACAGACTCCTCCCAGAGAGCAAATTTTGATGGGAAGCTGGAAATCCTGGCCTGACTGAGTCAAACAGGGCTTCTTCCTCAGTGAGAATTCAGGCTGAATCTTGTTTGTTCTCTGAGACCAAACACGTGACAGCACAAGGTCCCAATTTTAGCTTATCCTCTGAGTATTTGTCCTGCTCTCCAGACTGGGGTGATGGTGGCTTGAGTGTACTTTGCTAGCTCTGCCCAGCCAGACTCACCTGGAAGAGGTGGCTCCAATACTCACGTGACCCCTCTCAGCCTTAACCCAGGCCTAATCTACCATCTCCCCTGTCATTTCCAAGGCTATCCCCTTGCTCGCAGCCCTCAAATCCTAACCCTATGCCTTGCAGCAAACTGCTTTCTCTTCCAACCATGCCAGCCAGGGTGATCCAGGCCTCCTGGAGCCCCTTTCCATCCCACCACCTGGTCCCTACCCCATCCCCAACCCTAAAACCAAAACAAAACAAAAGAATTGTGAAAATGAGCTGGTGTCCAAAAGGATGCAGGCACCATTTGTTCTCCTTCACCCTCTCCATTCTAGCTCAGAGACCCCTGTCAGGACTGGGGTATCAAGATACTGTGCCCGGTCTGTGTAATAATAATAACAATCATCATCATCATCATCACTAGTATTAGTTGATCATTTACTATGTGCTAGATATTGTCCTGTAATACATGCACTAACTCACATAATCCTCATGTGAAATAGTTACCATTATCCTCATTTTACAGATGAGAAACTGAGGCACAGAGAGGTTAAGTGACTTGGCCAAGAGCACACAGCTACCAAGTGGCAGGGGTGGGAACAGAACCCAGAGTCTGTGCTGTATTATATCCTGCCCACTAAAGCAACAACAGTGACTTCAAGCCTGAAATCATCGGGAAACAAACGTGATTGTGCACTGCTCTTGGACTGGATCTAAAGGCTCAGTCATATCAAGTTCATCCCCTTTGTAAGGGGGGTAATTGAGGCCCAGAGACTGAGTGGTCTTCCCAGGTCACCAGCAAGCTGAGCCCAGAGCTAGGGTCTGGGCTGACAAACCCTCCCCCTTTCCTTATATTTCAAGAAGCCATTGCCCACAGCGAAGGCACGTCTTACGCAGGGGTCATGACCTGGAAATTAGCCCACAGCCCTTAGTCCAGCCTGCATGGGACACCTCAGACCCTTACTTGCCCCTCCCTGGTAGGTCCTTAAACACAGTTTCTGTCAGGTCACTTGCTTGGTGTTTTCTTGCCTTTTGCTGTGGTCAGACTGTAAACCCCACCCTGATTTGGGGTGAAGATCACAAAAAGGGGCATGATTGCAAGTAACAGACCACACAGTTGGAGCCAGCTTTGGATGGAGGTCAGAAAGTGCCTTCACAGCAACGACCCCATCTCCTGTCCCAAGTCCCTGCAATTCAGAGTCAGAGGAGGGAAAACTGCCCTGTAACTCGCGCTCCAAACACTCCCCACTCCCGCCCCACTCTCTCCCCAGGTGTCAGCCCAACTCTGATCCTCCTTTTCCAAATATGCACACCGCCTCCCTGCTCACCCTCTTGCTCATTCTCCTGAGAATTCGCCCGACTCCAGGTCTCAGATTTGGTCGGGTGTCCCCAGCTGACAGTTCCCTCCCGCCTCCAGCCCACACCACACGGTCCGCAGGGTCCTCCATTCATCTTGGATGTGCGCGCTTTCCTCCCCTAGCCTCCGTAACAACCCCCCCACCCACTCACCCAGCCCCCCCGGGTCTCCGCTCCGCTGGGTGGAGGCAGAGGGTGGGGAAGAAGCCCGAGGCAAAGATTGTCGCTAAACAGAGTCCATGACGGGGGCAGACAGGGCGCCGAGTGAGAACTGGAGAGGGACTCAGAGAGCGGGGAGGGACACCTGGACAGGCAGGGACAGAGCGCGTCAGGGCGAACGGGGTCAGGGTCCGAGACGCGTGCGGAGTCCGGGAGCTTGGACAGGGGTCTGAGATGGGGCGGGCAGAGCGGGATGAGGTCTCGGACAGGGAGGGTGAGAAGTGCGGCAGCGAAGGGTACCAGAGCGTCGGACGCTAGAAGGTGCGATGGGGGTCTGAGCCCGGGAAGCCAGAGACCGAGCTGGGGGCGCGAAATCCAACCGCGAGGTGGGGCTCCGTGCCGCCGAAGCTAAGGTCTGAGTTCGAGATCCGACCGCAGCCGGGGCCAGAGGGAGGGAGAAGCTGGCTCTGCAGTAGCCGGAGGAGGCGGAGACAGGTGGGCTGGGGGCTCCGGCGGGGGTCGCGGCGGGCACTAACCCGAAGTAGGCGGCGGCGACGGCGGCGGGCAGCGCCAGCAGGCAGAGCGCGGCCAGGGCCAACGCGGGCGGGGGGCGCATGATGCTGGTGGCTCAGCCCCTGTAGCATCTCCTCGCGCCGCTCAGCGCTCGCAGCGCCGCCACCAGCAGCCCGCGGGGCTTTAAACACGGGCGGGGCGGAGCGGGAGTGGAGGAGGGAGCAGCGCTGGCTGCACCCCGGGGCGGCGAGCCCCCCGCCCCATTGGCCTCGCCGGCCTCGCCCCGCCCCGTTGCGGGTGGGGCCGCCGCCTCGGGCCCGCCCCCGGCCCGCCCCCATCTCCTCCTCCAACTCTCCCCAGGTGAGAGCTCACCTGACGCCTCGCCCGCCCGGGAACGCGGCGGCGGAACGTGAAACCCCCAGGGCCTGGAGAGGCGAGGATGGGAGGACGAGGCGGGGATCAGGGAGTCTGTGCCTCTCTCTGGGGCGGGGTGGAGGGACATGCAGAATTCTATCCTCGGAGGAACAGGGTGTGGGGGCAGAGGAGGGAGGCGCCCAGAGTCTGCGGAGGAACGGTGTCCTGTCCGCTCTCTTGCCCGGCGGGTGCGCGTCTCTGCGCAGGGCCCGGGACTCTTCGAGGGCAGGGCCACGTCTTGACACACAGCCGCTCTCCCGGGGCGGGAGATCCACGTGCGATGGCTGGGAGGACCCTCTTGCAAAGGGGGTCCTGGTAGATTCCTTAGAGCGGAACGGGGAAAGGGAGCCCTCTTTCTAAATGGGAGCCTGTCAAGGGTGACGTGCACAGTGGGCCTCAGTGGGCACTTGACAACGTGCTGCTGATGTTCCTGAGATAAAAAAGTCCAGAGTCTCTGGTCAGTGGGGCAGGCAGAGCAGGGATGGGAGTGGGAGGCCAGGGATGGGCCTGTTTTCTAAAGTGTGTAGATGCCAGAACCTCTGTCAGACAGGATGGGCATCTCCAGGGTTGGGCCACAAAGCTCTGTCTTGCTTATTCTTTTTTAAAGCTTAACCCCGATTCCTGTAGCGAAGGTGCAGTGATCAAGGCAGCAGGTGGCACCAGTTTAGGAGGGAGACACAACAAATGACCCAAGCAAGATTTAAAATGTCTTTGAGAGTCTTGAACACTGGGTCAAATCAAGCAAAACAAAATATACATAACTTGCCCTGAATGTCAAGGTCTGCATGGCATGTTAAGTTACCCCAAAATCAGCCATGCATATAGAACATCAGGTGACAGTGACCTTAGCTTTGCAATAGACAGTGGCGTGATTGCGGGCTGGGAGACTGGTAGGAAGATGGCAGCTATGACATTAGGCAGTGTGAGCAGAGGAGCACACCCCTCCCCATAGTGAGGCTCTCTGGGCTCAGTTTCCTTGTCAAATGAACAGAGTGATTAGATAATGCATGGTCTTTTAACAACTATGCCAGCCCTATCAAATCTATGGTTCTATTTATTGAGGCGCACGGCCCAGTGTGGTGGGTAAAGACCTGGAGTCAAATCATGTGAATATGAGCCCCAGATATGAAATAGGGAAGATGAGAAATACCTCACGGGATTTTTGTGCAGATAAGATAATGCCAAATGCCTAGCTGGTGCTACCACTCAATATCGGATGTTGTTATAACTAACTGCAAGCAGCACCAGTGATGTGCTGGTGAGTGTTTGCATGCTTTGGGGGGGGGTGTAGGTGGGTGTCTGATTTGTATTATTTGCTGATTTCTGTGCTGAAAATATTCCCACCATGTCTGATTTCAAGCTACCAAGGTAGTGTCATCCCTGATCTCTGGATTTGGAAGAGGTTGGCATAGTCATCTCTGCAAGCCAGTCTGAGTCAGCTCCAACATATCATCAGTAAGACCTTGAACCAGACTCAATGAGGCTCAGAGGAGGGGAGGCCAAACTGGACCAGCATGAGTCAGAGAGGTGGCCCCAGCCATGCCCAATGGGCACCGATTGCAGGCAGGAGAGGAGAGAGCAGGTCCAGCTTGGGCTGCCCCAGCTGCCCATCCTGTCTTCATGCACATCTGCACATGGCACACACACAAGCATGCACAAGCATGCATGTGCTGGGAGAAGGTGAGGGGTGAGGGGAAGCACATTTTCCCCAAATGACACATTTTCAACATTTCATAAAAGTTACATGTTGACATCGGATGGATAAGGCTGTGATGCAAAGAAGTTGGAGGAAGCACCAAAGAGTCAATGAAGGTGTCAATGGTTGCACACTGAGATACATTTAGAAAATATCCAGATGGATGTTCTTGGGCCCCCATCAGCCAATGGCATGGACCCCACCCTTGGGCTCCTTCCTCCTGATGTTAGAACCATGCTTCTCTCTGCCTGCTGGGGGAGACCCCCAGCGTGCCCATGGAGACTTCAGAGTTGTGTTTCTGTCTTCTTGGTCAACGGAGCTTCATGGAACTGCCCAGGTGGCAGCTGCTGTTGCTGCCATGTACAAGCTTTGTGTGTGTGTGTGTGTGTGTGTGTGTGTGTGTGTGTGTGTTCCTGGCCCACCACATGATCTCACTGAAGGCTCACACCCCCTGTGAGGTTGAGGCAATCATTATCTCTATTGCACAGATGAGGAAACAGAGGCTCAGAGAGCTTAAGTAGCTGGGGCATGTGACCCAGCTGTAAATAGTGGAAGCAGGAATTGAGCCCAGCTCCAGTGCGACTGACACTGGATGTGGCTCTTAATGGGCTGTGGCTGGCTGGGAGCCACCCAGGCACAGCCCGACTCACATTGACCTTTGCATAATTCATCCTGGTGGAACATCATGTACCTGCTAAGTTCTGACCCTCAAGTGAAGAGGGGGAGATGGCAGTGAAAACAGATCATCTCCACAATTGTGGTATTGTGGGATCCTTGAGGAAAGGCATGAGGCCCTCAGGACTTGTAACCTTGTACCATAAATGGTTTGCGGCTCCCAACGCCCCTTCTGCCCTCTGAGCTCCTCAAAGGCAGGCCTGAGTTGTATTTCTCTCTGTATGTCCAGAGCCTGGCACAGGGCCCAACACATAGTAGGTGCTCAGGAAATGCATGTTGCCAGCTTATAACCTTGATCTGTGGCCTTTTTATGGGGCTGCAGGGGTAGAAAGTGTCATACTGACACAATGCATGCTCACAGAAGCACCCCTTCCCACGCTCAGACACATGCTCCATCACACACACACGCGCGCGCGCACACACACACATACCCCCCACACACACACTGACACTCTACAACACAAGCCCAGGCATTCAGTGGCACACAGACACCCCCACACCTCCCCCATGAATATCTAAATTCCTAGGCAGCCCCACAGCTGCTCCTGGACCCACACGTTCACACAGGTATGCAAAAGAAGCATTCTTAGACATTCACATGCAGCTACCTGTCTCCATCAACCAGCCCAAGGCAGCCACAAGGGGATGGAGTCCTCCCCTCCCTCCGCAGGTACAGGTACACACACACACACACACACACACACACACACACACACACACATTTTGGAGGTTACAAAC
>NW_017731384.1:62388-121118 GCF_001890085.2 Hipposideros armiger
TGCCCCTCCCCGCCCCCCATTCTGCCCCCAGGCCCAGCCACCCTGCCTGAAGAAAACTCTCAGAAACCATGCATCTTTGTCTGGGCCCAGGTCTCCCACAACTCCAAACCCCAGCCAAGCCCAGGTCCTAGGCAGAGCCTAGCAATCACACGATCCCCGGAGCTCACCACCAGGCCCTGAGCTAGTGGAAGCAAAGAATTCCAGGCTGGCTATCTCCCTCTAATCACCCTCACGCCTGCACTGAAAATGGACTCAGCCCAACAGGAAGTGGGGCAGGTGATGCCTGAGCAGATCTGAGGGAAGGCACCGGTGCCCAGGCCTAAGGCTCCTCAGGAAAGCTGGTCCTGGGAAGGCCCAGCAGGACGGGTGCGAGTGTGCTCACCTGCCCCTCTGCCTGTCCTTCACCCACCCCCAAGACCCAGCCTTCTCTGCCATGGCCTCAATATGACTAGTTTTATTCTGACCACTCCCATTCATCCTAACCCCACCCCACCCCCCAAATTTGAATTGTTCTTGACTCCCACTTGCGTTATTTGGCTCCGGGCCCTGTGAGGTAGCACATTAGGCATCACTGTCCCCACTATTATAGATAGGACACTAAGGCCCAGAAAGGTGACTAACTTCTCCAGTGTCATGGAAGTCACTGGCACTTGGTGGTTGGGAACTTGATGTCTTCAGAACATCAGGCTGAAACAGAGCTAAAAGCTAAGTGGGGAAAATGGGTTACAGAATTCCATATGCAGGAGACTCATGGCTGTGCTTGAAAACAACCACCAAAAAAGGTGGCGAAGACACCAAAATGTTTGAAAAGCGGGTGCCTTGGAGGTTGGGAGTATGGGTAAAAAATGTTTTTATCCTCTTTGCATTTTCCAAATTTTCTATGACAGGCAGATTTAACATTTATAGTGAAGAAAAATTCCTTAAAAGGAGGGGGAGGGAACACATCTTTAATGACGGAACTTTAAGCACTGACAGAAAAGCTATTTGGAAGGGAGGCGGGAGAAATATTCCTGGATGTCCTCCTATGGCATCCATCCATCCATCCTTCTGTAGGAAGGGCCCCTGTTCTCTCTTGTGGAGCTTGCTTCTGAGTTGGCAGAGCTCACCCCACCCATGGCAATTCTAATTTGAGGCCTTATTGCCTCTGTTTCTTCCTCCAGAATTACACTCTGAGTGGAGGAGGTTACATTGATTGGAGGATGGTACGACCCTCCCTTGCCCCTTACCTGCCTGAGGCCCTTCTCCAGCCCTTGATACAGCAGCATCTTTGAATTTAATCAAGGAAGGCTGAATGCAGAGGGGTGCCCGTTAGCATCCCCCCACCCAGCCGTGCTTCCATTGCCAAGGCCAGCAGGTTCCTTCCTGGAAGCCTGCCTTGACTGACAACTCCTGGCTCTACTCACTCACCACCTTGACTCTAGAGACTTTATTGGCACAGCTTAATTTTGTGCTCATGGCTACATTAACGCACACTGTCCTTGAGTTTGGGGGGGGGTGTCAGGCACCTCTGCTATGTATACATTGCAGATTTCTCAAAGACCGAAACCCTGACCCCTGTTTCTTTTACATCCCATGCCTTGTCCCCTAGTGGAACTGAGCTTTAGCCCAAAGCAAAGTAATCATTAAATATTTAAATTAATGAATGACTAAACAGTGCTACAAGCTCTTGATTTTATAATCTTCATGAGCGACAAGATATTGAGCCTTGTGTACTAGCATGGTTGGAACTGGGGGGAGTGTTCTGAGCGGTCCGGTTCTGTTGAATAATCACAAATAGGTAGGTAGGTGGGTGGGTGGATAGGTACTAGGTAGATAGATAGCAATCTGGATGGACAATCCCAATTTTTAATAGCCTGCTTCATTGTCCCCATATGTCAACTCATAAACGTCAGGGAACATATATGTCTGTGCTCTGCCTGGGCACTGGGCTCACCATGACTATACCCAGGCTTGAGTTCCCACTTCCAGAAGCATTAGAACACAGTGAGTGAGATGACTGGGCAGGCAGTCCTGAACAGCATCTGTGAATCCTCTATAGGGCCTTCCCATGGTCAAGCACCAGTGAAAAACTCTACTGTACGGGGGTGTTTTACAACAGAGAGGTGTTCCATGCAAGGCACTAATGCGGCTCAAAAGAAAGAAAAATGAAGGAAGGGAGAGGGCAAGAAAAACAACTTCTTTGGGAAACAGAAATGAAAAATAATCCAGAATTTACTATAAATAACCTTCTAAAGATTCAACTCTGAACAGAGGCATTTTCAGCATCATTTTACTTTGCTTTCATCTGAGTAACTTCTCTCGCTCTCTGAAAAGGAAGGCTGAGAGGAAAGGGTTCAGAATGTAATGCTGCCTGGAGGAATGCAGCCCCCTGCATGGTTGAAGGAGATGGCCATCATAGGCCATTTCCTCCACGTCGCGTTTTCACAGCTACAAGTATGAATAAGTTTGCAGGAAGTGCTCACTGACAAAATCTTGACTAGTAGTCAGGCAGGTCACACAGCATGTTTTCCTGAACTCAGTGTGGGACTCTAGTGACCCAGCCAGAGGTCTTTCTTGAAACTGGGGAGAGACTCAAACCTTGATTTATCTCTGGGAAACGGTAAGCTCAGGTTTAACTCCTTAAAAAAAAAAAAAAAAAAGGTGACTAACTCTAATTTACTGCAAAATTTTCATTTCATATAAAGTATGATTATATAATATTCAACTTAATAAACTTTGATTGAGCATCTGGTGCTAAGTCCGTGGAGTAGGAGATGATGAAGTCAGGTCCTATCCTTGAGGAGCACACAGTTTGTTGGGAAAGACATGCAAATAAGTACATACAGCATTTTGACACTTCTATATAAGTGTAAGCTAGCTATTGCCTACTTACAAAGTGCCGAGTATTGTTCTAAGTCCTATAGGAATATTAACTCATTGAATCCTCATGACATTTTAAGGATGAAGAAACTCAGGCACAGAGAAGTAACTGGCCAGCTAGTAAATTTGGACCTGGGATTAGAACCTGGTGAACAGGCCACAGAAGCATACGTTTCATCACCGTGCTGCAGTAAAGAAAAGAAAGTACCAAGTGAGATGAGAACCCAGGCGAGAGGACAATCCATTTATTGTTCCAGGGAAGGTGTGTCTAGGACAATACCAAGAGGCAGTGAGAGTTGAGCTGGATCTTGCTCTGATTTTTTTCAGTCTTTCTTACTTTACCAGATGGCACAGTCCATTCTAATTTGCCACATAAATGTTTGATAAGGAATCAAGTTTTCCCAGTGGTTGTCATTATAATTCTAAGGGATGACTCTACAGAGCATTCCTTTGCTACATCGGGTTCAACTTTGGAGTGAGAAATAGATTGATAGGGGCGTTGGAGACTTTAGGAAATGTCATTGAGACTTGCTGAAACTTACCAGTCTGTGTTATTGACTCTGGAATCTCATTTTCACCCCCAGCTCCAATGTCAGGGTCTACCCATCGCTCCCTCTCTGGGTTTAGCACTCCGGATACACTTACCTTCCTCCCCATGACGCGGCATTCAGTGTCTATGTATGATCTTGTTGCAATACCACATGTCTCCAATAGGGGTCGCTAGCTACAATGGGGTGGACACCTGTGGTTGAATGGAAAGAACCCCGATCCTAACTTAGCCTTGTTCCTGGCTTCCTCTGTGACCTCAGTTTCCTCATCCGTAAAATGGATATAACACTCCCTGTCTGTCTTTCTCAGAACAGTGGTAAGAAACGTGAGGATGAATGTAGGCACCTTCCAGTGTGATTCAGAAGAGTCCAGATGATTTCAGAAAACCAGTCATTCCACAGCCACCTTCTGAGAATCACTCACAGTGCCAGGTGCCATATGGAATCCAGAAATTATTCCCACCTTTGCATAAAAGGACTTCCGATAAAGGTTTAAAGCAAACTATAAAGGAGGGGGGGTGGAGGGTGTCTAGCTCTCCCTAGTGCGAAGCAGAAGCAGTATCCCCTCCCTGGGAAAGATAGCGAGGTGTGAAAGTCCTTCCCCCCATTACTTACGTCTTCCTCACACAACCCGGTTTGCTCATGGGGAAACCGAGGCACCGAAAAGCAAACTGACTTACCCAAGAACCCAGATTCCAGGAATCTTCCAGACAGTTAATCTTAGAATGTAGGGTGGGATAGGGGTGGTGCGGGAAGGCAAGTGACCGGAGCAGGCTGGGAGGGACGGAGAAGGGAGGACCTTCCTGTCCTGACACCCTGGTCAGGCCGACTACGCCGAGGGCGGCCACGGCGGCCAGCCTTCTGCAGGAGCGCCCCCTGCTGGTGACCGGTGCCTCTGCTTGCGAGGAGGAGGATGCTCCGCGCTGGAGGCTCTGTTCTCTGGGAGACCCGAGACCCCCCCAGAGTAGAGCAGGAAGGGCCCAGAGGGATCACTCCGAATCCTTCACCTGGCAGACGGCAAACACGAAGTTTAGAAAAGGACGTGACTTGCTTAAGGGCTCTCAGCGACCAGCGGGATGTGGGTCTCACACAGCAGAGCCCTACATCGTCCCTCCCCTCCCTTCCTAACTCCTCATTCCTGAGCCCAGAGGGCCCCTGCCTCTCGCCCTCCTCCCGGCCAGCCCCCATTCCTCCTCTCCTCTTCAGTCCCTACTGCCTCACGAGCTCATCTCCTCCAGGGACCCTCCCTTACTGTAGCCCCTGAGTTCTTTCATCTACGAAGCCCTATTGCCTCCAGGGAGCACGAGTTTAAATGGCTTTCAATTCCAGGACACGGCTTTGTCAGCCTGTTGGCAGGATCTTGGGGACCATAGAGGGGACTCTTTCTTTTGGCTTTTCCACTCGCCAACCTAGCTCCTCCCCACCCTCAGATGTGCCTGAAACACAGCTGAACTCTCGCTCCGCGATGAATATTGATGGATGGCTTTTTCTTCTTCCCACTGCAAAGCAGCCCAGCAGAGTGCCTCTGGCCCTGGACAGCCAGGACACCTATGCTGGCTTGGGGGCTTGCCTTCCTAGCTAGTGACTTTGGGCAAGTCGCTTCACATCTCTCAGAGCCTCGGTCTCCCCAAGTGTAAAATAGGAATAAAGCTTTTGGGGCCCGGTTGTGAGGATTAAATGAGATAATGTGTAAAAATGTGCTTGGAACACAGCAGGTGCTCAATAATTGGCAGAGTTGATGAGCCAGGCTTCCAGGGAGGCTCAGCCTGGTCTCTCTGGCTTCATCCCTCTCCTATTCGGTGCCCTCTTTCCCAGGTGCGAACCTTCCAGCCCTCACCCTCCTTACCCGCTGCCTCCTGATGTGAGCAGCATCAGCGAAGGGGCCACGCAGTGACTGTGAAAAGGTCATGGGAAAGCAGGATGTTGTTAGAGAACAGAAAAGGCAGAGCGATGTAGTGATCAACCACACTACCGCTTATGCTCCCCCCCCACGTGGCTTTCAGGTACCTGGTCTGCCTCTCTCGCTCCCCTCTTTGTGCTGGCTTCCTCACCCTGCATTCTTTCTGAACATACCTACCTTCTTCTGCTTCCATTAACTCCTATTTCCTGCTACTTAGAACTTACAGCCTGCACGTGGCTGTCATGACTTCCCTGACACCTTCACTGTGCCGTGGCCATTTGGCTTTGGGGCCTGGTGGCATCTGCATCGAAGGCTGTCGGCCAGCTGTGGACCGGCTGCCCAAGGGTCAGGTATTCACGCCTGATCCAATTGGGACAAGGTATGAGCCACCGATGTATTTGCATGTCCAATAAAGTAAGTATTCGATAAGCACTGCAATAATTAATAATAATATTTGAGACTTGGTGAAAATTCATTCGAAATTCATTAGAAAAGGAAACAACTCTTGTGAACTGTTTTATGTGGTGAATAGTCCCCTCTACCCAAACAGAGCTTCACGCCCACTTATCTGGTACACCCTGAGTTTTACGGACTGTATCTGCTTCAAGCTTGATATACTCGCATGCTTTCTACGACATAGACTGCTCCAGGAAACAGTCTCAGGGTTCTCAAACTCAACCGATGGTGTTGGAAGAAGGGCTTCTCCAAATGACCTATGGAGTAATTTTTTTAAGTGAACCTGAGATCTGAAAAAAGAAGGCCAACCCCTGCTCTGCATCTTCTGTTCCACTCACCCACCCGGCTTCTGCTCTTCTGCCCCCTCCTCTCTCTCCTTCCCTCCCCTTCCCCACCCCCAGTTACGGGGTCCTGCTCCAGGAGGGCGATCAAAACCCAGAATCTTCAGCCAGGTGTCTCTGAGAGGAACCAGCAGGACCAGTGGCACACTGAAGGCTTTTGCTCCCCGTTGTCCCTCTGACGGCTGCTGGCAGAAAGGAGATGGGGGCAGGAAACGAGCGAGGTTCCTCCACTCCCAGGCTATGGCCTGGAGTTGCCCCCATACCTGCTCACTGTCTCAGATGATGGTCTGGAGGTGAATTTCAGGATCGGTGGTGAGGTGGTCTTCATTGCCCTCCCCCACCCCAACAGTCATTGTCAGCATCTCTCCAGCTGCTGTTCCTAGAAGCCCCAGCAGGTGTCACTGTGACCCTGACCATTCTCCCAGGCCCCTGTTTTGGGCCTGTAGGCACACCTTTGAGGTCTGGGGGGCTCCCAGAAGTGGCACCTCAACTCCAAGGAATCCCACAGGGAGGGTCCTGTCCCGGGGAAAAGGGTCCTGTCTTTGTTTCACTCTCTACCAGGACCATTTTAGGGAAGGGCTGTGGTTCAGTGAAGGTTCCACCTCATGGTCAAGGGGCTAGGCAGGGGGTACACAGGTGGAGAGTGAACCGGGAAGAGGGGAGCTAGACATTCCTTCCCTCCCTCCAAGCTGGCCAGGTCTCTGCTTGCATTGCATTAAGAGAGTGCGCCCCCGCCCCCGCCAACCCGCCTGACCACCAGCTCTGAGCTTTTGGTACAAATCTTGGTGACAGCTCATGGCCACACGGGGTCAAGAATCACTACATTGATGAGGAGCCAGAAGGCACGTAGGGGGCTGTAAACCAGGGAGGTTTCCTGGAGGAAGTGAGTGTGGACCTAAGAGATTAATGCGTAACCCTGGCTCATATGAAGAACAAGAGAGACAAGGGGCCAACCTAGGGGGTTGGTACAGTTTGGGGGAGATACACGGACAGTTCATCAGTGGTCATGTGGGGTGATGTTTCTGGGCTTGGATCGGCTTCCAGGGACTCTTCCCCCACAAGCCAGAGAAACAACAGCCACGGACTAGGAGAGTGGTGTGTGTCCCAGCCTTGGGAGGAGCTGGCCAAGGGTTATGAGGGAACAACAGGATGCAGGGTTGTGAGAGGGAGAAGCAAAGCCTTCTTGACAGGCTAAGATCGGCTCGTCTAGAGAGAGGGCTGTGACAGCAGAGGGAAGGAGAGGAGGCAGGGAGGGAGAGCTAAACCTGTGCCCGGCCTTAGAAACAGAACTGAGCGGGACCAGGTGTGCTTGCTTCCTTGAGCCCTTGACTTTTCCTGGGATGAAAAGTCGGTGACAAGCCAGGGAGATGGGCTTTTCCATGGAAGGCGCTCAACACCTGTTCCCAACCCCAACCAGACCTCAGAGGGTCCAGCAGAGCTTCCCAGTCCCCCGCTCTGTGCTTCCTGATGGCCGATCTCTCCTCCCCTCACACATCCCTTCTGCTTCCCACATCCCAGCCATAATGCCCTCCCCTAGAGGCCCCTCATGCAATCAGTACCAGTCACCACCCACCCCTCCAGCCACTGCCCAGGACACCACTACTCCCAACCCCCTCCCCCACCCCATCCCCCCACCTCCAGAGTTGACAAATTTGCCCTTTTGGTTGTCACCTCATGGAGATTTCGCCCTTCTGGAAGCAAGTTTTGACACCTGGGGTGGGACCTGCCCCCCACCTCCTCCATGGGGACAGGAAAGACTTGAGAACTAGTAAAAACACATACTTCAGCAGGAACAAAATGCAAAGGAAGTTGGAGGAAAAGGCACCCTCCCCACCAGGACCTGGCAGACAGCCCCTCCTGGGCAGTCTCACCCTACTCCCTCCTTTGGGGTCCTGTTTTCCAGGACGCGGGCTCATGTGGAAAACCTCTCGAGGCACACATATATGCAGAGTAAGAGGTTTCAGAAGACACAATGACGTCTCCTTTTTATCCAGAACTGGCCTCTCCTGAGCTACTTCCCACTTACTCCCTCATTTGCTCACAGGGCAAGCCTGTGGGTGGCCAAGGAACAGGGCTGCCCACTGCTCTGAGCAAGAAGCCAGTGTGCCGCTCAGGCAAGCCCCCATCAGTCCCCAATGACCAGCTGGGCAGGTGGAGTGGGTTGGCTGTCCATTTCTTCCTAACACTAACACCGATGCTTCGAAGGGGGCTGGTCATGCTCCCAGGACTGGAACTCAGGCCTGAGTGGCATGCCAGGGGATCGGAAGGAAGTGCTAGTTCTCTAGTTTGTTACAGGAAGCAACAGAAGAAGCTGCAGCGTGTTTTCAGCAGGCATGAGAACACTGCATTGAAGGAGCCCTTACACGGGAGCTCACACTCTGGGTCAAACAAAATACAATCGGTCGGGACCCCAGCCCAGCGTCCATGCACACATAGGCTCGTTTCCTGAGAGTCCCTACGCTGAGTGCACGTGCATGACCCCCATAGTAGATGTCTCTCGATTGACAGCCAGGGGCCAGGACACTTTACTCCTTGTGTTGCCAACAGCCCTCACCCTCTATTATTCTCGTGGTTGTGTGGTGGACTCTTCATGGAAACAGATGCAGGGACACGGTCCCCAAGTGCCAAGGCACAGCCTAGAGCAGGCTGTTCCCATCCTGGGATGTGTGACAAGGACCAAGGATCCAGGGTGCAGGTTGGGGACTTGTAAGCTCCCCAGCCCACCCTTCTAAGTCCCCTGTTGAGGATTCCTAGACACTGAGACACCCCCATGCGCCAGCGGCCCACCCTGAGCTCACAGATGACTTTTCCATGGACATGCCATGTTGGAGTCCCCTGGCTTCCCCATCCCCGCTGGCCCTAGCCAGCTTCCTGGGGACCCTGACACGTGATTTTCACCCCAGAAGTGGCTGTGGCATTTCCGTGGCCAGGGCCAGTGCCTTCCCAAGTCCTTTCCGTTGCTCTGTAGCCTGATCTCCTTCATCCATAACCCCCCAGGAGTGGGGGCAGGGCTGGGGGGCCAGAGGGGTTCTCTCTAGGCAGCGGCAGGGGGCGGGGGCCAGGGGCTCCCCTAACTGCAGAGGCTAGCCTTACACACCCAGCAACACATGTCCCCCTTTATGGCCAGGGCTTTCTCTCGGTGCTTAAAGGCAACTGTGAAAAGAGCAAGGCTGATTCTGGCTGCCTAGCCGTCTCCTGGCAACAGGCCTGGCAGGAGGTCTTTCTTTCTCCCCCCCACCTCCCTTCTCTCCTCCACCACCCCCCTCTTTCCTTTCCCCCCTGTGTCTTGTGTTGTGTATCATTAAAACTTCCCTCCCAGCCACTTCGCAGCCAACAAGCAGGCCCTTCTGGGGCCAGTTCCTTTGGGGCAGCTCAGCCAGCCGGCCCCGGGGGTGGGGGCTCTGAGGGGTCAAGCCCCCAGCGACAGGCTTTGTGTTCTGGAGGCAAGGCTTAAACTCAATTTGGCAACCTTCGGCACGTTCATGAGGGGGCAGCCACTGGAAATGGCCCCTCCCCAGGCACCTCTTCCTTCTCCTTTCTTCCCCTCCCTTTCAGGTTCCAGCCTCTTCTGTTCGTGCCAATAGTGCCACTGGGCACTGCCCAGCTCTGCTGGGGCCTCACAAACAACCCCTCACCTAGAAGGACAAGCCTCTACTGAAGGCTAGGACAGCCCCAGCCAGAGGCCTGCAGCCAGCTGTGGACCAGTGTCCTGGTCTGTCCCGAAAGGGTCAGAGACACAAAGGGTAGTGGGCCACAGGGGCCATCCAATCCGTGTGTTATTAGAACCAGAAGGACTCCTCATTTGGCCACTTCAATCTAGAAGGGACACTGAGACCCAGAGAGGGTAAGCACCTTGCCCAGGGACACACAGCCAGTCAGGGAAAGCTGGGGCTGGAACCCTAGTATCTGGTTTCCCTCTTCTGTGGCCGTGGGAAACACGTGGCTCTCTGAGCGGATGAATCTTCTGGGCCCTGACCTGCCTATCTCTAGTGCAGTGTCCAAAGGGTGTCTAAACTTGACCAGGTCATCTATGGTCCGCTCCCTCCCCCATGCAGAAAGCCTCCATCAGGCCTGGACTGGAGGCATGACTCAGAACCTTGCCCAGCTCCTCTGGACAACTGGGAGACAGTTCCGCTTCTTTCTCCACCTCCCACCACCACCACCACCACCACCACCACCATCATGAGTATCTGTCACAGAGGCCTGGAGCTGGAACACCCTGTCATCCAACACATTCATAAGTCTGGATGGACGGCCCCAAGTCTCCTCTCTGACACATCAAGGCGAGGATGATTCTGGGTTATCCTCACCTCGTGGCCAGGGTGGCTTCCAAATCCAACTCCAAGGCCCTCCAGCTCTGCCAGCTCCAGCCTCGCTCACCCTCGGGGCCCCCAGGCAACCAAACCAGCAGGTGCAGACCACCAATAAGATGCCCTGACCACACAGGCTGGCACTGGTAGGTCCCCCTGACTGCAGGCACTCATCTCAGATCCAGTGCCTTCCAGACTCCAGGCATTTCCATGCCACCTTCGCACCACAGCTGCACGCACCCTGTTCTATTTCCTTAACATTTTTTCTTTAAACTGATTTGCAATGTTCTTGATAACTCCAACTAAAAGAGAAACTTTAGAGTACTATGATTTTCAACAATGCGATTTCATTCTAACCAGATACTGTTGCCCCCACCCAAAGGCTCTGAAGGACGGTTTCTTTATTAGAAAAGGGTCTTAGTAACCATTGTATTAGCACCAAACAGACTTTCTCCTTGATGATACACAGAAGGAGCGAAGGAGAATGGAACAGGGACTATGAATACATGAGCTTTCTCACTGAGTTTAATTAAAGTTAGTTAACACCACACTGCATCTCCTGGGGCAGCCATGGTCCTCTCCAGCCTCTGAGAAACATTACCATTCGTCATGGAAATGCTCTCAAAATTCCAACCTTTGGCCAAAGAACAGTTCAGACTTTCTTAACTTCTGGAAAAGAAAAAAGAAAATAAAAATATTTTGGTAATGCCATATTCTCCGATTTGGGAATAAGAAAATTATTTCTCATCTTAGCACCCACCTCCTTGATGTGCAGAATAAAGGACAGAGGGGCCCTGGGGAGGGTCAAAGTAGGGGTGGGTGAGGAGGATGAGGGGAAGGAAGGCTTTGGGGCCCAGCAAAACAGAAGAGCTGGGAATATCATTATTATTACCATTGTCCCTCAATCATTAGACAGTCTGGTCAAGATTTTGCCTTTTATTTTTGTGGGGGTTCACACGTTAATGAGTCTTAAGATACCAGCATTTGTTGTCTCCTATATACCCTGAAGCTCTTTGGGTAAATTATGCCATTTGACCTTGTGAGCTGTAGCATTAGTATTCCCATTTGCCAGATAAGGAAACAGGCACACAGAGGTCTAAATCACTTGCGCAAAGTCACAGTTAAGCAGTGGAGTCACAATTTCAAATTGTTCTGACTGATTACAAAGGCCATGCTCCCCCCACAGCATGGCTCCCTGGCCAGTAGGAACAGAACTTAGGAGATCCTGAGGGATCAGAGGGGGAGGCTCATGCTCAAGGCCTGAAAATGTGGGTGGAAGGCGGAAACAGCCCTCTGTCCCCAAGACAAGCCTCCCACCAGCCCCTCGGAGAAGCAACCTTAGGAAATGCTGTGTGCGTGTGTCTGAGGGCTACTTTTCCCCACGCTCAGGGAGCTGAAGGAGGCTGGTGAATGGAGAGCTGAGATCTCAGGTAGAGGAGAGAGTGTGGAAGGAGGTGAGCTGAGCTGCTGCAGCTTTTTTTTTTTTTACTGGAGATAATTCACACACCATAAAATTCACCATTTTAAAGCGTACCATTCAGTGATTTTTCTAGTCAATGTGTTGTGTACCCATTACCACTATCTAATTCCCAAACATTTTCATCACCCCCTAAAGATACTCTGTACCATTATCAATTAAGCTGCTGTTTGTCAAGGAAAAGGCAGCATGAGATGGGACTATGTTCTGGAGTGATTTTAAACCCCACCTCAAGCCTACACTCTCTCTTTTGTTGTTTCTCTCTCCCCCCAAGCTGTCTCAGAGTGAGTCTCCAACTCCAGGTTCCGACTGCAACCTTACTTCCACCCAGACTGAACCCCCAAACCCTTAAGAAAAAGAAGCCTAACTAGCCCTTAAATTAAAGCAACTCAACCTGTAAGTCAATCAGCAACACTTCATCTAACTGCCCTGTACCAGACATTGTGGGCAGGAGGATACCTATTTCATTTAGGAGGTCTTTGGTTGCAAGAAACAGCTGGAAGCGGTCTAAAGAAAACAAGGAAAATGTATTATTTCACCTAACAAGAAGTTTCAAAGCAGGAATCCCCTGGGGTGAGCTAATGTCTTAGCAATGGTGTCAGACATCCAGCTTCTTTTACTCTCTTTGCTCTTTTCTTCTGCTAGTCAGACTCGTCTTCTTCCCTCCTGGTGACAGGATGGCTGCTGCAGCTCCAGGCATCAGCCCTCCCCACCCCCCACCGCCAGGCGCAACAACGTCTAAAAGCAAGAGAAAGGGACATTTCTTAGCTTCATTTTAAGAGTGCAAATAGAGTTTTCCCAGAAGTCCTTTTGCACCCTTCGGCAGATCTCCTTTCATGTCTCATTGGCCAAAACTAGTTCACAGGTCTATCCTTAAACCAATCCCTGGTAAGGGGTAGGGATCTCCATGATTGGCTTAGACTAATCAGGATTTATCTCTGAGCCAGGTTGGGGGCCTCTGCCAGCCTGGAGGAAGGGGCCAGCAGTGTAAGCTACACTACAACCTAAATAAATAGAACACTTCGCCCTCAAGAGGCTCAAGGAAAAGCAGCTGAGTGCCATAAAGCAACGGAAGGGGCACTTACTGATCACTTAACATGTCCTAAGTGCCACTCTGGACACTGCAGACATCACTCCACTGAATAGGCAAGAGCCATTTGAAGCAGGTGTTAGACTCATTTTCTCAGATGAGGAAACAGACTCAGAGAGGGTACATAATGTGCCCAGTATCACACAGTAAGAGATAGAGCTGGGAGTTATTGGGGGTAGTGGTGGTGGCATGACATCTGGGCTCTAAGACAACCACTCAGACAGAGGGGCTCTCCAGCCAGAAATATGGAACCCCATTCAGGCCTCACCTGGGAGCCAGGGTGAAGGAGCAAAGGAGATGGGTGTGGGGCAATGCCAGACAGGTGCCCCTGCATTGCCCAAGGACCTGTCTATGACTGTTCCAGACAGAGCCACCTGCTCCTGGGCTGTTGCTGGTGAGGCAGCTCTGATTCCACTGCCAGCCCACTGGGCCCCCATCCCTGTATCCAGGCTCCCAGGGCCCAGGGCCAACAGCTGGGCCCATCCTGAAGTTCCAGCAATGGCTGCTGCAGGATGCACTCATCAGTGGGAAAACAAAATTAGCTGGCAGAGCTCTGGAGGGGACAAACCAGGATTTGACCAGAAATATCTGCACCCTCTCCAAAGATAATATTAGACTTGTTCTATCCCATTTCCCTAGCATGCCCCCACCAAAATCTTCTCCCAAGGCCCCTCAGATAGAAAGAACCATCACAGCTCTTAGTTTTTAAGGACACATTTTATTTGATCATCTAATGGATAACTGTTTTCCCAGCACACAGCAAGGCCCAAACCTGGACTGTTTTGGGTCACCAGTGCTCACCTTGTGCTCAGTGAAGATGTGTTGAATGAATGAACCGTCCAACGCATGCACAGAACACCTACGGTGTGCAGCATGTGTGTGCGTGTGTGTGTCGACGAGGCGGCGGGGGTGGTGGTGTGAGGCTGGATGGGTGGGTTAACGAGAAAGGCAGGCTTCTTGGGCTTCTTCCAGTCCTCCCTGGAGCTCAGCCCAAGGCTTTGCACACAGCAGGCACCAAGTGGAGATGTCTGGGTGGTGGGAAAAACGGAAACCCTTCCCTGCCCTTAGAGCCAGGTGAAAGGGAGCCTTAGCTTGGCTGAGGTTGGAGACAGAAGCAACCAGGGATGGCTTTTGGGCTGCATCCGGGGCGCTCCTCCTCTCTTATGCCCGCTTATGTCCCACCCACCAGGGAGTAGAAGGAAAAAAGGGAGTGAGAGACCTGACCAAGACAAACCATGTCATCAGCCACACACAGGCAGATGTGCACAAGGAAAACTTCCTTGGCAGGAGCTGACCTTGGATTAGAGCCCCAAGGCCTCCGGCGGGCCAGCCATGTCTGGGTGGGGGGCTCAGGGCTCTGAAGCAAAGACAGAATAAATGGGATGGAGGAAGGCTGAAAAGGAGGAAGGGAAGGAGAGGAGGAGAAAGAGAGGCAAAGCGGGGACATGGCACGTGCAGAAGGGCAACGCAAGGCCCCAGGTGCCCTGTTCTGCGGCAATTCCAGACAGGCTGCCAACCCCTAATCTCACCCCACTTGGGACCGTGCAGGTGTCATCTGAGAGGGAAGCAGGAGCCAAAAAACAGAGTGGGGTAGCTGGGGTGAGCGGGGAGTTCTCGGGGCCAAGATCTACTGGCGATGGGGAACTGAGGACCCCGATGGGCCATAAGGAACCCAGACAGGAGACAGTGGTCCGCCGACCTGAGGCCTCAGCCAGTCATCATGTTTATAAGGGGCCTACTATGTGCCAGACCCCGCTGTGGGCGTTGGAGCTTTTGATTTTAGAGTGGGAAATGGACATTAAGTGAGCAATGTAACAGGTATATTTGATGTGTCATATACGTAAGATAAGGTCAACGTTAAGGGCTATGCAGAAAAATAAAGTGGGATAAGAAGCCCAGAGGGGTAGGGTGGAGAAGCAGCTAGCGGTATGGAGGGGTCTCTCCAAAGAGGAGATTTTGAGGGGGGTCTCCATTGCGAATGTCAGGCAAGATTTTTCTGGATAAATCCTTCTGGAGGAGGTTCCTGGGTGCCTGAAGACAAACTGCTGAGGCTGGCAGGGCAGAAGGAGTGACTCAAGAGAGCAGCCTGTTCCTCAGCCCCTAAGAGGAGAAGACGGAAACCCAATATTTATCATTCACCATCCGTGGTCTGGCATTCTGTCAGCACCGTTCTCATTTAACGCTGACAACTCCCTATGAGATATTAAGTATTATCTCCACCTTACACGGAATAGAGGAGGGTCAGAGATAACTGGCAGCTGGCCAGTGGCGCGCCCCCCCCCTCCACCCCCCCCATTCTTTCTGTTGCTCCCTCCCTTCTAAAAGACTTCGACCCCAAATCATTTTCCAGCCCTCGGGGAACTGGAGATGACTAAGACTGGAGAAACTACTATGACAGGGAAATGTTCCCACAGGTGGCACCTGTGATCTTGGGGTGCGGGTGGGCCAGACCAGGAAGGACTCGGTGACATCACCCTGCCGTTTGCAGCCTCCCATATCTCCACTGACACAAGGCTGATGCAGCCGCAGTGTCCCCGCCTGGACGCCCAGGAGTGCAAGCTGGGGACCTCACATCGCTTTGGCCCGCCAGCATCCTGGATCTGGGACCGGCCCGCCCTCCCAAGGGAGCCACCTGGGTGGAGAGGAGAGGGGAGACCGAAGCCACGCACACCTTATCCCCAACTAAGCTCAGGGATTGCCAAGTAGATTAAGGGCATTCACTCCCGAGGACGCCTACTTAACCCGGATCCCCAAAGATCTCACCCACAGAGGAGCAGGCTCCGGGCCCACAGGTGCAGGGCGGGGCAGGGCCTCCTTCCTCGCCTGCAGACTCCCTGCTCTATTATCAGCCCTGCCGCCAGGGGGTGCGCGAGGTCAGGCAACAAAAAGGCTGGTCGTCTTCGGGCCGCCTTGGTGTGTTCCATTGACATTTGTTACTCACCAAGGTGCTTGCCCCGTGCAGGCTCCTGGCATTTCTACTCTGGACAATTTAAAGAAATCTTGTTGAATTAATTCCTGCGCCCACCACCCACGCTATGGCCAGCGTGCTTCCAAGTTGCCCCGTTTTTTAGTGGCCTCCAGAGAGCTGGCTTGAAACCGTTCTGCGACTCCTACAGCTCTTAGCAGCAAGTTCAAAGCTCGCCTCTCCGAGCCAGAGATCTTGGTGCCCCACGCGCCAGGTTCGTGCGGTTCCCCGCGTGGGTCGCGTTGTTTTAGGCCTCTGACCTTTCACACTTGCTGCTTCCTCAGCCTGCAGCCTCTCCCTGCATCCTCCCTGGGCTGCTATGGGCGCCTGGCTCCCCGGCCCCAGCACCCAGCAGCTATCCAGCATGTTCCCAGCAAAAATGAATGGCCCAGCGCTTAATCAGAGATTTCCTCCTCCCCCCTCTGAGCGCGACAGACGGGTAGCCCCCTGCGGGCGGGCGGGGGGCCAGGCGGCCGTGTTCTTTGTCTTGGCGGTGCCTCTTCAGGGGCCGCGGTCGAGCGGCCTGAATCCACTGCGGAAGACTGCGTGCCCCCGGGGAGTGCACATCAAAAGGAACCTGGGGCCAGCTAGAGAGGTGGGGCTGGGATGGGGATGGGCAATCCGTCTGGGCACGGGCAGGTCTGAGGTCCCCGATATTCACACACATAACAAAATGCTTCCCACGTGCCAAGCCCCAGCCCCCAGACCCCTGGCCCTGGCGCCCGCCTTTGCCCTCTTTCAAATGGGAGGGTGGCCTCGGGGTCCACCGCATGGAAGACTCCACCTCACTCATTCTAGCGGGCCTTGGAGTGAATTTAACTCTTTCCCCATCGAATGCAACCCACCCTGCGGTCCAGGGGTGCCTATTAGAGAGATGGTGTTTCCGTTTGTGACACGTGTCATGGGGGCACCCTCCCCCTCCTGGGCAGGGACCATTCCTGTGTTCCTACCAGCAGCTCTGGGCGGGCAGGAGGAAGGAAATTAAGCCTGTGTTGAAGGAAGGACACCTGGCAGGGGAGGGGAAAGAGCTCAGGAATCCCCTCCTCTGAGGAGCTTTCAAGTCGGGGGGGAAATCCCCACACAGGCTTCCATTCTCCAGGGCCATGTGGGGCCACTAGCAAGTTTCCACACCGCCTCTCCAGTCCTCTCCTTTACTTTCTCAGGCTGTGAGGCCAGCACAAGTCTAGATTCCACCCTCCAGCCCACTTGTTTCCCGGCCCCTATTCCATTCCTTTTCCCAAGCTCACCACCTGGGTCTCCGCGTGCTCCCAGGCTGCCTAGAGGAGGCATCAGATACAATGTGGCCCTTCAGGGAATGACCAATCTTACCTACACATGGCCCAGAGCTACTGGCTGGGGACATCTCAGCCAACCCCCACCCCACCTGAAGCCTCAGAAATCTTTTGCCCCTACTGCCCAGGGCTGGCACCTGTGGAATCTTGGGGCCCAGAAATGACCCCAAGAGGCCATCTAATCCAGCCCCCACCTCCCAACCACATTGAATCTATATTGGTATCTTGGTGGCCAGGGAAAGTAGCCCTCCTCAGCTCTCGGAAAGCTGATTATGGGGCGCTGGAGCTCCCCCACACTGTCAGGCAAGATTTGAGCCCCAGTAGGTACCTCTGATCAGAAAATGAGCTGAGAGCCCTGGCTGGGTAGGACAGAAGTCCAGGTGGGACCTAGAAGGCCATGAGGCAGTGTGCGTGAAGGGCTCTCTACCCCTAGAGCTGGAGCCCTGGGGCTCCACAATTAGGGACAATGGCATATCCACTGTGACCTCGTTTCCAGGTGAATCAGGAGCAAGACGCCCAGGGTCAGCCCGCCATGAGGGCATCTCTAAGGGTCCCCATCTGCAGCCTCCAGCCCACCCACGGTCCTTGGGCCGGTGAGGGCTTTTTTGTCACCTTGCTCATCCTCCCCCTTCTCAGCCTCTCCTCTTCCCCCACTTTTCCTTTCTTTCTCCTTGGGCTCCCTCTGCTAGTCTCTCCTCTCTCTCTCGGTCTCTCAGCCCCTTCTCTCCCCACCCCCCCACTTCTGCACTCTGCCTCTACCTTTTCTCCCCTTCCCTCCTCTTTCATCTCTCCCCCCACCCCACCCCCTTCCAGTCGGGCTAGGAACGCGGCAGAAGCCGTGACAAGCCCAGGCGGCTCTCCCGACCCTTGGTGCCCGGGGCCAGTTCCCCAAGCTCCCCGCGCCCGACGCAGCCTTGTGCGGAGAGGGCTCTCAGGATGCGCAGTGGCAGCGGGTTCGAGCTGTGGGCACGGGTGGCCTAGATCAAAGGCCAGAAATGTCTGGCCCCCTGGTATGAACTTCCTCCAGCGTGTCCCTCACCTGCTGGAAAGCCTGCGTTCCAGGCTTCAGCAGGACTTGGGGGCGGCTCTTGCGCTGCCCCTTCTGTTTCAATCTCCCTGAGCAGCGGCCCTTGCCCCATTCTCACTGGCCTTGCTTTCTTCACCCCAGGCCCAGGGCTGCTCCAGGGTCCCGAGTGCCTCTGGGGGCCTTGGGTGGCCAGGGACGGGGTTTGGGGGGGCAGGCCACCCAAGCGACAGGGGGAGAGTCCCCCCAAGGTCTGTCCTTCATCTCAGCAGCACTCAGGGCTGAGACCTAATTTCTTGACTCTGGAGAGGGAGAGAACAGAAAGAACCTACCGGCTTAGAAGGACTTTTTACCTATGGTAACGGGTGGGGTATTTGGGTGCATGTAGTGTCCACACAGGGGAAAGGGGCATTATCACCAACTCCAGGTTGGAGCCATGGGCTTCAGGCAGGGGAGTTGGGGGGAGGGGGGATTGTGACTGGAGGGCAGCAGGGTCTTCCAGGGACCCCCGCTGCTCCCTGCCTGGGTTGCAGCATTTCACCCGCCTCAAGACGGTTCATCCATAAGATCCAAATAAAACTGCGGGTCGTACTTCTGACCCGAGCTGGAGGCCGGGCCTGAACCCCTCGAGGAGGAGAAAGTGACCCGGCTACGGAGCAGGAAATGCAACTGGCCGCTGGTGTCAGTTGCAGGAAATGCAAAGGCAGCAGGAGGTCCCGATACCGATCTGATCCCTGACAAAAGACTCAAATGACACTCGGCTCTGTCCCCCGGCGCCGCCCGCAGCCAGACCTTCGAGCCTCCGCGGACCCCTCTGCGCGCCTCTCGGACACCCAGGAAGCGGCCTCCGGCGGATGGGTCGAACGACTGGTGGCTCGAGGGCTCGGGAGGCTGGAGGCTGGGAGGGGTTGCATTTCCCAACCCCCTCCTCGACCCTTGGATCTTGTCCTGCGGAGGAGCGAGGCTTCTGGAAACATCCCTGTGCTTTCTACTCTCGATTCCTCAGGGGCCCAAGTCCCAAGAGGTCACAGTCCCCCGAGAGAAAAGGAGCCATCTATCCATGCCCACGCCAACCCGGCACCACGTGAACACCCCGGTCAAAGCCCAGGTCCCTAAACCTGGCAGGCGAGGGGCCGCGGCGGTCCCGGGCCAGCAGAGGGTCAACGTGCCGCGTCCCCTCAAGTTCTCACTGTGTCCGGGGCGCGGGCTTTGCCCAAGTTTGCAGGGCGATGCCCTTCCCGGAGCCCGACTCGTGGGCCGGGCGGGAGGGGAGCGTGATTGACAGGCTGAACTACAGACTCATCTCTTACCTTAGGCCGCGGGCGCTGATTGGCTGCTCGCTGACATCCTCAAACCCGGCTGCTCCGCGCTGGGCTCGGGAGGGGGGCGGCTTCGGGTGGAGGTGCGCTTCTGACAAGCCCGAAAGTCATTTCCAATCTCAAGTGGACTTTGTTCCAACTATTGGGGGCGTCGCTCCCCCTCTTCATGGTCGCGGGCAAACTTCCTCCTCGGCGCTGCTTCTAATGGAGCCCCACCTGCTCGGGCTGCTCCTCGGCCTCCTACTCTGTGGCACCAGGGTCCTCGCTGGCTACCCAATTTGGTGGTAAGACTCGCCTCTTGTCTGCCCGCGGCCCGATTGCTTCGCCGAGTCCCGGGGAGGTGGAGGGCGCCGGCTGGGGGTGGGCTGCGGCTGGGCTGGGGTTCCTTTCTCCTTGCCTTCTTCCAGCCCCCCCCACCCCCCACCCCTCCTGGATTTTCTGCTGGTGTCGCCTTCAGAATCCAACTCCAGGCTTCTCTGATAATCACCATTTTCCCTGCTACTCGCTGCAGAGGCTGGAGGACTTTACCCACCTCAGAAGGTCTCTTGTTCTTAGATCCTAACCCTCCACCCATCTGAATCTGGGGGCCCCAAAGACCTTCCATTTGCTTGCAGTTTGGTTTCTGGAAATCCAGCGCTGTCCCTGGGGCCCAGCCACTCCTCTTCTCCATTTTGGGGTCTTCATGGGCAAAATCATCCTGTTCCTTCTTGCCACCCCCACCTCTGCCGGCGCCTCCATCAAGAGATTTCTCCACAATAACCCCCTTTTGCCTTCATATTTTAGACCCCAGTGGCTTCAGGGATCCCAGGGGCAGGGGAATGGGAGGGGGGGTTTCATCAGACTCTCCCCACTCTGCTCTAGATTAATCTTGAGCCTCAGAAGTGAATGTGGTATGTGCTTATCTGAGATGCCATTGAATTCGGATTTTATTCATTTCTTGCTTGTCCATCCTGGCGAAAGGGGGGCTCCTTGAAAATGTAGTTGTTCAGAAAGGGGTGGGTTTGTTCTTTGACCAAAAACCCAATTCTCCATGTCAAATTCGTTCCTTTTGGAAAACCAAGGACCGAGGAGAAAGGGAGCGAAGGAAAGGAGAATTCCATCCCTGAGAAATGCGGGGATACAAAAGACATTTTTAGTAAATAAGGCTGGGAAACCAGGCGCGGTGTTTTTTTTTTTGGGTGTGTGTGTGTTTGGGGGTGCTGACCAAGGAATAAACAGCCCTTTGGGAGCTCCAGTTCCTGGGAGTCTCCTTGTTTTCCGAGCGGCCCCATCGCCCCCCGGCAGGTCCCAGAGGCCAGAGGGGAAAGACACACTGAAACCAGTCCTCTAAATTACACCCGCCTCTCCTCAGTCTCCAGCCCCCTGCATTCCGGAAAACTTTAATTAAAGAATCTTCCCCTCCTGGATGGAGGACAGCTTCGGCCTGGGGGGTGGGAGGTGAGGAGGAAGAATTTGGGATCTGTGAGTGTGAAGAGGGCCTGTGGCTCCTGGGGTGAAAGTCAGAGAGGAGAGCCTCCCGGGTGCGTTGCGTTGCCACCTGCGTGTTCCCCTTTCCCTGCCTTGCCACCCTCTCCCCAGCCCAGGATAAGGGAGGCAGAGCCAGGAGATTGGGGGGGCCACACCCCGAGTCTTCCTCCAGTTGTTTGTAGGTGGCTGCGTTTGTGTATGGGTGTTTTGGGGGCCGGGATGGGGGCAGGAGCAGGGCACAGCCAAGGGTCTCTGTTTGCAGGGTGCTGAGAGTTGCTCCCAGGACAGACCCCCAAGGGGAAGTCTTTCTTCTGCCCAGCCTATCTTCCCCATGGCGCTGGGCTGGCCTGAGGCCTCCTGTACATAAAGAAGTGTGTGGGGGTGGCAGGGGCAGCCAGGATTCCAGGCCAGGGGCTTGACTGGTTGTGGGGAAGGCCGCTGTGGAAACCAGTCCTGCCTCTCCTGCCCTTCCTGACCCCCCTTTCCATCCCCCGGCGAAGGCCACGCTGTTCTTTGCTTTTGCAGGGACACTGGCCAGGGTGAGGGTAGGAAGAGAAGGCTTGGAACCCCACAGGCTACAGGGATGAGAAAGAGAGACCAGGTTCCCCTGCCCTGTGAACTGGAGAAGGCATTTCCCCGGGGGGGGGGGGCAGTGCCCATGGGGATGAGGGTCTGGGGTATAATGGTGTATTGGGGAACATCTAGACAGGGACCACCCTATTGAAAGGTGTTGGAAAAACCTGCAAAGCCAGGGAATTGGCCCTAATGTAATGCTGGACACATGCCTTGTTTGGGGGTTGGGGGGACAGAGATGCTGCTTTGTCTGAGCAGAGAGACGTGTGTGTGTGTGTGTGTGTGTGTGTGTGTGTGTGTTTTCTAGGTCTATGACCCTAAGGGGTGTCATCTGTACACTAGTGTGCTCTGTGTGTAGGAGTGTCTGCAACTGGGTGACTGCTGTGGATGGAAACTCGGACGTGATGTGCTTGGGGGATCCACGGCCCGTGACAGGGTGTGCTGTGTCTGCATACAAGTGTCAGCAAGTGGCTGATTCTATGATGTGTATGGGTGAGACAAAGTCTAGAAGTATCTATGCCCATGTCAAGGTCAGCACCTGTGTCTGCTTGTGACACTGCATGACTATGTTCATGACTGGGCATGTGAGTGGTGTGTGTGTGTGTGTGTGTGTCTGTGTGTGCACATGCCTTCATGATAGTATAAGGGGAAAGCCCCACAGATGTCTTTGTGCATAGATATCAGTGCTCATGGCCATGACCTGATTGTGCTTGTAAATATGAGTATGAGGGCTGTATCTGGGTCTGCCTGTGACCCTGTCCTCAAGTGCCAGTGACCATGGCTGGGACCCTGGCTACGGATATGTTTGCACACATACGACCCGTAGGTGTGCATGACCTCCCAAGATTGGGAGTTTGGTAGGTGTCCATGGTTCTGGAGGGACAGTCCAGCAGGAGATAAAGGTCTAATAAGGAAGCTGCAAGGGGCACAGCTGACTGGGATCCAGGCTGGGAGGTGTGGGGCTGGGAGTGCAGAGCCTTCCTTGGCACAAGAGCATCTTGTCTGCCTGAGGACTATGGTCAGCAGCCCTCCCCTCTTAGGCTGATTGTCTTTGGTCTTGGAGCTGGAATGGAGGGTGACTCACCTTCTCAGAGCTGGGACTGAGACAGTAGAGTAGATGGGCCTCTGATTCCTGTTCCCACTCTGCCCCCTGGGCAGTCAGATTCCAGTCCTTTTAGCATCTGAGCCCATCATGGCTGCCCTCTTGGGCCCACCCAACTCACACATTCCCCAGGAAGGCTTTACAGGGGAAATCTTGTAAAGGGATAGCTGGGATTTCTGTTCATGCCACCCCTCAGCAAGGTGCCCCCACCCCACCATGTCCTGTGCTGCTCAGGCCCCAACCCTGGGAGAAGGTACACCAGAAGTAGAGCTTTGAGGGGCCTCAAACAGAGAGGCTCATAGAAGGAGACGTGCTCCAGGGCCCTGCAGCCAGGTAGTGGCAGAGCTGGGACAGGAAGAGGTGACAGCAAGCACTGATTTCTATAATTCTTCTTGTCAGTTGCAGTTAGTGCCTGGTGGAAGAACTTGTCTTTCTTCTCCTTCTTGGGGGAGAAAATGAACTATCTTATGAGGACCCGGCCTAGTGCCTGCTACATTCCAGACGCAGAGAGGCCCTGATGGAAGGGGCCTATGTTGGGGATAGGTAGCGTACCCCACCTCTGTGTGACCCACCCATCTGGGCCTCTGTTTACTTCTCTTTCACCCAGGGGTCACCAGCCTGCTCTACCTTACAGCTTTTCCAGGGGACAGTTCTGCAAAAGTCAAGGGCAGTGAGCTGGGAAATACATCTTTGTTCTCTTTCCACCCATTCATTCCCTGACTCAAGAGCCTGCCCGAAGCCCTGCCTCGGTTTCCCCATCTGTCAGGTATCCCCCTGCCTCCCCAACCCACTCCTATCTCCACCCACTGTTCAGAGGCTTGTGAACATGTTCAGTCAAACCCTGTGGGGGTCAGTGGGCTGGGCCCAGGGAGGCACCTGGAGACTGCGGGGGAGGAAGGCCCCCGGGCCAGGTGTTAACACTTGTAACAGGCAGGAATTACAGCTGGCTGGGCTGGAGCTGGCGAGGAGCTGAGCTGGCTGGAGGCTGTTGATCCCACAGACAGACAGACAGACAGACAGACAGATGGGCAGATACCAGATCGGATGGCCAGGCTTTAAGCGGGTGGTCTCCTTTCCAGGGCAGGACTTTCCCTGCGGGGATGTGGTGGAGAAATTAATCCAGGTCTCTTGGAAGTGAGTTAACAGCCCTCCTGCCCACCCCACTCCCATTGTAGGCGGAGCTTGGTGTCCAAAGAGAGCAAAAGTGGTGGCTGATCTGTTTATATTCCTCTGATGGGACCGCATTTTGCTTTAAAAAAAAAAAAAACAAAAAACCAAAACAGGTCAAACGTTATAATAATACCAGGAGCCTGGAGCTGAGTTATGTTCTTGGAAGAACCTGCTTTCATGTGTGGGGAAGGCATGGGGGAAGGGGCGGCTGTCAGGGAAAGTTCTCCCGGAATTTCACAGCATTTTGTCAACAGCTCCAGGGCTGAGGCGAGCCCTGGGTGGAGTCTGGGCCCTGAGCATCATCCCAGCCCCAGGGATCCTCAGGTATGGGACGACTGCCCAGCGGGTAGTCCTTTGGGGGGAAGGTGAAAAGACGCAGGAGCTAGACCATGGTGCCCAGTCCTTTAGCAGGCACTTTCTCCCTCCCTACAGCGTTCCCAGTGGCAAATTCAGCCAGACCTCACCAGCACCCACATTCTGTGGCATCTGGGTGTAGGCTGAGTCACTGATAAAGACAGAAAGGGCTCTAGGTGGAAATCCCAAAGAGTAGACTTAGCCAAGCAAGGACCCCCCCCTCCTGCTCTCTGCAGAACTTAATGCTAATAAACCTGAATGGTACTTAGCAGACATCGAATTGAAAAGGTGATATGGACACACAGTGGGGGAAGGCAGCTCTGACCCTGGGGTTTTCTCTAGATTTCCAATAGGTGTCTCCTTGGTCTGGGCAGGAGACAAGGAGCCTGGGTTTGGGCAGGAGCAGTGACTCTTCTCAGAGGAGGCTGCAGCTAACAGACCCTCCTGGGGAGAGTGGGAAAAAGGAAGACCTTTCTGGCTTCAGCATGGGGTGAGTCCAGGCTTTGAGGAGGACATGGTCTTCTAGACTTTTCTACCTACCCTGATGTGAGCCACAGAATCCCTCTAAAGCCACCAGAGGGAAAGCTATTCTCTACCCCTGTCCCTTGATGGGGGAGGAGGTATGCCACCCTCAAAAGTTAGGGCCATTCTGATATTACATCCATCTATACGTTCATGTTATCCTGTGTGCCAGGAAGTGCTTAAATCCAGGGGTGGGGATACTTGTGCCTGAGTTCTGAGTTTACCACTGACTGGCTGTGTGACCTAGAAAGAGTCCCTTTCCTTCTCTGTACTTCAAGACCCTGCCTCCCACTGGGCTTCCTTTTTCTTGACCATACTGAGGGTCTGGAGTCCATAGGGACCTGATTCATTGCTATGACGCCTGGAGCTCCTGGTGTCCCAGGGCCACTCCCCCAGGGAGCCCCTCCCACATCCATTCAGACATTCAGAGCCTGCCTTAGGCAGCCCAGACCTTTACTTCTGCAGCCCCATCTGACCTCAATCCCAAAGCTGGCAGCTCTTTGCCAAGCCAGCCTGCTTGCACCTCCAAATGTTCACATTCCCCCAAATGTTCACATTCCTCCAGAGCCAGGCTGCTTACATTTACATATGGCTTTTTCATGTGCTACCTGGGTAACCTAGGGCAGGTTAACCTCTCTGAGCCTCAATTCCCCATCTGTAAGATGAGAATAATGACTGCTTCTATCTCATAGGATTGTTGTGAAGATGAAATGAGTGAATATATGTAAAGCTCTTAGAGTAATGCCTAGCATACAGGAAGTACTATATAATGTTATTTTCACGCCTGTCTGCAAGCTGTTTTGACTCCTTTATGTCCTGGATCGAAACTTGCCTCTTCCGAGAAGCCCTCCCAGATTGGCCCCACCTGGTTCAGTTTTCTTCTTATCCTCAGAGCCAGTTTGCCACATTATACTTGGCACTGGTGACTATGAGCCTGTAGCTTTTTTCTTCTCTTGAGGGAGCTAGGCCAGGTTGACCTGAAGTCAGCTTTTTGCCTGCCCAGGAAGGGGAAGGGAAGGGAAAGAGGGCACTGGAGTCTCCCCTAACCCTCCTCCCACCCCACAGCTTGCAGACTCCTGCAGCCGCTGCCATTTCCAGCTGGGACATGGAGCCACCTCAGGCTGGGCTGGGGAGGGGTGGGGGAGGCAGGCCCACTGGAGGGGGGAGTGGCACTGGGGCCGCCTGGAGCAGCCCGAGCAGAAGTTGCTCCTCCAGGAGCTGAGAGATGATTCAGGTGATTTATAGACGGAAGGCAGAAAGCTTGGCTCCTGGCAGAGGCCTGCTGCTTAATTACATTCTTTGGGGGGTGGAGGTTTGAGTGGGACAGCAGCTAGGTGATTGACTTCTCCCCCCTCCCCCCTCCAGGCCTTGTCCCTGTAGCTGCCCCAACTCCAAGCAGGGTCCCTCTTTCTCCTGATGCTGAAGAGGGACTTCCCTGTTCTCAAGAAGAGACTATGTTGGGAGAGCAGGAAGGGCCTCTGGGGTGGAGGGGGTGGAGAAAAAGGGAAGAGGCCTGAGTCCTGTCTCCTGGGGCTTCTCCAGGGACGTGTAGGATGCAGAGGGTGCTGGGACACAGGACCACCTGGGAGAGATCCCTTGGTCTCCTCCCTGCTTCTGGGCAGGTGAATGGCTAACCCACCCAGGGATAGGTTTTCTAGAATCTTCCTGAGGGTGGCAACCCTCCAGCGCCCTATCCAATGACCGCCTCTAGGTCCTTCCGTGAAGTGTGCTCCTTTTCTGTTGGGTCACAGGCTGGGGACTGGGGATCGAACTCTGTGCTAAGAGGTCAAACCCCAATTCTTTGGTGCCAGGCGACCTGCCTCTGCGGACACAATGGCTGCCTGAGACCCAGAAGGGTATCCAGGCAGGGTCAGCCTTGTACCAGAGGGAGAGAGACACTGTCCTATCCACATGTTAAACTAACATCTCAGGGAACCACCACAATTGAACTGCTTTGCTAAAGCCAAAATCACTTCTGCGCTGTTGACAAGCAGCCCCGTTCTGTTCAGTTACCTGCTGTGGTGACATCTGGATTCCTTCTAGAATGCTGACCCGTGCAGCAACTGGCCTGACATTTCTTAGTTCTCAGGCAGCCTCCCTTGCAGCGCGGAAACCCCAAAACTCCGCCTCTAGTTCTTGAGGCCAGAAAGGTGTGCCCGGGGCAGGGGGTAGGGGAGCCCAGGCCAATAGAGTGTTTATCTGTTTGCAGCTTGGTGTGTACAGCCGGGAGGAGTTGGCAGGGGTCAGGATGGGGACACTAGACAGCTCTCTGGTTCCCCCCGAGGCAGACCTTCTCAAAATGGCCTCATTATGTGTATGGAGTGAATTCCAGTAATGTCAGGCACACTCATACATCTAGAGGAAGGACAGAGACACAGAAGGATGTTCAGAGACAAGAGGGGGCAGTGTGGGGTGGTGGGAGATTTCTGAGCAGGGAGTGAGGGGATCTGAGACCCGGCTCTGCCACTAGTTATGGTGTGACATTAGGCAACTCCCTTCACTATCCTGGGCCTCAGTAAATAGGGGAGTTGTGTGTGCTGCTGGCTGTGGGCTTCCAGCCCTGAGATCTCAATCCTGGATTCTGGTCGCCCAGCTATTTGGATGATCTCTGCCTAGTAGGTGGTCACTGAGAGCTGACCTCAGGGCAGGGTGCAGAGTGCTGAGCACAAAACTTGACACTTAAACAGCTGTGAGATCACGGATGAGTCTCTAGACCCCAGGCCTCGATTTTCTCATCTGCAAAATGGGTGGATAAGAACACCTACCTGCAGGGCTGTTAAGAATTTCAGAAGGAACACTTCTTACAAAAGCCCCTTGAGACGCGTCACCTTCTTTCTACAGAAGTTAACATGGCTTGTCCTACCAGAAAAGAAGAGCAAGAGCCAGTCTCTGGTCAGAGGGTGCTCAGAACGGACCCCTCAGGACTCCCTGAGCCTCTGAGCTTGAGGAGACGGTACTTCCAGAAAAGGAGGAAGGAATAGGGCCCAGACAGTGGCGTTCTCAGCTCCTCCCTGTGGGGGTCTGTGAGGCACACTGGGGAGCACCCAGGGGAGGGAGCAGAGATTTGAGGCCAAGTGGGCACAGGGCATATCCAGGTTCGCGGCTCAGGGCATGGGCTTTGGAAGCCCTCCTGACCTACGACAGAGATTCCAGGCCTGACCTGGGCTCAGCCAGACAGAGAGTAGGATTTCTAGGCAGGGACACAATAGTGGGAAATGTGGGGCGAGGTGAGGAGAGCTGAGGGTGAAAGGCCGGGGCTGGAAGGGGCTCATCTGGGGCTTGTGGTCATCAGAAAACCCTAATCGCCTGGAGAAGGACTCGCAAACCAGGAGACCATTCCCTTGAACTAGGCTGGAAGAACAGGGAGGGCTGAGAGAGAGAGAGAGAGAGAGAGAGAGAGAGAGAGAGAGAGAGAGAGAGAGAGAGTGTTGGGGTGGAGAGGGGGATGGGAGCAAAAGGACCCAGCGCCCAGGTCTGTTGGGAGGGCCATTCTGCGAAACCTGCCTGGGGCACAGAGTCCCACTTATCTGCCAGAGCCAGCTGGGCCAGCAGGAAAACCAATCTCTTTACCGGGCCCATTAGGAATGCAAATAGGGGCTGAGACATCGCAGTGACCGAGCATCCTATCCTGCTTCCTGTCCAGCTCTTTGCCACTTCCCAGCCTGGCTTTCTGAGGGTATCTCTCCCCTGCTCTAAAACCTCCTGTGGCTCCCCACTTCTTATCTGTCACTGAGGCTCTCTAGGATTGGCCTCTACCCACGTGTCAGTTGTATGTTTCATAGTCCCCCATGAGCCCCCCAATATCCCTCTGTGCCTGTTCGTTAAGATACTTTGCCACCCCCTCTCTCCCTGCCCCACACTCAACTGCTGGAACTGTGTTTCGCCTTCAAGACCCAGATCAAAACCCTCTTCCTTCCGGAAGCCCTCCTAGGTTCCCGAACCACTGCCCTCCAAGCAGGAAAGATGCCGCCACTCCTGCCTCTTCTCCCCCATGGGACAGACATGCCACATATCCCCACTGCCTTCTACCATGGGCTTTGGGTGTCTTATTTCCCTCTGCTGGACTACAGATGTCACTACCCCCCCGTACCCGCCCCCGCAAGGGAGAATCTGTGTTTTAGTAGCATTGGGCCCCCTCCTCTAATGTTCAGTATACAGTAGGGGTCCGTAAACAAGAACTCCGTGCTGCATGTCACATGCCCTGTAAAAGCACATGGACAAAAGCAGTTTCTGAGAGGGCCAGTGGCACACGTGAATCATGACAGTGTCATGAACAGACTGAATGAGCAGAATGACTATAAACCTCATCCCCAACTATGACCCAAGGCTCGGAGCACATTGCTTCTGCTGACTTGGAAAGAGAGCCGAGCCTGGAGCCTGCTGACCCCTGACCAGAGCAGACTGCTGACCCAGAGGCTGAGGGGAGCCTTGTCTCCATAGTCTCAATCGCCCTGGGATGATTTTCTCCGGTCCAGCTCCATGTGCTGATGCTTACCGTCTGTGTACTATTTCTGCCCCCACGTTCACCAGCTCTCACTATGCTCAGGTGCTCGAACGAAACTTTAGGGTGTTTTTTTTTTATTCTTTTTAAAAAATTTTATTGGGGAACAGCCATGGTCATTGGTTACACATTGATTTCATGCTACAAAGGCATAGTTGACTCTTTTAGGGAGGGTGCAGCTCACAGTAGCCCATGCAGGGATCAAACTGAGCAACCTTGGTGTTATCAGCACCACGCTCTAACCAACTGAGCTAACCGGTCAACCCCCAAATCTTTAGTTTAAAAATCCCATTTGGTGGGACTTGTTTCTCTAGGTAGGGACAGGTCACTGTGTTTGTTGCCAGTGCCTGTGGGCTGGTCCCGATTTACACATCATGATCCAGAACCAGTTCTGCCCATTTTACAGATGAGGATTCAGGTCACACAGCCTGTACCCTGAACCCTTGTCTAATTGGGCCCAAAGCTTTTTCAGTCTAACACCATTCAAGGCTCAGACATGGACTTCTTATGTGGGGCAAGAATTTGCTGACTTGTATTCTACCTTGTTCCTCCAAGGATGCCTTTGAGGCAAGATTACATTTGACCTTCAACTTGAGAGCTGCTGCTTTGGGTTATTGATACCATTTCTGAGCCTCTGGGAAGTCTCTTATTTGGGGACATGTGCAAGTCACTGGCTCACTTTCCCCATGTCCTCAGGCTGGGATTGTATGAAGCTGGCAATAATGACCAAATGACCTATTTGTTGGGGGGAGGGTTAGGAAGGAGGGTAGCCTTGGGCAAACCACTGCTTCCTGGGCCTCCGTTTTCTCACCTGTGAAAACAGGAGGGAGGTAGAGTAAATGACGCCTCACATTATTTCCAGCTACAAGCTTTATCATTCTCTTTAATCCTTTTTGCTTCTTCTTATCCAGTCTCCATCATACACATACCAGAATCCTTGTTCTTGCCCAAGCCAATTCCTGTGTTAGCATCTCTGATATAGATGACTTTTTATTTGACCTTTATAATTCAATATTTAGCTTTATTTCTCCCTGAGGAACTAGCATGATTTCTCCTTTCAGATAAAGTTTCCTGGTTGTTAGGAAACCCAGAGTCGAGCTTGAAGCCCAATCCTTGTACCTGAATTGACCGTGCCTTGGCATACTTGTCTTCCGCTTCCCCTTCAGCCTGATTTTCTATTTCATTGTATTATTTAACCCCATTTGTTTTGTACTTAAGCTCCTTGAGGGCAGGCACGGCCATGCATACTGCTTTATTCTCTGTGCCTGACAAGTACAGAGTAGATGCTCAATAAATACCTGTTGTCTTTGGAATAAATATTTGCTGTCAGCCACTTCAAATCTTTTCTGGAAAGAGGCAAGAAGCACATACATTAAAAAACAAACAAACAAAATCTTACTGTATTGGAGAGTTGGCTCTGACTGGATAGTTTTGGGTTGCAACAATTCGGATGAGTTTCTTTCTGTTTCTTTATCATCAGCTTTCTCCTCAAGTGTACAAAAAGCCTTGTCTCCGGAAAGTCACCGTCTTTTCTCTAACTCCATGATCTGCTTTATTCTAACCTTGGACTTGGTACACAATTTTCCTCTTCGGAAACTCTCTTGCTTCTGGCCAAAGATTGCGCCTTCCTCTTTGGCCAGATCCCTTCACACCTGGTTCCTCCCATCTTCCCTTGCCCTGGAAGCCAGCCTGAGCTACCGCTGCCATTCTGCAGTGATAGAACATCCTGGTAGCATCAACCCTGCCTCTCCATCTGGGCTGCTCCCCGCCACCCCCTACCTCCAGCAGCCATCAATGTAGGGCACAGGCAGGAAGGTAAAGCAGAGGGAGGCCAGGCTCAAGGTCACACAGGAAGAGCACTAGGGACCCTCACTGTCAGCCAAGCCCTTCCCATTAGCAAAACCCTAGAGGGGCGCTGATTTGGCCTGGGAGGTGCCAAGCCCTCATCCGCCGACAGAGACTCAGAGAGGGACAGGGAAGAGTGGCCAGCAAGGAAGCCCAGGTGTCCCCTCAGCTCTGAGTAGCTTCTCACCTCCTCTCTGTTTCTACCTTTGGAAAGCACCCCTGGAGAACCCCCACTGAGCCCCTTGACTTCAGGAAAGAGAATGCCTGACCACAGGCCCAGTATCCTCCACTTTAACTGAAACTTCTTCAGGGGAAGCTTCTGGAGCTTTCCTCGGCTATCAGCAAGGACAGGGTCTATGACCTCGGCACTGTCCTTAAAGTTAAAACAGCCCCATGAGATCGGCACCTTCATCCCCATTTTATCTGTGAGAAAAGTCAAGGCTCACAGGGCCTGAGTAAAAAGATAGGAAGCAGGATGTAAGGGCCAGTGAATAGTTCATAGTGTATGACGCATGCCGAGGACACGTAGCACACACACACATATAACTCTTTTTCCAATGGCCTCAAGAGGCAGATACTCCTGTTATCCCCAGTCTACATATGAGAAAACTGAGGCCTCAAGACAGTCGCTCTATTGCCCAAGTCACTCCACAGCTGGCAAACCCCAGAGCTCCAACCACGACTCCAACAGCCTGGAGCCAGGCTTGCAAGGCTGTCCACCCCTTTCAGTGATACCACATCCCAACAGTCAGGAAGTTCCTCCTTAGGTCTGACTGCAGTCTTTCCTGACTTAGTCTAAATGCTAATTCTCTTGTCTCCTGGGGACATGAGCATCACTGTAGATTTTCAGCATGCACTCAAGGGGCCAGTCTCATTTCTCACTAAATCTTCCCTTTTCCAGAACAATCCCTCTCAGATGACTCAGCCTCCTGCACACCTTTAACAACCTTGTTCTCCCTTTTTTATCTGTTACCTGCCTCTCTACATCTTTTTGCAAGTGCTGTGACCCACAAAACTGCCTTTAGACCAGGGCAAAGTGGGTCCTGCCCCAGGCACTTCAACTTAGAGGGCTTCCCTCTGGTGTCTTAAGGCCGAGCTCTTCTCCACAGGGCAAAGGGTCTGGGGCCCAAGGGCTTGTACCCACCCAGAGCCCATCCCCCCAACCTCAGCCATGCTCTGGGAACTCAGGCCCCTTAAAGGTCCTGTCCAAATGGCCACAAGCCAGTTTCTGGGCTGTGCAGACCTGTGCCTGGGTCCATCCCATCAAGGCAGGTCATGCTGCTGGTGTGGGTGCCCTTAGGGCCAAGAGGTGATCAAGAGGAGGCTGTTTACAGGGCCTGTGAGTGGAGCTTGGGGGTTCAGTGGGGTGTCCAGTGTGGGATGGAGCAGAGGTGAGCGGACTGCAGGCTTGGGGCTGGCCCTCCCATGTCACTTTCCTAGCACAGAACTCTGTGGAGAGCCTTCCCTTTTAGGTGGTGAATAAAGCATTTTACCAAGATAAGATGACAGACTGTTTTCCTTTTACTCATTATTGACGTCTACACACAGGGAAGTATATACATTATAAGCGTAAAGCTCACTATATTACATGTAACAGTTTGTTAACTTGACATGAAACTTTTAAATATTGGGCACATGGCGGATGAACCTTCATTTAGTGCTCTCACCCCAGGCCCTGTCAATGTTCCAGCCAGGCCTGGGGACTTGGATGGGAAACGGGGCCCCCCAGGGTATGACTAGCACAGAATCTGGAAGACGGCTTGCTTTCTCCATCTTTGCATCCCCTTGTGTTCCTTCCTTAGCAGGTTGACGGCCTTTGCATCCACAGCACTTCTAGCTCCTTCACAGTCTGTGCTCACCTCTTACCTTCAAGTCCCCTTTTGTTAAACTGGGACCTGGCTTACGCATTCTCTACCTCCCGCGATCTTCCCTTGGGTTTGGTGGAGTTTGTTGTTTTTAAATGGCCCAGTCAGAAGAGCGTTCAGCTAGCAGCCCTGACTGCTGTTCCACACTCCTTAACATGGCCCAGGAGGCCCTGAGCGATCTGGCCCCTTCCTGACTCTCTGCCCTAACTCATCTCCCACCCCCACATCCCCGCCCTAAGACCTGCTTTCATTTGTCTGGGTAAGCGTATGGGCTTTAGGAAACTGCAGCTCTGGGCCCTAGATGCTTCTTCCCTTAATATCTAGGTGACCTGAACCTCTCTGAGCCTCAGTATTCTCTCTGTAAAGCAAGGGCTACTGTGAGACTTAACACAGGGTCTGACTCCCACACATGTTGCCATCATTAATCTCGCTTTATGATTTGTGCTGTTCTTATAGGGCCTCCCGTCTCCAGATCTTTGCGTTTGCCTCTGCCTTCCCTTGGAATGACCTCTGTGAACTCCCATTCATTCTTCAAAGGACAGTTCAAACTTCAGGGGCAGCCTTCCCCTAGCACCTGGCCCCAGCTCGGCGCCCTTCTGGGCCTTATCTGTTTCATTGACTAGGCTGTGAGCCCTCTGTGGGCAGGACCAGGTCTCCATCATCTTTGTACCTACATCACCAAGCATAGCACAGGGCGCACAGTGTGTCTTCTAAGATGGGTCGCAGGATGAAGGGACACTGTTGAGAGTCACCTACCAGCCACGGGCTCAGTCGAACAACCCCGACTGGATTCCTATTGCCTCCATGAGGTCCTCCCGGGAAGACCTACTGTCTCTTGTCATCAGTTACCTCCTCCTGTGCATCTGTCTTGTCTTCCCAACTAAAGAGTCAGCCCCTTGAGGGCAGGATTGTGCTTGGTATGTCTTTGTATCCCTAGCGAGGCTCACATGTCCTCCTGAATATTGCAGGAGCCCAGTTGGTTTCCTGGCTCGTTGGCCAATGCACGAGGCTCCTTCTCCAGCAAGCTCATGTCCAGGCTCAGCTGGTTCCCACTCTTTGAGACAGCACTTTCCCTCGCTCTGTGATTCCCCAGGGGGTCCAGCTCTGAGCATTCAGCTTCTGTGCTGGCAGGCAGCCTGGTGTTCCAGAAAGAGTGTAGGCTCTGGGTCTACACAGGCCTTGGTGTAAATCTCAGATGTGCTACTTTATAGCTATGGGACGTTGGGTAATTTCTTTAAAATATCAACGTGTTCATCTGTAAAATGGGGATAACAATTCTAATCTCAGGGAAGTTGTGAGGATGAAATGAAATCATACATAGGAACTGCGTTAAAGGTGAATAAGACCTGAATGAATTAAGGATTTCTGAAGGTCATCCCATAGTATCAAGGGTTATAAAAGCATTCTATCCCAGGCTAGGCTTCTTTGGAACAGAAAGATCTGAATTCCTTCCCAAACAGAAAAGACCACACTCCGGGAAAGCCACACACTTTATCTTGGTTCGTCCCATCTAATTAACCTGAGTGAAGGAAGAAGTGAGTGATGGGCATGTCTGTGACTCAGTGGACCCAAGACCATGTGCACTTTGGCCTGACCTTGTGTCCTGGTGTCCTATTCACCCAAAATACTCACAAGGGCCTCCAGTTCTCTGGAAGGGAAGAGAAGTCAAACGTGGTGGCTGTTGGAGTTTTTACTGGGGTTACATGAGAGAACTGGTCGGTGTAGGATTAATATGGCCCTAGTTAACATGATAGACCTCGGCCATTTCAGCCCTGCTAAGCACAGTGAGTAAGTGCAGGAGACCTGGGTGGGGTGCCAGCTGACCCAGGGACGGCAGCTACTGTGAGCTTCCAACTTCAGGTGAGGGGCCTGCAAAACCATAGGAAGGAACATGAGGGACTGAGGCAGACAGGCCATGTAATGCCTTTTGTTCTTATAAATATTTTTTATTGCAAACTGCTAGCAAATATTTTTTTATTATGTGATACTTGACATGCACAAGAGAGAAAACAGGCCCCATCATAAGAGGACATTATAACAAGATGAAAACCTGGGCTTTGCCACACCTCTGAAGAACTAGAACATGATCAAGGCCATCACATCTATCTGTGAGCTCCTCGCCATCCCATCCCCAGTCTCCCTCCTCCATTCAGACCACATCCTGAATTTTCCATATTTATACCATTATTTTCATTTCCCCAGCTCAGAATGTCTAAACAACACATATCTACATATCTCATTTTGCTTATTTTTAAGCATTATAAAAAATGGTGTTATACTATGCGCAGTCTTGTATAATTTGCTTTTCTCCCGCTGTATTAAGTTTCTAAATTTCAGACAATGTTATCGGATGTCACTGGAGTTCGTTCACTCTCACAGCTGTACAATAGTCCGTCCTCTGAATGTACCACAGTTTGTCTATTCCGTCTCCTGTCAGTGGACAAGTGTCTCGAGGTGCCCATGAGGGAGAGCAGTACCTACCAGGAGTGGAACTTTGGGTTGTAGGATATGCCAATGTTCTGTTTTGCAAGTTGGTGCCCACCTGTTTCCCAAAGAGGCTGTGCCTATTTGCCCTTTCATCTTTGCTCTATGTTTTCATGGTCTTTGTTGGCAGAGATGGGACTGGTTTAAGGTCCCAGAGCTGCAAGCAGCAAAGGCAGGGTGAGGACCCTGGTATTCATGTCGACGCGTGCATTTGTTTGACAGAACATATGGTCTGTGTCTGGTGGAAACCCTTCCCCACTTTAGCTTCTAGTCCCTCAGGCTCCTCATGTTGTCTGCCTAAGGGCCAGAGGGCATCACTGGCCACTTGGTGACAGGAAAATTAGCTAATAGAGCTCCAGACATCTCTTCCCTGCCTCACCACTCCACCTTCACTGTCTCTTCCTTTTCTGCTCCTCAAATGCATCCTCATGGGCTGTGAACATCCTGTCCTGCCCACTATCCAGAAATAATGCCACTCCTTCTGGGAGAGCCCATCCCACCAGATCCCTAATGGCCCTCTCCCTGCCCTTTGTCCCAACGGGCCACCTTGCCTGAGTTAGAGCAATAACATCTCTCAGATGCCACTTCAGGAGAGATCGGCAGGTAAATCCTTACCTTAAATCTTTATCCAAATACCGGGCTTCTTCCTTCTGGAAGAAAAGCCCTGAGCTCCTCAGCACACATCAGAAACCGGATGTGGCAGCCATCTCCCGCTGGGGTCTCTATACTCTTGGCTGGGCTCTTCCTGCCCTGGAGCAAAACACTTCTTTGGGCCTCCATTATAAAGATAGATTTCCCTATGGAAAACCTTTTTCTTTCCTATCACTCCTCCACCTGCCCATGACATTCCCAGGATTTTTCCAAATCCAGCTCAGAGTTGCCACCTTCCTGGTACTCTTCCAGCCTCGCTTCTACCCTCTCTCCCAGCAGTGCTGTACACATTTCGGGCCAGAGCAGGACATCACAAAATGTGCTTCTTACACCAATCCCACATAATCCTGCTGAGAAGGGCTTGTAGGGTCAAATAAATTTGGGAAGTGCCACCTGCTACTTCCAGCCTCTTAGTGTTAATTGTGCTCATTAGCATATTAGCATCTTATTAGCATCTTAGCAACACAGAGAGGCCCTGCAGGGATGACCCTTGTTTTCATTGGTTTAATCTGTTTTCAAAAGTATTTAACCTCGGAGCCTGTCCCCCCTCCCTAAGTAACAACTATTACCCATTTGGGAAATGTGATCTAGAAGATTCTCCTGCCCTTCTCATATGTCCATTTGTCCTTGTGGTCTTATTTTCCCCAGCAATCTGGCTGTGATTTTTCTGACTTTTAAAAATCATCCTATGTGAACTAGTTCAATCCACAGCATCCATTGCAGAGCGGCTTGAGTTGAATGCATGAATGAAAGAAAGAATGAATGAATGAATGAGTGAATGAATGAATGAATGACTAGAGCAACCAGCCAGTCAGTCATCCAGCTGAATCTCCTCTCCTGGGAGGCAGTCAGAAACCTGGCCCAGCTGGCCTTTGTACCCTGGGGACTCCAGTGTCAGACTCTCTACGGTATTTCCACATTAGGCCTCTTGTAATTTTCTTTTTAGGCATTTGTCTCCCTGTGAGACTGGGAGCCCCTGCAGGGCAGGGACCATGCCACACTCACCTCTCAGTATTGCCACAAGTGGGTGCTTGGTCCCCAGCTGCTGAGTGATGGACCTCTCCTCTGACTCCTTCCCGAGGAATGGTAGAGCACTGTGGTTACGCCTGCGGGCTGTGGGGCCAGGCTGGATGTGTCTCTAACTATCTGGGTAACCTCAGGCAAATTACTTAATCTCTGCACTTTAATTTCCCTGTCCAAACGGGGGCGATGATAACAGTATCTTCCTCACAGGATTGTTGGGAGCATTAAAGGAGTTCTTACGTGTAAAGCACCTGAAACAGTGCCTGGCACGGAGACGGCATTGGCCTGTGTTAGCATTACAATAGCAACCACCATATGCCCTGCCAAGACTGTGGTAAGAGCTTTACCTACATTATTTCAGTGACTCCTCCAGCCCCTTTGAAGCAGGCGATGTTTCCATTTTTCTGATTGGGAAGCTGAGTCCTCTCAAAGGAACATGACAGTAGATGGTAGCCATGGGACCAGGACTCAGGTTAGCCAGGTCAGCCAGCCCCAGCCTCGTAAGTGTTAATGATGCTTATTACTCAGGGGTTGGGCAGCTCCTCTACTTCTTTTCACCTGTAATTACCCCACTGAGAACCTGATCAGTTTATGGGTTTTCTGGTTTTGATTCTCTCTCCTTCCCAAGAAGCTGGAACTCCATGGCACTGCATGATTGGGTTTTATGTGCACGTATGGGCATGAGAGAGAGAGAGAGAGAGAGAGAGAGAGAGAGAGAGAGAGAGAGAGAGAGAGAGAGTGTTTGTGTGTGTGTGTGTACGCAAGTGAGAATGAGTTATTTGAGAGGCCTAGGGGTTGTCTACTTTCCTGGATGATCCAATAAGATAGATACTGAGGCAGGGCTCACTTTGACATATACGGTAGGAAAGTCACCCCTGAGTCCGCAGTGCTGCAGAACGGGCTGAGAGACCCTGAGTTAAGCGTGGTGTCACCACCCCCAGGACCTTGCCCAAGGCCCTGTGTGTGCCCGGGAATGTTTGCGGGCAGGACACCTGTGGTCACTTTTACCTCTGCTGGTTATCCAGGTGCAAGAATTCCTGAGTGCTCGCAAGCACGGATTAAGGATGGTTATAAAGAGGCCTCAGGACTGGGGGGCCATCCCTGACCCCCATGGGCCTTCTGCCCTTCTCACACCCCATAGACTGACTCTATTCTTCCCCGCTTAGGAGGAGAACCCCAGAAGTCACAGGACCCACTCTTCTCTTCTTTCCATACTGGCCAGGGCTTCATTCTAGCACCATCCCTTGTCTGGCCACACAACAGAAGTGAGATGTGGGGGCCTTGGGAGAGGGGCTAAATGTGTTGATGCGAATGCAGGAGGTTTGAGATGCACATATGGAGACTGTTAATCTTGGAGCAGAGACGGTTGGGGGGCTTCATTCTAGGCAGGGAATAGCTACTCCCTCAGCACCTGAGAACAGGCCCAAGAGTCTAAGGGGAGCAGAGGTGAGGTAAGCCGGTAAGCAGGTAAGCTTTCCCATCAGGGGTCACAAGGCAAAGGCACTCCTGTGTGGAGGCAACCGGTGAATCTGGCAGAAAGAGCAAGAGAAGGGCGCTGAGATCTTTCTAGCCTGGAAAGAGGACAGAAGTCCCTGGAATTTATCAACGATGGCTCTATCAAAAGCTTGATTAGCGTGAGAAAGGTGCTGAATTTTAGATTTTTATCCTCTCCACAGTGGTGCAGTGTGTTCTGTGAGTTCCATAGAGAATCTGAATTCCATAAAGACATGGCAGAACCCCTTCTCGCAGCGCACTGAGTTCAGTAACTCCTTGGCCCCACAGAATCCTAACCAAACTCCCAAAGTGGGGCCATGGACAGAGCCAGCGGGTGTGAACACTGGGTCCTACCGCTTCCCACGGGCTTTTGTTTTGGACCAGATGACCCCAATATTTCTTCCGTCTCTGTCAGGCTCCCTTCTAGGGGGCCAGCCCTGTGTAGGGCCTGGGCTTCTGTCAGTCCCCACTTCACTGCCTTCGGAATCTAAACCCATCACCTGGGACCTCAGGCTCTGGCCCCCTTCTCTCTTTGCTCCTTGAAGTTCGGTGTTTTGTGTCATATCGATGTCCTAGAAGTGCCCTTCCTCCTCCTTTTCTCTCAGGGCACAGACATCCACCTCCGAGCCCACACCCCCAGTTGAGGCCTTGTGGAGTACCTGTCTGCCCTCCCACCCTATGTCCTCCTTGACTTGGCCTCCCTGTCTCTACCAGGACAGTTGGCGAGCTGGCTGGTCTCCTTGCTCACGTCCTCGGTTCCTGTGCATGTGGCCTACTCATCAGATTGTACCCTCGTCCAGATGGAGGGCTGTGATGCTGTCTTGGTTATCCCTTCTCATGCCCGTTCAGTGCACAGCGCACAGTGGGTGTGGAATAAATGCATTCTGCCCGAATGAACCCGTTATCACCGGAGGGTGGGATCTAGACAAACAGCAAAATAGCAACGGTGGGGATTTGGGTCAGACAGACCGGGAGCAGGGGGTCAAACCCCACCCCCACTTCCTGGCTTATGGTCTTCTGTCTGAGCCTTAGTATTCTCATTGGTAGAGACAATATCTACCTCTTAGGGCTGTTGAGAGGATGGGCTGAGAAGCTGTGTGGGGAAATGCTTTGTGAACTGGAAGTTGCGGGAACGTATGTCGTTTACCCTGACCTTTCTTGGGAACTCCATGCCCATGTTTGTCAACATGTGTTGGGTTTGTCTTCTTGGAAGAGGTCCTGAAACCATGTGAAGTGTTTCACACACAAATCTCTCCAGCCCTCAGACAGAGGTCTGCTCCCCTGTGGGGATGCCTTCAGCATGGGTCTGGCCTTGTCGGAGATACAGTGAATTAAACCTCAAGTGTAGAAGACCCATGACAACATTCAAAAGAAAAAAGATCAATGGGCAGGAGCCCGAGTGTTGAATTTACAGGGCAGTAAATCCAGAGAGCAGGCTGAGAAGCAGGACAGACCTGAGTATTTCCTTCCCCTCCTCCTCCAGCCCTCTGTCAACAGGCTCCCTACAGACCTTGTCCTAATAAATGCCTCCCCTCAATGCTTTGCCATCTCAGCACCACCGTTTCCTAGCTGTGTGACTCCAGACAAGTTATTTAGCCTCTCTGAACCTGTGTCATCACCTGTCAGGTAGTAATAATAATAACCTCATAGGGTTCTTTGGCAAATTAAAAGATATATTCTATGTAAAATGCTTTCCATGGCTCCTGGCAGTAGCCAGGGCTCAATAAATGTTAGCTATTATTATTAATAATAACCATTTTGAGTGTCCCAGTAAATTGGTTCCCTCACGACCTTACTTACAGCAGAGTTCAGTAAATCATTTCCTCATGACCTTATTAACCACTCTCTACCCAAATAAACACATCCCACATTATATTATTCACCACTGGGTATGTACCTGTAAAAGCGTCTCCCTTTATTTCATTTATAGCTCTGACTGTCCCCATTACCTCATCTCCCAGTGTTTTGTGGGCACCTCCTCTTGTCTGTGGCGACTCTGGCCTCCTCTTAGGCCAGGGTGGTTCCTGAGGGAACCTTAACAGGAACTAATCTGCTTTGATATTTTGTCCCTCATGTTGAACACATGTCCTATTTGTAGATAAATTGGTAATTAATTTTTTTTTTTACTTTAAATGTTTACTATTTGTGTGTGCATGCATGACGTTATCTTTTGTGTCCAAAGTATGTTTCCCTGGAAGAAATACCTTTCTACTTTGGTGATGGATGTGACTAGAACACAGGACTAAAAGTGTAGAAATTCCCTGGGCCCTGCACTGGTGTGAGGACCAGCCTGGTCTGGTGGGATGACAGGGTGTTGTATGCAGTGAGGCAAGGGGAGGGAGCAGGAAGTGAAGACAGACTGAGAGGAGGTGAGTGGACAGGAGGGCTCCGTCATGGATTTGTAGAGAAAAAGCATTTCCCATGAGAGATGAGTGAGGAATTCAAAGTCCTAGACAAAAAAAAAAAAGCAGCAGTTGTGGGCAAGAACCGAGAAAGATGTGGAACCCCAGCTGGAGAAAGGCCTTGGTACCTTGTGCTCCAAAAGTGTTTGTTGGCAACCTGCATCTCCGCAGAGAGAATTACCGCTTACTCCCAAACGGGTATGCCCCACTGCAAGGCTAAGAAAAGGGAGCTGGAAATCAGGAAGAAGGAAAGGAAGGGCAGAAACACCAGATGACACGAAGGTTGACAGCTTGGGCAGCGAGTCACCAGATAAAGCATTAGGCTGTCGGAGGAAATGGTTTCTTTTGAAATAGACATTGTATCTTGTCCTTTCCAATACATGTTAGCGTGTGTCTTGTAACGCACATGAAACATGAGCACGGTGGCTGGCTAGCGTGTGATTTAGACCTAAGTGTATGTAAATGTAGGGACATGCCCAAACACTTTACTGATGTGCAGCTGGATCAAAAACGTTTTGCTTCCATTGCTGTAAAGATGGAGACTTGTTGAGAGGTCAGGAGAGAGACAGTGAAGGGGGCGCTACTTCAGGAGAGGAATGGACAAAACCTTGGTTGGAAAGCATGGATGGTGCTTCAAACAAAAGGAGGTGGGGCCCCCTGGGGATAGATGGCAGAGGGCTGAGGAGGCCCGTTGTGCCCCCACCTCCCACCCCCATGTGACCAGAGGCAGGGTCTGAGCTTTGTCTGCACCCAGGACAGTGCTCCTCCACCTTGCCTCCTCCTAAAATGGTGAAAGGAGGATACCACAGAGAGGAGGGGGCACCAGGACCAATTAAATCCATATCTCTTGGAGTGGGGGCCCAGGCATCAGTAGTTTTAAGGCGCCCTGGGGGAGGGGGGTGCATTTGGCGTGCAGCCAGGGTTGAGAACCAGTGACCTACCCTTCTGATGCTGTAACATTTAATGAGGTCCTGCATGGACCCAGAATACAACTCCTAATAGGTGCTGAGTAAATGCTTGCAAAACCCAGGCGCCTGTGGTAATGAGCCCTTGAGAAGAAAGGACAGAGTGAGTGACTGGAACGACCCTGCAGAGGAACTGGCGGCAGGCAGCACTCCAGGCCTGATGAATTTGGGGGGGTGGGGGGCGCAAAGGAAGATGTTGAGGCTCGCTCTGGCTCTCTCGCCTGCGGATGGGGAGGGGGCGGGCAGGGAGGGGCAGCCAGCGCTTTGAACTTGCGGGGAGCCTCCCTAAGCCGATCCGGGGAAGTCCAGGTGCCGGGCAGGGCTGCTTTCACTTGCGCGTGCTCAGCGCAGTGGGGGGAGTCGGGGGACGAGGCTCGAGGAAGCGCTCCCGGGAATGCGGGGAAATACCCACCTGGGAAGGCAGCGAGCGGACGTTGCCCTGAGCATGGCGCTGCGCGCCGCGCCTCCACCCTGCCCGTCGCCGCCCTTCCCCCCCCCCCACCGGCCCAGAGACTCGGCCCGCACCCCTCGCTCCTGCTGGCAAGCCCAGGGTTCAAGTCCCGAGCGGGTTCCACCAAGAAGTCCTCAAGAGTTGGTTGGAGTTTGGGTTGTTAGTGTTCCTTTAAAGTTTCATTATGAAAATGGTCATTCGGAAAAACAGAATAGCACGACTACGCATACACCCTTCGCCTAGTTCAATTGTTTTAACATTTTGCCATAGTTACTCCTCCTTTCCTCTCTCCCCTCCCCATTCCTCACACACACACACACACACACACACACACACACACACACACACACACAGAGTCTTGTTTTCACTGAACCGTTTCTAAGTTATAGCCATCGTGACCCTTCACCCCTGCATTTCCAAAATATAAGGATGACCCCCATGACTGCATTCTATTGTCACACTTAACAAAATTATTAACGATTCCCAATGATTAAGATTCCCCTCCCCCAACTATCCTCAAAATGCCTTCATGGCTAGGAGTTTCAAACTAGGTTCCAATTTTTTTATTGTTATAGCTCAAGTTTATTTTAATCTAAAACACCCCACCCCTCCCCAGCACACACACACACACACACACACACACACTTTAAAAAAACGACACTGATCTTTTGGAGCGTTCAAGCCTGTAGCCTTGTAGGCTGTGCCACGTTCTGAATTTGTCTGGTTGCTCCCTCATAGTGTCATTGGGTTGTTCTTCTATCCCTCCTGTTTTCCTACAACTGAACGTTACTTCTAAAATCTTGGTGAGATTCAGGTTAAACATCTTCGGCCAGAGACCTTCCTAAGGGATGCTTGGTACTTTGTATTGCATCGTTTCATCCTGTGCTACTGTCACACTTTGGGAGTCGGTTTTTAACGATCCAGTTTCCTGGACTCCTCTCCAGAGTCTGATTCAGCGGGGCTGACTTTGGAACATAGGTATCTGTAGATTTCAAAACCACCCCAAGTGATCTGAGCACCGTAATGCGACAGGCTGCGTTCCCGGCCCTAGCGGCAGCTGGTAAATACATGTCCTTGGTCCGAGGAAGGGTGTGATGTAAGGGAGTGGGTGGGATGGTCTGGGTAGATGAAGTCCTCAGGACCCCAGCCCTCACCAGGGCTAGCGGTCAGTGCTGTGTGGGGATGAGGCTGGGTGGATGGACATCTGGGCTCCAGTAGGGGAGGAGGATGGGCTACCTCCTCCGGGCTGAGTTGGATGTTCTTGCAAGAGTAGGGGTGCCCCATGCACATCTCTATGCTCCCAGCACTCAGCACAAGGCCTGGCCTACCCTAAATGTGTGTTGAGTGAAGACACACACCAGGGAGTGTGTGTGTTAGACAGTGAACTCCCAGCCGAGCAGTCCTCCTTTCCATGTTCCCTCCTGAGCTTCTTCCAAAGAGTCAAAGGATTTCTAGACTGTGAAGCCAGCAGCTGTGTAGTAAGGCCCAGATCACTAGTAGAGCCATGGCCTGCCCTCAGTTTGTCCTGGTGGTCACCTGTGGGATCTGGGAAAGGGGCTGGGGTAACAGGTGAAGCTGCTCAGTGTGGCAAGAGGCGTGGGAGTACTATGTCCATTGGTAAACCAGGCACTCCCGCTCAGCATACAAAAATGAATGAAATCATTCATGCCTCTCAAAACAGTTCAAGTTTAGTGGACAACCAGAGAGTCGATGGACAATTCAATTGACTGTGTTTAAGGTTAGCCCTGAGGTATGTGTAAGAGCTGGGAAATGCAGTTTAAACTGGACACAAGAAGAGGGGATTTTAAAATTGGACCTTGATGGGTGAATAGGAGTCCAAAGGGAACAAGACGGCGGAGCAGGGCTATGTCTTATCTTTTACCCGATAAGATGGGCTTGAAGGGTAAAGCAGCGTGGGAACCTAGCACAATCCTGGCCTGGAAACCAGCACATTTGGCTTCTCAGGACAAGCAACCAAGCCCTGGAAGGCCCTTGTTTCCTCATCTGTAAAATAGGAGACTAACCCCTGCCTTCCAGAACTTAGGGGCTGGAGGAGCTGGGGAGGGGAGAAGGGTTCTAAGACTGAAATGAGAGAAAGATGCAGACATGGTTTAGGAAACGTTTAAATTAGAATCCAATTGGTAGGGTGGGAAGCGGAGAAACAAACAGCAGCGCTCCAGGGTCAAAGATGATCAAGCTGAACTCAGCTTCAAGGCCCCGCTCGAATGTCACATCACAGATGTCTTCCTTGCTTTTCTCGGTCCCTCTTCCCTCAACATTCCCGTTCCTTATGGTTTCCACCCCAAATGGGATTTCTCACACTCTGCCACTGACAGTGGTCCCCTGTGGGAATGTCTCTCCTACACGGAGGCGGGGCATCTGAGGAGGGTGGAGGTTCTGTTTTACACTCACTAGGCACACAATACATGTGTACTGAATGAAACGCCAGCTGCATGGTTGTAAGGGAGACAGTTCTGGCTGGGGGTCAGAGGCCTGGGCTGCCTCCAACCATTGGAGGAAACCTAAGCAAGTCACATCGCTTCTCTGGGCTTTCGTTTGCCCCGAGAACTGGACTGGATAATGGCCAAGGTCCTACCCAACTTTGATAGTCTACGACCGGATACTGTGAGAGACTAAGCAATGTGTGTGGCCATGTACAGAATGCTTCTACAGCCTTTCTAGGGCACTTTTATGTCGTCATCCCCACAAACCCCTTCCAAACAGCAAGAGACCAGCAGGAGAAGCTTCTCAGGCAGAGACTTTTCCTCCACAGGTCTTTATTAAGCATCTACCTTGTAGTCAGTGAGCACTCCGACGCAGCTGGCCTCACCATGGTTTCTAGAATGCTCAGCATCTTTCACTTGGAAAGACTGGACTCATTTGGGGGGAACTTTGAGAGACTTGCCCAAAACCGGTGGGCAGAAGCATTGTGATACCCAGCCAGTCATTTAACGTCTTTGGGCCACAGTTGCCTCATCTGTAAAACAGAGCATAACCATCCTTTACGTATCTGAAGGTAGAGGCTGGACCACAGATTTCAGCTCCGAAAGGCAAGATCTACTGAACGAGGGTGAGATCATTTGCGCTCACCTGTGAGTTCCGACTTGCTCAACACGGCAAGTGCACTTGAGGGCTATGTCCCCTCATGGTCACTTGTGAACACTTGTCCACCTGTGCTCTTGGTGCCTCTCAGGAGACCCTTTGGGGATCTGAGAGTGAGGCCCCAGGTCTAGGCCCTTTTCCTTCTGATACCCACCTGGGCCCAGGCACCTTCCGTGTCTTCCTAGGCTGGCTAGTACCTGCCTGAAAGAAGATAGCCACAGCTCATTGTGTCCTTGGGGTGCTGAGGGAGCAGGCAGCCCTGAGGAGCACCCACCCTGGAGCTGCAGAGCCCCCTCCTCCCATTCCCTCCTCCTCCGCCCCTTTCTCAGGCCTCATTCCCCCTCCACCCCCCTTCTTCTTCCTCCCAGTCCTCACCCTCCTTTCCTCCTCCCTAGGTCTGACCATCCTGTCCTGCACCCCACCTCCCCATTTGGCTGAAGGGGACAATCCCTCTCTCCCGAACCCTCCCCTGCTCCACTCTGATCAACTCCACTTTCCTATGAGGTTGAGAGAGGAAAAAAAGAAAACCCTCATGCTCACAACACAACAAAAAACAGGTTTAAACATTTTACAGGTTTCAACATTTTTCAGGCTGCCTTGTCACATCTTATCAGATCAGCAGGGAGCCTCAGGCCAGGCGCTCTGGGAGCTGCTTTGGAGAACAGAAGCTGTAACATTCCAGCTGAGGCTCTGCCCCGCCCTCCCCTCCCCTTTTCCCCTCCCCTCCTCTCCCCTCCTCTCTCTTCCCCCATCTCCCCAAAGAAACATCCCACAGGGCTACCCGGGATGGAGTGCAGGGCCAGCACCTGCACCCCTTTCTCCCCGGCTGGGAACTCAGTCTTTGATGAACCCCCAGGCTTTGATAGTCTACCCGCACCCTTCTCTGTGGCCCTTCTAGGGTTCCAGGTGGCCGATCTTAATTTGCCTCCTCTGAGGGCCCCACTTGGCCCTGAAAACTGGGGTCAGGGGGGTCCAGAGGGGAGTTGTCAAAGCCACTCACAGAACGTAGGAACAGCCACTTGGCCGGCAGAGCTAGGGAGGTATACTGGAGAGTTTAGGAGCAGAGAGGAAGATGCGAGCCCCCACCCAGCCACTCTCCTGGCCAGTCCTCAGGGACTGCTGCTCAGTGGGAGGGAATGGCTTTTTACTTGGCTTTCCTTTTTGGGCAGGTGTGTGGGGTTTTTTTTCACTCATGGCTCTGTGGCCCCCTGGCCTGTAATAACTCCCTTTTCCTCACATTCAACCCCAACGTTCCACCTTCCTGTTCCCGCCACTCTCATGGTCGCCCATTACAGGTGACAGATCTAGAAAGGGCTGACCTAAGTCCAAAGACCCAGATTTCAGCTGTCCTAACCTGAAGGAGAGGCCCAGACCCTGGGTCGCATGGCAAGAAGGGAGAGTGGCCTTTGCCACTCCCAGGTGGGGGAAGACAGTTCAGGCTGGAAGGTCCCACCCTTGTGCACAAAGACGCCCCCCCCCACACACACACACACCCGAGGACGCAGGAGGACTGGGCTGTGGACTGAAGGTTTGGGATGCAGGGAGGAGGGTGGGGACAAAAGTGGAAGAGGGAAGGAACCAAGAAAAGGAAGAGCGAGGTGACTCATTCTGTCCAAGTATGTTGGCCACATGCCTCCCTGGGACCTGATCAAGAATGCTGGGAAACAGAAGCCAGACCTCGGTGCTTGGTGCCAACGTTGGCAGAGCCAGGCCCCACCAACCTGCCTCCTGTAGGGTTTCAGGAGAGCCCTCCCCACCTCTTGGCCTGAAGTTCTAGCTCTTGGGTGTGAGGTCCTGGCCCCCATCCTGGTGCCCTCCCTCCCAGGGGAGCCCTCAAGCCACCATGGGGCCCCTCCCCTGGCTCATGGCATCCAGTGCTCTATCATGAGGCTCCTGGTTATCTCACCCTTTCCCGTGTGCCCACTGGGGAAGATGAGGCCTCACGTATCATTCTACTCTTAGCTCCAGGACGAAGATCCCCAAATCTGAGTGACTGTCCTCTTGGGCTCCAGCTCTGCACCTCCAGCCAGAGGTGCCTGGAGGTCTCACTGGTCCCACAAACTTCCTTCTCTTTGTTTTCAAACCTGCTTTGCCTCTTAAGTTTCCTTTCTTGGTTGATGTCATCTCCATCTTCCTGGTCATCCTGGCTCAAAATCTTGGTCATCCTTTCCTCCTTATCTTGTTTCCCATGTGACCAAACAGCTGCCGGTCGTTACTCACCGCTTCCTCTCTGCTCCCAATGCCACTGTCCTGAAACCCACAGCCACAGACCCTGCTAACCTAGACGGGAGGTGCTCAGCCCCAGCCATACAATAGACTCGCCCCAGACCAGCAAAACCTGTCCCCTGGGGGTTGTAATATGTAACGAGGCCTGAGACTCTCCTTAGCCTAAACTGTCACACTGGCCTCCTGTCGCTTTCCCAGACTTTGGTCTCTAGTGCACATCGCCTGGCCCCATTTTGCAGTTAGATTTTGTCTAACAGATTAATATTCCAAAACTCAGCTCAGGAACCTTCCATGGCTGCTCAGGTTGCTGAAATAAAGCTTGGCACTCAGGGCTCTTTCCCCCTTCTCTGCTCTTTGTAAAGTCCTTGGACTCCAGCTGGGGAGGACCGGCTGCTGTTCCCTCTCCTATCTCTTACCTGGGGCTGTTCCCTGCCACCCCAGCTCCTCCTGAGGGAGCCCCAAACACCCTCCTAGCCATCCTTCACCGGCTGCCCCTCCGTGGTGCCTTCTTAATTACCACTGGCTGGGACCCTCTCACCTCTCCCATCCAGGATGCCCTTGCTCCTACCGTGTGCTCTCTGGCATGGTGGTTACTTGGGTTGTAAGTGACAAGGGCCTTTGGGCCCTCTGTCACTCATTCCTAGTACCCATGGCACCCAGACCTAGCAGATGCTGGAAAAGTACTCATTGGTCAGATGCCTCCTGGTCTGGGTGCTCTGTGGGTGTGGCTTAATTCATCTCCGTGTTCCCAGGCCTGGCACTCTGCCCAATTCAGTCATCACTCAAATGTGTGTTGAGTGAATAGCCAGGGAATGAATTTGTTTACCAAAGACTTTCACCTACTCTCCTAAGGGCAGGCACCTCCAGTTACTCCACATAGTTATTGCTCTCGTGGGGCCCCAGCCTGCATGGCTGGGACTGAATCTAGATGGGAGGTCCAGCAGGACCTGGGCCCCGCTGGGCTCAGAAGCTCTTGCAGTCGCTTCTTCATGGACTCATCTCTGGACCCTGGGTCCCAGCACAGTGTGTGGACCCTTTCCCTAGCCAAGCTGGAGACATATGACAGCCAGATGGCTATCCATCCCTGCTGAGTGAATGAACCAATGGCTGGTGGGGAAAGGTCTAGAGAGACCGCCCTGCTTCTTTGATGAAAGGCATCTAAAGGATATCTAGGCCTGTTCTGTGGACCATGGGACCATGTGAATTCCTTTGGACTCAAAAGCAACTCCCTAACTTTGTCCTCTATTGAGAAGGGTGCGGTGCAGGGCGGGGTTGGGAGGGCATAGAGCTGTGCTCAGCACCCATGAGTCGCCTGTGTGCTCCAGGGAGGACCAGTAGATGGGTGGGGAAAGACAGCAGCTTGTGACTCTTGACTTAGGTCCCTCCTCTCACTTTGTCACAAGCTCTCTGCTGAGGCACCAGGGTGAATGTCCCCAGGTCAGGACCTGTGGCCTCCCGTGTCAGGAGCAGTGATTGCCTCAACATTCTGGGTTTTAGCTCTTTGGAAGTTCTAGGAGTTGGGTGTATCAGGTCCATCAGGCCCCACCCCTGGCCTGTCCTTCTGAACACATGTGCCCCTGAACTTCTGAGGCTTCCCCTCATGACATCCGTCAGCCCTGAGTGGCCTCTTGATCTAAGTGGAAAGCTAGTATCCTCAAGTTCCAAGGCCAGTGCTTGTCTCTTTACTTCCTGCCCATTTTTCCAAGCCTTCCCTTCCTGCTTTAGAAGTTTCCGTCTTGTCCCAAGCCAAGGTGGGGTCCCTCTGAACCCAGGAGCAGGAGGGGCATCTGTCCAGTACTGCCCAGGAGCCAGCAGATCGAGCACCAGTCACTGGGCTATTGTAAGGTTTCCAGAAACACTATGGTCACTCTGGAGGATAGAGACAGATGACCACAAAAGAGGTGGTTTCTGATTCCTTCCCCTTTCCATCTCCCTTCTTCCCTCCTTGCCAGCCCCTGTGTCAGTCATTTTAAGAGACACTAACCAGTTCTTTGGGTCGGAATCCTAAGGTGCCCTGTGTGTGGCTGGTACAGATAGTTAGCCTCACCATGGGGAAGGGGAAGGCGAAGGGACCATGATACCAAGAAAGACATGACTGGGGGAGGCTTGGCCATGGAGCTCATGGAGACTGGAGGGATGAGACAGGGAACCCTGGAGCCTTTCCCGGGGCTGCGTCCTTGGATCCACCTCCCAAAACCCCACCCATATGTGGCCATGTGACCCAGGAAAATGACAAACCCTCTCAGGACCTCAGTCTTCCCATCTAGAGAAGGAAGGGATGAGACCAGTGGTTCTCAGATTGCATCCTGCAGAGGGGCTATAGACGAGGTAAGAAAGGGTAAGGTTGAGGGTTGGGCCTCCAGGCCCCTACCTCTCCCCCACCCCCAATTTAACCATTTTTAAATGGACAATTCAGTGGCATTAAGTATATTTGCTATATTGTGCAATCATCACCACTATCTGTTTCTAGAACGTTTCATCATCCCAAACAGAAATTATATTCATTAAGTAACTTCCCTTCACCTTCCTCAGCCTCTGGCAACCTCTAATTTGCCTTCTGTCTCTACGAATTTGCCTATTCTAGGTACCTCATATAAGTGGAATCATACAATATTTGCCCTTCTGTGACTGGCTTATTTTACTTAGCATGTTTTCGAGGTGCATCCATGTTGTAGCATGTGTCAAAACTTCACCACTTTTTATGGCTGAATAATATTCCATTGTCTGGATAGCCCACACTTTCTTATTCATTCATCTCTTGATGGACACTTGGGTGGTTTCTACCTTTAGGCTGTTGTGAATAATGCTGCCATGGACACTGGTGTCCAAGTATCTGTTTGAGTCCCTGCTTTCAATTCTTTTGGGTTTATGCCTAGGAGAGGAATTGCTGGGTCATATGGTAGTTCTATGTTTAGCTTTTTTGAGGAACAGGTCCCTCTTTTCATCTGTTTTATGTATAGGAGAGGAGGGAGATCGTGTATTTGGAAAAAATGGCTAACAAATAAGAAACATCCTAAACTAGAAGACTCCTGAGGCCCCTTCAATCTCAGAAATCCTATAATGTTGGAAGAGTCCAAGGTAAAAAATATAGATAAGTTTGGGTGCAGGAGAGGCTACCCGGTTGGGTGTGGGACTCCAACCCGAATGGTTCCTTGAGGGAAACATGGTGGACAGCACAGTGTGCACCCCCTTAAAGCACATAGTTAGCCCACAGCCAGCTGGCAGCGGGGCAGGTCATTGCTGGGTGGATGGCAGAATCTGGGTCAGCAATGCCAGTGTCACCGGACAGGACGTCCTGTGTGGAACATTTGTTGGTTTCTCACCATATGTTATGTGCGTAAGTCAGTTCAGCATCTAGGCTGACCTGAAAGTCTTTGGTTAAAAGTTTTATCTCTGCCCTGTGCTCACCATGTAGACCTGCCTTCAGCCCTCTGGAGAGAAGGTGTGTGGGCAGAGGTGAATAACTTGGGTGAGGGTTGGGGGTCTGCCGAGGCTGTGTATAATTTGTCAGTTCGACCTGTTTGGACAGGGGATTTGGCCCTGAGAGGTCAACACTGAGGTCTCACAAGCAGCCTGTTGCTTGCTGGCACCTGCTGCTGCCCATCTGCCCAGCTGCCTGTGTCTGTCCTCAGCCCAGCTGGGTGGTGGGTAGCTGGGGTAGAAGATGAGCTGTCTTCAGGGGGAGGGTGGCAGGGCCCTTGGTCAGGACAGGGCCAGGAGCTGGGTATAAATAGCCCCTGCCCAGCTGGGAAGCTCTGGCAGTGCCCGCCATCCTCCCCCTCACCAGCTGCTAGTGCCAGGCAGGTCCTTACCTCCCTTGGGAGCCTAGCCATTGTCTCAGGTCCTAAACGTAGGAACTTCCTCAGCGGAACCGAGGAGTCTTGTCCTGTGTGTGTAGGCAGAACCTCCGGATGCCTGGAGACCTGGGGAGTGGGGATGGGGGGATGCAAGATGGGGGGTGAGCAGACTGGCCTTTTGGGGAAGGACTCGTTCCTTCATTCCTTCTCTTGAGAATCAGCAAATACCTCTCACATGCCTGGCTTTTTGGTAGACCAAATGTGCTCTCGTGTGTGTGTGTGTGTGTGTGTGTGTGTGTATGTGTGTGTGTGTGTGAGAGAGAGAGAGAGAGAGAGAGAGAGAGAGAGAGAGAGATGGGGGAGGTGTCAGGGGCAACAGGAGGGAGACACAGCCTCTGTCCTCAGGGAACTTACACTAGGACAGCCAGATGGAATTGGAAACAAGTCAGTTCCGCACTTGGAGATAAGAAGGTTTGAATAAGGTAGAGGCGAAATCCAGAGGGAGGAGAGGTTACTACTGTGTGGAGCCCACAAACATCTTTAGAATGGAGGGGACCCAGGAATCAGAGGTTGAAGGGCAGGTAAGACGTTTGCTGGGGCTTGGGTGGTGGAGAGGCGCTCCAGGTGGGGGCTTAGCTTGTGCAGAGGCATGGAGGTGTGAAACAGCCGGCTGCAAGTCCTTCAGCAGCCTGGACAAATCTAATCAAAGCCACTCACGCTTGGGTACAAAGCATTGAGGAGAGTGAGGCTCACTGTGTGACCTCCCCCAGGGATCTTACACCTCAGTAGTAGGGACAAGGAGCTGTGAGTTAAATTAACACCCGCCTCTGGTGGTGGAATGTCAGACGTGAGCAGTGTGTGTAGGAGGTACAGGGTCAGGGGTGGCAGGGCACATTTGGGAGAGGGCAGCGATCCTGCAGAAATCAATCCCACAGCCACAGCCTCATTAGCCTTAACACCAGCCCCGGGAGCTAAACCCTTATCCCCAGAGGCCCTTGCTAATTACCGGCAGGATGTCCAGGTCTGAGCTGAAACCCTTGAATGAAGCACCCTGGAAACGTCCTTATGCCCTTGCCCTTGCCCTTTGGGTCACCTTTAACACTCAACCGGATCACACGTCTGCTCAGCCACCCTGGTTAGGACCCAGCTGCCAGGCAGAGGGCGAGCTTCACTCTGATCCAAGGTATTCTTCCCAGTGATGGATGGGAAAAGGCTCTGAAAATGCTGATGTTCTATCAAGTCAGGGATAGGAGGGCAGGAGGAATGAAAGTGATGACAGGGCAGGGGACAAGTTGCTGGGGATGGCCCCTAAATACATGGTAACCATGACGACCACCATTTACTAAGGGCTTCCTATATGCCAGACACTTACATCGTTTATACCTCCCATTATGTCCAATTTACAGATGAAGAAACTGAGGCACAGAGAGGTGAAATAAATTGCTTGAGATCAGCAGCTAGGAAATGGCAGAGCTGGATTTGAACCAGGGTAGCCTGGCTCCTGGGTGCACAGTTGGTTGTACCTGGGCAGCAGGATGAAGACAGGGTTTGGTGCGAGGAGGAAAATGAACTTGTTATCTCTGAGGCTGGGAGTGATTCTTGGAGGACCTCACACTTGGAGTCAAACCCAGGGTCTGAATTCTGACGAGGCCACTTCCTTCTGTAAGTCACCCAAACTTCTCCGTGCCTGTTTTCTCATCTGGAAAATGGGATGACAGCACCCACCTCACAGAGCTGTTGTGAGGATTTTATGAGAAATATATGCAAAGTGACTGGCACGTAAGTGCTAAATAAATGATTCCTGTTATTATTGCTAGTGTTGAATGTGACTGCAGAGGAGAGGCTGCGACTGTACCATAGGAAGGCCTCAGCTGGCAAGGGTTTGGTGACCTTCAGGGGACTGGAGGGGACTGTGGCATCTCCCTCCTGGGAGATGTTTGGGAAGCAACTCTGGCATTGGTGGCCAACCAAGCCATGCCAGCTAGTGCCCAGGGCTCCGGGTTCTGTTGTACTGGGCAGGCTGCCTGCGACCCTGTGGAAGGGAACTGGTGGAACTGGGGAGCAGGGAGCCCCTTATAGGATGGGGACAAGGGGCAGCTTCCCTGAGTGGAAATTCAGAGCCAGCAGGGGCTTCCCCACGCCTCAGCCCCGCTCCTGTGCAGTGGCAGCCAGCTAACCTGGCTCCGTGGGTCTGGTTATATGACCTTGGGCAAGTCACTTTTCTCTGGGGCCCGCTGCTTTCTCATCTGTATAATGGGCCTTGCACCCCCTTAGGGCTCCTCGCATAGGTTCTGATTCTGGTCCAGGGCTCAGCCTCCCACTTAGCTTGAGGGTACTCAGACCCACAGAGGTACAGGGCAAAGGTTGTGAGAAAGATAAGGAGGTGGGAGGAAAATAATTAGGGGAGCGGGAGGAGAAGGATCCCTGAGTACCCTTTGGGCCCCACTTTCATCTCTCTGGAGCCTTGGGAATCTGGCTTGGCTGGTATGCAGACCAATAAATGGGCGGTGATATGGGGCAAGCACCCCTGGTGCCAGAGGTGATCATGGGACAGGCCTGCTGAGGTTAGAATGTACAGTGGGGGCAGAAGGCCAGGCTAACAGAGAGCACGGACCCTGGAGGGCCAGTCCACACCTCTAGGGACAAACAAAGATGAAGGCACTGATGGGGAGACTGGGGAGTACTCTGGCCAAAGGGGAGGGTCACCCCATGCTGTTCTGGGACAGTCAGGGGCCAGGTCGGGGAATGGGAAGGGGGCAGGCAATTACCACCATGCTATTTTAAAGGGGCCCTCATGGTGTCACACTCAGGAAGAAACACAGGTGTGGCCCTGGGGTGGCAGCGTCTTCTACCTCAGTTCCCCTCTCCAGCTGTCCCCAGATAGAGCTGCGGGTCCTATACATCAGAGGAGAGGGTGGAAAAGGCCTGCACTTTTCCCAGGGGGGCTTTTCTCCTGAGCCTCCATCCCAGGATGGTGCTTTGCGGAGCAGCCATGGGCACTGAATCCTGGCTCCGTCGCCCTCCCCAGTGATTGCAGGACTGCTGGGGCAGCTGGCAGTGGTTAAGAGCCCGCGGAGAGGCAGCCTGAACTGGGAGGGAGGCTCAACTTGGACACTTTGCAGTCTTACAGATCGGCAGGTCCCTTCGCTCCCTTGGCCTCAGGTTCCTCATCTGGGAAATAGGATGGTGACAATGATAAAGAAGGTCCTGCCTCACAGACCTGCTGTGAGGATTCAGCGAGCACTCAGAACCAGCCCAAGCACACAATAAACGTTAGGGCTTTGATGATCATTATTGCACAAACCTTTTTATAACTATAAATAGGGCAGGGCTGGAGAGGGTGACCTGCAGAGCTGTGTGACCTCAAGTGCTGTGTGCCATGTGCTCATCAGAGGGCTCTGGGCCGACCCTCTCCATCCCACCTAGGCAAGGGCTCAGTGCTGAGGCCCAGGGGGCAGATGGGCCAGGCTTGCAGCCACCCTCACATCACAAGACCCAGGCAGGCATTGCCCAGAATGGTGGCACAGTGGTTTTCCCCATGGGCACAAGAGTCAGATGGCCTGGGGTCCAACGAGCAGCTTCTTAGCAACTCTGTGGTCCGTGCTGGTTATTCAAACTGCAAGGCTAAGCCATCAGAACACGGGGCTGACAGGACTGTTATCAAGAGTCAGCCAAGGAAAGCACACAGCCCACTGCCCGGCACGAAGGAATTCAGGAATAGCCATTCTCAGTGGTAAGTCAGGCCGGCAGGCTGCCCTTCTCTTTAACAGGACTTGCTGCTCAAGAGCGATAATGTCTCATAAACGTTACCATTCAAACTCCTAGACCTAGTTCCCCAATCCCTGCCCCCAGAATAAATGAACAAATGGGAAAATGAGGGCCCGTCTCATCCCTCCGAGGAGCCCAGAGCCGGCCCCAGGTGGATGGGCAGCGTGCCCCTCCGTGGTGTCCATCACAAGCACATAGTAAGAGCTGTTAAATGGCAGGCATTTGGTTCGTCCTTGTGTCTAGTCCAGAAGGCTTTTGTGTGTTTATTCCTGATCTTCCCCACCCCGCCCTGGGTCTTCTAGACCCTCTTCCCAAGGTATCTGCTATCCCTTTGTGCGAGGGACTCGACCGAGGCCTTGGTCAGCGCTAGGTATAAAGGGAGAGGAGATGGCCCCGCTGTGTTCCTGCTTCCCACTCACACTGTGTCTGATCACAGGGCTAATTGCAATTGGCCTTGAAGCCGACCGAGACCCGCAGATCATTTTCTCAGCTTCTCCCACAAGATGTCATTCCTGCTGTTACTGTCCTAGGTAGGGGTAGAGAGTAGAAGAGTAGCACCTTGGTGCTCTAGTATTTTGAACTCTTCTCCTCCTCTCCCAGCTCTCCGCAAGACCTTTCCTTGTGTTGACTCTTTAGAAAACCTGAGACGTTGACAGGATATTGATTGAAAAATGAGGAGCAGAAGGGTGCAGGTCACATAGTGTTGTGTGGGTGGGTGAGTATGACCTGAGGTCCTCTCCCTCCTGAGCTAAACAAAGGCAAGCTCCAATCTCTGGTGAGAGGAGAGATGGCACTCTAGAAACTTCTAGGGCGCTGCAGAGATGGTCATGGAGGCCATGATGGACAAAGGACAGAGGACCAGGTGCAAGCTACCAGTTCCCTGGGGAGACACTGGGAGGCTCTGGGCTGGGCAGGCAGTGTCCTGGAAAAGAGACTGAGGGGCACTGCCATGGGTGACGCATGCCTGCGTGGCGCGTGTGTATGCACGCACACGCGCATGCACACGCACACACACACACATGAATGTGCAAGCTCCCTGCTGGGACTGAGGCTTCCCTGTTTCTCTGCTTTTTCTGAGATGGGGCTGGGGTCAAGTCATCGCCTTCCACCCTCCTCTTTTTAGGTTTGTCATTGGAAGTCTCATGTGGACCCAGAAACCTAGACTCCCCAGGAGGTTGCCCAGACCAATCCCTGCAACGCCCATCAGGGAAATTGGCCCAGAGATTGGGAGGGGCTTGACCAGGGTCTCCAATACCATATTTCCAGTTCTGGGTTCTTTTCATGTATTGCAGTGTCCCCCAAGGGTCCCCACAAGAAGTTTCTGCTGATCCCCATGCCCCTGCAAGCAGATATGCCCACGTCAGAGGGCTGACTTTGCCTGGGTCAGAGCTCTGGTCTTTGAGGGCGGCATTCAGGTGCCACGTTTCTCAGGGTTCAGGCTCACAGGCTCTCTGCTGCTCCGCCTACCCCAGAGGGCTCACGAGGAAGAAACGATGCCCATGGTGGGCCATGTGCTTTGTGCTTGCAGTGCCACTGCCCTCTGTGTGCCCGCAGGTCCCTGGCCCTGGGCCAGCAGTACACGTCCCTGGGATCTCAGCCTCTGCTCTGCGGCTCCATCCCAGGCCTGGTCCCCAAGCAACTGCGCTTCTGCCGCAATTACATCGAAATCATGCCCAGCGTGGCCGAGGGTGTGAAGCTGGGCATCCAGGAGTGCCAGCACCAGTTCCGGGGCCGCCGCTGGAACTGCACCACCATAGATGACAGCCTGGCCATCTTTGGGCCCGTCCTTGACAAAGGTACTGTCCCTGGGCTGGGTAGGAGGTGGGTGAGGGGTGAGTTGGGGGAAGGCATCAGGACACAGTGACTCTTCCACCTCAGGGTGCCCCAGCTCTGAGCCCAGGGACTCCAGGGAAGGGTGACAAAACTGGTCATGACCCAGGGCAGCCACGAAAATGGGTCAGGTTCTTCTCTGGACAGACCCACGCTGTCACCATGGCTGCCACACCTTCCCAAGTGCTGCTGGGTGCTGAGCAGCCTTGAGATGGTCTAGGATCCTGAGATCCAGGGCAGGCTAGGAGGCTGCAGCCTTCCTCCCCCCTCTGCTTACAGCGGGTGGCCCCAGGCTTTGATATGGAGAGTTGTGACATTTCACCAATTTAAGTGCTATGCAAATCTAGTTTTGGGGTGGGGTGGGGGCATTGACACTCCTAGAACCCCCTCCCATCCCCCCATAAAGAAAATTCTGGGGCTGAGGAAGCTGCTTGGTGCTGGTGGCACTGCACTGCTCCCAAGTGTTTCTGTGAGAACTATCTGCTGGTCCCCACGCTCCGGCAAGCTGGATATACCCACGGATCATGGTGGGGCCAGAGAGCATGCGGGCCTCTGGGTCACTTCTCAGCCATCTTATAACCTGGGAGTCTAACAGGCAGCACTTCAAATGAATGGGGGTCACACAACTTGACTTTGAACATGAAGGCCCTGGGTGAGAGGAACAACTGCTCCCAAGAAGGGGACCTTGGGGCTGGTGAGGTCTGGGCTGAAGATGGGCAACCCTGAAAAACTACAGTGTCCGGGAATTGAATGATCCCAGCTGGCCTCTGGGAGTCACCACTCCTTTTTCACAGCAACTTGAACCCTCTCGCCACCAGCAGGGCTGTGCCACCCAAACCCTTGAGGCCCGACCTCCTTCCTTTTAGAAGAGCTGCATTTATAGCCAGAATAAAAAGGGATCTGAGAGCCAGGGGACCTTGGGGGAGGGTAGTGGTGGGGAAATGGGGGGGCGGGAAGCTGACCGGACCTCCCCATTTTAGAGTGCAGTCCCCCTTAACCTGTGCCTCAGGTGAGCAGGGTTTGTCTGACCTACAGGCTATTGTTATGGGACCGAAAGGCAATTAGCGAATCAATGCATGATGATTCTGTTTACGCTTCTGTTACCAAAGCTAATTATTCCTTGTTTACATAAAAGGTTTGGCCTCTAATTGGGGCCAAGTGGCGGCGGTTTGCATTTCAAACCTGATCTTGCTGTTGTGTCAGTCTCACTGCCTTCCGGTGCCCCACCTGGGGCCTACAGGTAGCGCTTAATCAAACAGCCTGGCGTCTAGACGCGCTCCCTAAAAGCAAGACTCACCTGATTGCTCTTCCCGGTTCGGGACAGCAGCTAGTGAAAATCGGGACTCTGAGCTTATTACCCATTCACGTCTGTGTTGCAGTTTAAATCACCGTTGCAGATTCTAGAACGTGCCTTCCTCTCTACACTGCAAGAGGGCAGTTTTGCGTTGGGGAGGGGTTACTATGTCAGAGACTCTGGGAATCTGAGGAAAGCTAAGCAGTCTCCGGGAAGAAGGCCCCCCGCACGCACACGCGCCCCAGTGGCCAGAGCCGGGCCGT
>NW_017731384.1:121948-140925 GCF_001890085.2 Hipposideros armiger
AGCGCAGTCCGAGCCCCGGGCGCCGCCGCCGCCGCGAGAGGCCTCAGGCCCGGCCGGAAGCGAGGCGCTCACCCTTGGCACCCCTGCCCCCCGGACGCTGACTGGTGGGAGGGGGCTGGAGTTGGGGCGGTGGAGGGACCAGGTTCGGAACCAGGGCGCAGCGCCACAGGCCTCGGCCGCCCCCTGTTCGCAGTCAGCCCTTGCTGCGCGGGCTCCCCAGCGCTGGCGGGCCCGCCCAGCGCTCCCCTCCCGTCTGTACGGAGCTGGGGGGCGGGTTCTCCCCTGCAGATGGCCCACGAGGGACCTGGAGCCTCTAAAGAAGCAGATGTGGCTACGAGGGGTCACCAGGCTCCCTTGTCTGCCGAACTGCGATCTCCTGCTGAACTCCGGATGGGAGTCCTGGCTTCTAGGCCAGCGCGGCGTCTTGCAACCTGCGTGGCCTTGGGCAGGTCACCCCCCTGCTCTGGGCTCCTTCCTCGCCAGTAAGGAGAGATGGTGGGACTGCAGGTCTTTCAGGCCTTTGCCTCTCTAATCGTCTGTATCTGTAGAATGGGCCTGGAAATCTTCCTGCCTCATGGGGTTAAGAGGATTTAATAGGATTAAGGATATGGAGAGCAGAATCTGGTGCCTACCAAGCACCCAAAAGTGGCTATCATTATAATGATGTTTAGGGGACACACCTGAGAATCTCTCCTTTTTCTTCCCTGGACCCAAGGGAAAGGGCCTTATGTCTCCCTGGCTTGGCCTTCTCAGTCCAAAACCTTGGCCTTGTCTGGGTGGAGGACAGGAGAATGGGAATGGGGAGACGCTGGCCACTGCCCTCCTGGTCAGGAACTCTGATAGCAGAGGGAAAGTGTTCCCAGTCTGTGAAGAGGGTGGCTCAGAAAAGGAAAGGGGGCCGGCTGAGTGGCTCGTTTGTTAAGAGCTGGCTTGGGAGCGTGAGCTCTGAGCAGCAGTGCTCCCGGTTCGGATCCCACATGTGGGCCAGTGATGCTGCGCCCTCTACAGCTAAGATGGTGAACAACAGCTTGACCTGGAGCTGGGCTGCTGTGAGTCTCCTGCCATGACTAGGCTGCAGTGGGCTGCCATAAGCTACCGTGAGTGGCCGGCAGCCAGTGTGAGTTGCAGTGAGCCGCTGTGAGTGGCCGTCCAATGGCCGGCGACAGATCTGCCTCACTGGGGAAGAGCGCAATGATCACAATACCAACATGGGCCAGTGAAGCGATGTCCTCCACAACTAGACTGAAGAACAAAAGGACAGCAACTTGTCTGTTTCCCTCCCCCAATTCCCCAATAAAATCTTTAAAAAAACAAACAAAAAAACAAAAAAAAGAAAGGGCCTGCCCAGGTGCATTCAGGTAGGAAGTGGAGGGACTTGGATAGGTTTAGGCTGTCGGTTCCCAGGCCTTCCTCCCCACAGACCTCAGGCTTTCAAGACTGGGAAGGTTCAGGCCTGTGGAGTTTGGGAAGGCAGAGGGCAGGGGCTCCTGGGGCCAGGACAGAGCAGGGCCACTTAGCTATTTAGCAAACTGCGGGAGCTACCGTTTCCACTACTGCTTCTAATAGGCTCCCCTCTGCCAGCTGTTAAAGCCCTGTGTTAATAAGTTAGCGGCCCTGGGCCTCAATTTGCTTATCCGCAAAGTGGGGATCTCCATCAGGAGCTGGGCCAGCCAAAGAGGATCTGAAGGACACCTCAGTTTCTCCTTCTTCCCTCAGAGCTGGCGAGCCCTCCTTCCCAGCTGGGGAGGTTGAGGCAGGGTGGCCGCGTCTCAGGACTTTGTCTGAGCAATGGCACCCCACTCCCTTCCCGCAGCCACCCGCGAATCGGCCTTCGTGCACGCCATCGCCTCTGCTGGCGTGGCCTTCGCAGTCACGCGCTCCTGCGCTGAGGGCACCTCCACCATCTGCGGCTGCGATTCCCATCATAAGGGGCCGCCTGGCGAGGGCTGGAAGTGGGGCGGCTGCAGCGAGGACGCCGACTTCGGTGTGCTTGTGTCGCGTGAGTTCGCAGACGCGCGCGAGAACAGGCCAGACGCGCGCTCGGCCATGAACAAGCACAACAACGAGGCAGGCCGCACGGTGAGTCGCCGCGACCCTGCCCCGGTGCCCTTTCCAGCAGTCCTCCTCATGGGTCCTGGGCTCCCTGCTTTTCTCTTTCCCTTTGGCCAGGCTTGGCTCCCAACCCCACTCACAGTCACTCCTTTTGTTCACCCTCCTTTCTCCTTGGACTGTCCCGGGTCTTGGCCCGCCAGGGGATGGAGCACGTAGCAGCCAGCCCCCTCTGTGTGCTCATGTAGAGCCCTACATGTGAAGCCCGTGGGCCTGGCTTTGAACCCAGCCTCCACCCGCTTCCTATGGTTGTTTGACAGGGTGAGTCACTTAAGTTCCCAGCCTCAGTTTCTTCATCTGTTAAACGTGGATAACAATCCCTATTTACTATGGCTTTGAGAAATGGATGTGATTTCTGCCAGTGTTTGGAGTGTGAAGGGGAGGAAAACAGTGGTCACCATTCTTTGGGTTCAGAGCTCATCCCCGATCAGTTCTCATCCTGGCGCAGGGCAGGAATAGAGAAGGCTCTAGGAATGGGGGTATGTGTGTGTGGGGGGGTGGGCAGGGGCAGAGCGGGAAGGTCTAGGTGTGCTCCCAGGTGGGGTCAGTCTGGGGACCAGCTGCTACTCCTCTTCCCCAGACCATCCTGGACCACATGCACCTCAAGTGCAAGTGCCACGGGCTGTCAGGCAGCTGTGAGGTGAAGACCTGTTGGTGGGCCCAGCCCGACTTCCGTGCCATCGGTGACTTCCTCAAGGACAAGTACGACAGCGCCTCAGAGATGGTGGTGGAGAAGCACCGCGAATCTCGCGGCTGGGTGGAGACGCTCCGCGCCAAGTACGCGCTCTTCAAGCCGCCCACCGAGAGGGACCTGGTCTACTACGAGAACTCCCCCAACTTTTGTGAGCCCAATCCGGAGACAGGCTCCTTTGGCACCAGGGACCGGACTTGCAATGTCACCTCCCACGGCATCGATGGCTGTGACCTGCTCTGCTGTGGTCGCGGCCACAACACGAGGACGGAGAAGCGGAAGGAGAAATGTCACTGCATCTTCCACTGGTGCTGCTATGTGAGCTGCCAGGAGTGCATCCGCATCTACGACGTGCACACCTGCAAGTAGGGAGCAAGGTAGGGTGGCGGGGTGTGGGGAGGCTGGGGGCCTTGATGCAGGGAGCCAGGTTTGCCCGTCTCCTTTTCCTGACGACTCCATCCTATTTCTGAGGGCTCCAAGACACAAGTTCCTACAGCCAACATAGGAAGCCAGGATTTCCCAAACTTAGATGGGAACAGTCCTTGGTGGATAACAAAAAGCACAGATCATAACCAAGTGTATGCACATGAGGTTGCAATCAGTTGATTACAGTTCTCATCCAAGTTAGTCTATTATGAGCCAGGTCAAATTTTTGCACAGCCACTGTCTCTCATTATTGAGTATCTGAGGCGCCCGAGGAGAGACTCGGGGGTTGGAAGCTGGGACACCTGACTTCTAGTCCCAACTTTTCCTCTAACTTCCTGTTCCTTCACTTCTTAGGGCCTCGGTTTTCTTACTGTAAAATAAGAGGGTTAAAATACTTGAAACAGTAGGCCAAAAAGTCTCTTCTATCCCTGGGGCAGCGTCATTGTGCATCCACCTTGAACTTAGAGGGCAAGTTTTTGCACAAGAGTAAATCCTACCAACCTCAAGGAGGTGGGTGGGGGAAGCGGCGTATAAGCCTATATCCTGACAGATCTGAAGCTTGGGTGGAGCGGGGCGCACTCTCACCGAGTTTATGGATGGCGATGGGGAGGAGGAAGGAGTCAAGTTCAGAGTGATGGTGGTGAGTAATCAAGGGATCAAAGGCTGGTGGATTATGTTGCCAAGCTTCCCAGAGGTGGCCGGCGTGGGAGACACTGTGCCTGGCCCTCAGATCCAGAGGTCCCCAGAATAGGTCAGGGTTGACATAGGGTGGTCCTCGAGTCTTGGAGGTGGAAGGTCTCTGAGGCTGGTGTGCCCTTTCTCCCTTTTCTCTAACCTGAGAGGGAGCCTAATATCCAGAGGCATGAGCCCTGGTCCAGCTTCCATCACTTGCTAACATGTGACCCAAATAAGACAGTCTTCCCACATCTGTCTTCTCATCTGCCATCCTCCCTAGTGATGCTGTGAGGAGCAAAGGAGAGAGCACTGGGGCCAATGCTTGATTCACAGCGAAGGACTTGCCTGCCTGGGTCGTCACTGGCTGGGGCCGTGTCAGGGAGAGCACCCCGTTGGGCCGTGCAGCTCCACACAGGGCACCTTGGAGCTGGGGTGCACGTCTGTGCTGTGTGGGCCTGGGGGAAGAACCTGACATCATGGGGAGAGCTCTGGCTGAGGGGCGCCTCACCCAGTCCACCTGGGAAGCCCCTCTGTGTCGCTCCAGTTGCATCCTGGCAGGGACAGAATCCAGAAACGCAGAAAAGAGGTGCCACCTTTCTTGGTGTCTGGAAGAGCAGTGTGGTGGGTGGAAAGAGCACGAGGTGGTTCCCACCCCACTGCTTGCCAGCCGTGGAGCCGTGGAGGCCAGTTTCCTCATCTGTGCAGAGGTGGTGATAATGAGAGCCTAGCAGAATTTTTATGAGGCTCAAGTGAGCCAACAGCTATGACTGCTTGCCTGAATACAGTACAAATAGAAAGTGTGATGAATGCCATTTAGGGAGCTGTGACGTGAGGGCGGTCACGAAGCAGTGAAATGGTGTCATCGCTTGGGCAGTTTCATTTACTGCCCAATATGACAGAAGAAAAGGCATCAAATGAGAGAGAACACACAGGCTCATCGTGGGCTGGCAAGGTGAAAGAAATGTTTGAAAGCACAGTGGCCACCTTCCTCTGATGTCCACGATGGCCAGAGGCGACACCTTGTCCCCACTATCCAGTAGGACATACCTCTGGCCATTCTGAGAGGGGGCTGTGGGGGAATCAGAGCTTTAGAATACTCATACTGGACAGAGGCCATCTATCCAGCCTGCTCATTGCACAGATCGGGACACTGAGTCCACGTCTCTGCCCCCAGAAAGCCCCGTAGGTGGGTCCTGTGGAGGCCACAGCAGCATCCCAGGTCCCATCAGTGGCTCTAGGGGGCTCCCAGGTGGTACAGATTCAGGACCCTGGGGCTGTGTCAGCACCCCCCCTCCCCAGCTGGGCAGCCAAGATAAGCTATCTGCCCGTGGGGAAGGAGGTCCTGGCTCGGCTCTCAGTGTCCAGAAGTCCCCCACCTGTAACCCCTGTGCTAACAGATCCTAAGAAGAACCGATGCTCTCCATCAGCCCCCGCCTTCTCATTTCTGAAATAGAATGGTGCTTTCCAGTCTTATGGAAAGGGCTACATAGACGCGGTTTTAAGACACCACGTGCAGGTAGATCGTGACCCCCCCCACGCTGGGACAAGTGGAGAGTTCACTCCCAGTGCGATGCCGTTTTGGTAAATATTCAACTTGTGGAGTGATTTTGGGCACGCTGTGTTGCCTCTCTGGGTCCCGGTTTCCTCGTCTGTGAACTGGAGAGAAGTACCATGTCCCCAGCAGGGTTGTTGTGTGGACTAGAGGCTTTGACACCGAGAGCCCCTGCACAGGGCTCACATACTCGAGGCGGCAGCCAATTCCCAGGCCGAGCTGACCTCCAAGAGTAGCTCCCCCCAGGCACGCTACTTGGTCTGGAGCCAGAGGCCGACACCCGTCCTGCCCTTTCGTCCACACTGAACGCTGCAGGCACAATAGGACAGATCAGAGCCTCTTGCTTTTCACCCTGACTCAACAGTGAAAGGAGGAGACAGGGAGCCGCAGGGCAGCACACGTGCCCTCCACACACTTAGGGGAAGCCCCAGATAACATGGCTTTATGCCACAGGAAGGCCAGGCTCCTGGTCCTTTCTTAGGAGGAAAGCATCCTTTCCATCGCTTGTAGCTTTTGTCTAGTGTCTCAGGCTAACCACGGATTTCCTCCCTTGCCAATACCAGGCTTATTCCTTGTCACTCAGATGTTGTGAGCACAGTAAACTAGAAGGGGCTGTGGACACGAGTCAGGTGGCCCGGCTGACCCTGGGTGCTGGATCTGTCACTAACTTGCTGCGAGACCTTGAACATGTCCCTTGAATCTTGTTGAGTGTGTTTCTGCCCCTGTCAAACCTGTCAGCCCTGGGGAGCTGCGGATTGACTGGGAATACCCCAAAAGCTCAGGCCTCAAATCCTGTGTGAGATAAAAATATACAATGAATAAAATGTACACCTGGGTGTCCCATGAGCAGGAATTATTCCTAATTATGTAATTAGGAGACTTTCTCCTGTTCGGACAGCTCGTTATGAGATTATCTAGTGTGATACAAAAACCACGGTGTCCAGGGATCTGCTTAGTGGGAATTGGGGCTGACACCTGCCAGGTTTCTCCGTCTCGATACAAAACGGATTCATTAGGGTAGTTAACCTGCTACTGGACTTCCTGTCATCAAGCCCCAGCTAGAAGGCGGGGGAGGTAGGATTCGGGTCCCCCCCCCCCGACTGTGGATGCCAGAACTCTACTGTTCCTGTAGACCACACGCCCTTCCTCAGCAGTGGACCCTAAGTATAGGAGGGGGCATGGAAAAGCCACTCGGGTTCCCTCCCTCTTACCGCCAAGTCCAAGAGAAACGTTGAGCTGTCAGCAGCCCCTGATCCTGGCACCCTCATGGGTGGTCTCCCTGGGAAAGCAGGTATGCGTCTAATTCTTCCTCTTGATTTCCCCAAGGGCCCTGGGAAAGGTGAAGTGTGTGGCTGGGCAGATTCACTGAAGTCCTACGGGGAGCAGGACCTACGCCGGGCTCAGCCCTCCGCATCAGACAGCAAGGAACCCAGACTGTTGCCAGATGCACGTGTGGTAAATTACCTGGACCCAACCCGCCCGCTGACTGGGAGGCCGCCGTCCCTCTCTCCGGTCTTCAGTTTCTCACCCTACTCTGGATGGTGTGTGGCTTTTAAAGAAGGGGCTCTCTTTTTAGTTCTCTGGGGTCTGATAGGAAACAGACCTGAGGCTTATCTTTGCACATGTTAAAGAAAATAAAAATGGAAAAAAATTGCTACTCCAACGGAACAGGCTGGGCTACTGTGAGCTCTTTGCCTGGTGGTAAAGACATCGGCATGGGCAAGATTCCGTCTCCAAACTGCTTCTCCTGGTGACATTCCAAGATGCCTGTGAGGTGGGAGTTACGAAGTAGGACAAACCCCTGCAGTTTCCTTTTGTCTGTCTACTCCGATTCAAATCTGATAGACTTTCACGTTCTGATAAAAGCCATAGGGGTAGCGAGGATAAAGTGGTAGGGAGGCCCAAGGCGATTGTTAGAGTAGGGTTTTGAGTTTGGAAGAACTAGGAGCTCTGGGTGACCTGGTAAGTTGTTTGAAGAGCAGCCGTGTGTTCTTCTCAGCCTCATTTTCTCTGTAACCCTGTTCTGCACCAGAGGCTCTTGTGAACTGCAGTCAGATCTCAAAATCTTTTTCTACCATCTGCAGTTTCCACCATTAATGCAGTATTTTTTTTTTTTTTTTGGGTAGTGGCCGTTGTAAATAGGTTATGTATGGGGGAGGGGGGGACGGCCTTCTCCAGCCCAAATGGTTTCCTAAAGAAAGGAGTGGTATCTCTGGAAGAGGCCATTCAATCCCTCCCAGCCCTGCTCACCTGCAGGTTCTCCATCAATGTAATGCCAGGTGGAGCAGCTGGACGCGAGGTCACCTTAGCATCAATTCGACAAAGGGTCAATGAGAGAGTAGCAGTCTATTCCTTAAGTTCCAATTCTGAGACTACTAGATGGGGAGGGTAAAAATGATTCCTTGGCTTCCTCTCCAGTGAGGACACGTCTTCCTGCCTCCTGTCCTTCCTTTGGCCTGTGCGAGTAAACAGAAATGCCGAGTTCTTGACCACAGAGCTCCTGGCCTCACCTGCATGCTGACAGTTACCGAGGAGCAGGATTAGGTGGTCCAAGGGGAGCATGCAGTCACCTCCCTTGGGAAAAGCACCTCACAGCGGAGTTCTCCTCGATCCACACTGGTCCTCTAGAGTCCCAGAGGAAGGTAGCAAAACAGGCAGATGGATTCGACAGCGTGAACCAATCCCACAGCGCTGTCTTTAAGGAGAATCAGGAAGCGATGCAGCGGGGGTAGCGAATAGGACGCTTTCTCTTCCGCTTCTCCCGTCTCTCTTTGGTCTACCTAACACTGACCTAAAATACCAGGTCAGGCCATCTTCCTGCTCGCCCAGGCAGGTTTGCCAAGACCACCGTCTGGGAGCCATGCCTGCACTCTGGAATCCGTTGGCCACAAGCCCTGCTAAAGATACACACCCCATCCCCGCTAGAGAGTCCGAATTGCCCCTCCTCGTCTCACTTTAGACTGAAAAGTTTTAAATCATGTCAACCGGATAACGCTTGCTTTACGTGAGAATTACTTCAGCAAAATGGGACACAAATGTTCACAACCGTCTTTTTCGTATCTATGTATTCCATATGAAAAGTGACCAAGTCATGTTTCCGGGGCGTATTCAAGTAGCCGACAAGTCATTATTTAATAATAGTACATCGAGTGCATTGTAATTATTCTCGCCGTAGTCAGGTAATAGTCTCCAATGGAAATTTCCTACCAACCTGCTGTATCCAAAGTTTTGTAAAAAGTTGTAGAAGTTGTTGATCTTTTTGATTTTATATTCAAAAAGTCTCTTTTTATAAATATTATTTATTATACAATGTATATACCTTTGAGTTAACTAAGATTATATATTATATAAATATATATATATTTGGAGAAAATATATTTCATCATGCAGTTTTTTTCTGTTAAGTCATTAAAGAGAAGGTAAACAAACTTAAAATGGATACATTGTACAGTGTGTGGAGTTTCCAGATGAGCGCTCAGGTCAAGAATATCAGGGTCTGCATGTGGTAGCCTCAACTTTCACTCTTATCTTAGTGGCCCAAATTAAGGTAATTTCCTGTTTTCTAAGCAAGAGCATCTGAGACGCCATGGACAGGTCTGAATCTACTCTAGGACTTTCTTACAGCCTTACTTTGTTCTAAATCAACTTCTCACAAAGAAGTTCCAGTTTTAGAAATAAGCAATTTGGGCAGTAATTCATTTCATAGACTCCAGCACTCCCAATGCACAAATTAATGTCACAGACACTCAGAGATGTGGCTCAAGGCCAGCAGACCACGACACTGACCACTGACTTAATCCCTTCCTCACCCATGTTTTCAACTCCATTTATTGGGAAAATAGGATTTGCTCTGCTGAAAATGAAACGGCTGGCAATGGCCCTCCCTTGCTAGCGCCACTTGAGAGCTAAGCTCCAGAAGGGGGAGGCTGGCCGGGAAGAAGAAACTGTGTGCCCTGAGCTCTGGGGTGTCTGCAACAAGTGCCACTGGAAGTTTTAGGCTGGTCTGGGCAGAAGGGACCCGCTGGTGGGTATGCTCTAGGGAGAAGCACTCGCTTCTTGGACTCCTGCTTCATTCAAAAGGACTCACCTGGAGCTCACAAGCAACATCTTAACAGTTAGATGATAGAACTCAGTTTTATGACACGAGACATAAAATGTTTTCAGACCTACCCATAAAATGTTTATGTGGCACGGTGAAAATATTTTCATTTTCTTTCATTTTCCTGATTTACCTTTAGTAGGAACAAATCTTATTTCATGTCGTAGAAAACAAGTGACAGAAAAATAAAGCGGTCTGCCTTGTACAGTGAAGACGGGCTGCCTATGCTCCATTCAGACCCCTCACCTTAGGTTAGGAATGGCTACTAGAAGTTCATGAACTTTACTTTGCTCATGATGTGTCTTTCTTTAGTCCCTGAGGAGCTTAAACCACACAAATGGTGGGTTTCAGCTGTGCAATGAATTGGACATGGAAAGTATACCGATCTCCCCACGTCCCACAGTGGTGCTCATCTTTTTCACGTTTGCATAAAGCTAATACTCATCCGCCCTAGCATCTGGGTACTTTTTTTTTTTTTAACCTGTAAGGCTGCCAAATATTTAAATGGTCCCTATTAATACTTACCAAGGCCATTTGTAATCCTATGATTAAAGAGAACAGTTTATAGCTGTGCTCGAACATTTAGTTCCTCCATAAGCATAAATACTAATAAACATTTAAAAACATGAAGAAATTTAAAAAAACTCCAAAAGAAAGAAAATGTAATGAGAAGATATCTTTCAAAGCAGTATTAATTTTATGAAGAGAGAAGGGAAGGGACGTGTGAGGGTGAATTCAAGGATGAGGGGATGAAACACAAAGGCAAATGGAAAGAGGGTAAGTACAAAGCAGAGAAAAGCAAGGAAAAAGGTGATGGTGAGATCATTCTTGGTGTATCCCTGTGGGCCTTGGGTGTACGGACACACACACACACACCTACACACACAATTATTTCAGCAAAATGATGATTACTACACCATCATCTTTTCTCCTAGCTTAACAGAAAACTTTCCAGGAGGCAAAAAATCATCTTACCATTAATCTTAAACTCCCAAAATAGTGAGACAAAGTCAGTTGTGTGGAGACTGTATGCTGGGAGATTTTCAAACATCAGTCCTTGCAAATTCTGTCTTCCCTACTTGGGAATCTTGCTGATCACAGGTGCTATCTTCTGCATCTCAGAGCCACGGTGTTCACACACACACCCCGGCTCCGTGGGCCCCGCTCCAGGCCCCAGTCTCGGCACTGCTTGCCAGCTGATGAGAAACTTTAGATCATTTTGCAATAACTTCTGAAATTTACATGCTTTTTTGAACTCTCACACACACCTTGCCCTGTCTCTTCTTTGAAGAGGCTTATGGGTCAAGTTGCCAGGCAAGGAGAATGAAATCCTGCTTCTGTGTTTGGGCTGGGTTGGTTGTTCCTAGCTGACTCGATGCTTCCACAAGTGTGTTTACCAGGATTTGATTATCTACCCCATGACTTGCTGCTGAAACTTCCAGGGGAGGCTGTTCACTGTAATTTCTTAGGATATGAAAAGATGGCCCTAAAGCAAAATCTGTTTTTCAGGTTTTAACCACCATTATACAGTTTTGCTGTTACATTCAAAAAAGTGTTTCAGTGAAGATGTACAAATTCAGAAAGGATATAATAACCTCCTTTTTTGAGGTTTTAATTGTATCTTCTGACACACACACAAAATAGCCTGCTAACAGTTCACCCACAGATGAAGAAACGTAAGGCTGCAGCTAGTAGGCGTTTCCTTTGCGGTATCAGCAGGCCAGGCTGTAACCCCTGACTTTGGACAGTACTCAGACAGCTTCGAGACTCCACCTTTTCAAGGCAACACGGGGACCAGGGTGACCTCAGGGCCCTCCTCTAAGGAGGGTGTGGGCAGCCCCCAGGGAGCAGCCCCTGCTATCAGAGAAGCTCTGAAGTTGGACTCTTCCCACAGAGCCTCCTGACTTTCTGGGCGGCCTCTAGTCCTAACCCAAGGCAGCTCGAAGGGTTGGGGTTTGGGCTAAGAGATCTGATGGCTCAGAAACATGCAAAAAGGATGAAGGACACCAAAATGAAGAACTCACACTGCGAGTGTTTGAGTCTCTTGGTTTGTACTTTTCACAGGAAGGAGTAATTCTACTTGAGAAACACTTTTCCTTTCTGGCTTAACCCATTTATGGCTCTGGTACACTTCAGTTTTTAATAAGGTGAAAGAAGTAAAATCAGTATAAAGATTCTTATTGTGCATTAACTTTAAAAAACATGCTGCCATTGATCTGATTTTCTTTTTAAATAACTACTCTTTCAAAACAATTAAAATGAGAGGTTTTTAAATAAAAATCATCCATCCCCTTGTGCTAGTTATTATATAATAAACCATCTAAGAGGGGCTTTTCTGAGCCCCTTCTTCTTCATACATTCGTATCAGTTATATATGTTGTTTTGTATAAAATACTGGTCTACAGAACATTTTCAAGTATATATATACTCTTTATTGCATTCCTTCATTTGCATTAAACAATATAATATTTAAATTTTTCAATATAGTTTTGGACAAAACACAAAGACATTAACCTCATTTAATAAGAGACATAAATTAATACAGTGTGTGCTGCTTTCCCGGGAAGAGAAAAGCGCCAAGATCTAAAACAGGGAAGGGAGTCCAGGATACTGGCTGCTGGGAATCACAGAATTTCACAATACAACCCACTTTTGGAAAAGCCACAGAATAAGCGAGGGATAAAAACCTGAAACAAAGTAGATATGACGTACAGGTCTACGAAAAATATACAGGAGGCTTCTACCACGGGGACAGATGATAGAGCTACACCCAAGTGCCACTGTGGCCACAGCGTCACGGGCAGCGCTAAGCACACGTGATGGCTCCCGGCTGCGTGTCTTCACATTTACAGCAGCAGTGGGGAGAGAGTGGCCTGTGCCCTCACTCTCATCACCAAACAGGATGACCTATTTAAATTCCTTTTAACTCAGTTATAAGACAAGCCACCCGTCCTCTCCCTTTGGAAGAAACGTGCAGAGGGGAAAGGGAATGTCTTCAATGTACTGGAATGGACGGTAAAGGGCTGAGGGGAGAGGGCTGGAAAGTGGATTATTTTTTTCTGCAGAATCGTGTTTTATTTAGATGCAAGATAGTACAGCTAATTTAAAATACAGGATATGTTTTCAGTAAGTAATTAAGCTAAGGAAAAAAGAAAAGTGGTGATGCTAATAAGCCTTTAATATACTAAGGAACTGACCCATTTAGAGTTGGACACTAATTAGTGTTGAGAGATTTGTAAATTATTTTAATGACTCCTTTCTTTTTAGGGGTGTACGCTTGCTTCATACATACTTCCACAAGTTTTTAACAACATCTAACGAGTGGTAATGATTAGCATATCTCTTACCGCAGAGCAAATTAGTTACATTAAGGGGATGTCACAGCCAACACACTAATAACCTGACTTTCTATTAAGAAAGATCTCCTGATTGCAACTTGGAAACATCTCTGAAAATGATTGAGAACAGCATCTTAGAAACGCCAAGCCCTGTTTTTCAGGCAAAGGTAACCAGTAGCTTTATGGGAGGACCTTTCCCTGCAGTGTTAGCACAGGGAAGTGTAAGATAACCCCTTTGAGCCCATACCTCTAGTCACTGTTCCTGGTTTACTTGTAGGAAGTCTTCCTTCTAACAGGCCACGTGTTGTCTTGCGACATCATGACATTTATTGAGAGGTTTTGGGTGGTGGTGATAGGGGGCTTAACACGTGTAGTGTTCACAAATACAGTACATCTCCCACACTTAACGACTGAGGAGAAGGAATCAGCTTAGCTTGCACAGAAAGGTAAGCACAGCATTCTAAAGCAAATTTGTACCTTCCACAAAACAGAATGTCTCAGTAAGCACAAGGAAGGGCGTTTTATTGCACTAATCATGCAGAGTGAGCACGTGCTGAAGGTAGGGAACCTTTCACTTCGTCCAGTATCTTGAGTAAATCTAGTGAAGATCCCAGGCCACCTTTACCTTGGTCACTTCCCTTGGTCACTGTGCAAACAGTCCATTTTCAAAGTCATGGGGGCTACTGAAAAAGAAATACCCAAAACACACACACAAAATAGATGAGGGTCTGCAAAAAGCCATTCATCACAAACATCACTAAAAGCTTCTTAATGACTTTTCTAAAATTTTCACTATGCATTTGCTATTAGATGAGCATGTCACAAAAGAAAATGGTCACAGCTCCATGCATTTAAAAGCAGGTTCCAACAAATATGTACCATTGCATTTTTTCCTGCATTGTGACAAGGAAGTTTTGCGAAGCAGGACAGGGAGAGCAAACCTGCAATACAACCATTTTCCTTGCTTGGTCTCTCAGATCTATAACACAGTGAAGAATTCTAATAAATGGAAACAAAGTTGTCCAAGAAAGGTTGAGAATGTAAATTTATATGCACTGTACAGCAACTCCTAAATTAGGTCCTGGGATTTCAAAGAGTAGTAAGTTTGCTTGACAGTCCTAAGTGTGGTATGTACTTACGTTCCTTCTTCTCTTAAGAGAGCCAAGAATTTCCTCACACGGTATTCAGGATCCATCTAAATACATCAGAAGAAATAAAGACGACGGGTTAATGGTGCCTTCTGATAACTGCGCTTCCTTCATGCCAAGGAAATGCTTAGCTTCATACTTTCATCAGTGCTCTGCTGAGTCACAGAAATGTGTTACCTGTTCCTTGACCAGTATTCTGATACACAGAAAAGCAGATTATGTCATTCAAGAGAAGTGAATGGGATTTCCTAGCCTAGAGAATCGCTATATTCGAGGTCCCAAATGACGCAGCTGGTCACTCACAGGCACCTCAGCCACATGGCTCCTTGGCTAGCGCTGGGTGAGGAGGCAGCACACCAGAGAGGACCACTGTGAGACCAGATGGTGGCCATTCATGGGTGTTCAAATGGCATCCAACTCATAGGGCTCATCTACGGTATGAGTGAGACTAAACTTGAAGGAACCAATAATTGATGTTGATTAAAACCAAAAAATAGCCTATTAATTCTCTATGATTGATGATTTAGCTTTTCTTAACCTTGGTCTCCCTGGCATAGTTCCTTCTTTGCAATTAATGAAAAAAATTGTGTCGAAACTGAAAAAAAAAACCCAAAAAACGAAGAGTGGGGCTCACTACTGACACGACCTCTGGATAATTCGGGTCTCCTGAGACTGAGAACAGTGTCACGGGTCTAAGGAAAGATGGAGGAGCTGTGGTTCAGGTTTTGGGTTCAGGTCATTGTTACTCTTCATTTTATATTCATATTTATACCAATTTATTTACCGATGCTCTCATGGGTCCGTCAGGGATGTGAAGTTACCTAAAAAGTGATCGTTAAAAATATCTTTGATTCCTTAAGATGAATTTTTATGGTAAAAAACATATCTAACCTTTAAAAAATGTTACAGGGCAGGAGTCTGTTTCCCAAGAGGGAACTCCCTGCCCTCCAGGAGCAGCCGGCTAACGCTCTGTGCAGCTGTGGGTGAGTGTGGAGCTGGGTTCCCCCTCTAACCAGTATTTTTTTTTTTTTAAAGATTGCTTCTCTTCTATCCCAGAAAACATCCAACAGAAGTTTCAAATGTATCAAAGTTAAGAGGTCAGACTACAAAGGACTAAGAAAAAGTGTGAATAGCTAACAAAAGACACAGTTTTCCTCTTTGGGAATAGAATTACATATGAATCAATTGTCAAGTTCTTAAAAAAAAATGGAACTGGCTGGAGCGCAGTTGTAGTCAGTACTTGCAGGACTTTGCCCATTAAATATATTTAATATGTGTGAGCAACGACTTACTGACTTGCCTGTAGCTATGGAATTAAAAGTCAAGAGAAAGGGAGGAAAAAAGTAATCTAGATAAATGACTTTATTCCCTCAGGTGACATCCAGTCAGAGCAGATCCTCAGCACTGTGCAAGTTTTAACAGAATTGTGTATAGTGAACAGAGAGGTAACATGACTTATATTCTGCTAAACTACATGCCTCTTCACTTAGGCTCCGTCTCTCTAAGGCAGATCTAAAGAGAATTCACTCAGCTGCACGAAATCCATTTGACATGAAGGGGTTCAAGCTCAGAGGCCTATGAAGTGTCAGTTGCTGAAGATTAGGCCTGAGTGCCCCACTCTCACTTTCTACCCCACGTACATAAGAGGCATTAACTTCATCACTGACCTGCAGGCATGAAAGGAAGAGGAAGGGGTAGGGATTGGGGAGAAAAACCCACATAGTTTCTTCTATGCAATTATTGAAAAAAAAAATTATGCTGAAACTAAAAAAATTGAAGAGTAGAGCTGACTATCTGACAGGTTTATCTTCTTCCACGGAAGGAGCTGATACATCTGTATATGCACCTTTATCTAGAAAAACCCTAAGCAAAGTGATTAGTCTGTAATTTGAATTTACTGCTCAAAATGGAAAATAAATAAATTGGCTTAAAAATAGTCCAGCTGAAAGTAGAAGGAATTAAACTTTAGGTTTCTGAAAACCACAGTTTTATTTTCAAATAAATTTCCCAGCGAAGATTACAAAGCATTCACTTTGTCTTTATAACCTGTTATTGGTCCAAGAGCCTATTTCCGGCGTGAATGAAACCTCACCTCTGCCACCCACTGCTCACCTTGACCAAAGGGCAGGCTGAGCAGCAACACACAGTGCTTAGAATGCAGCCCAGGACCTGGGGCAGATTCAGTCAATGAAAGTTTACTGAGCACCCTACTATGTGTTTGGCTCTGTTCCAGGGGTTGTGGATTCAATAGTGAGTGACAGCCAAGGTCCCTGGTAAGGATACATTTATTATCTAAATAGTATATCAGGTGAGGACAAGATGGATACAGGATGGGTGCTTGGAGGGGTGGAGTTCCAAAAAGAGAAAAGGTAAGTTGCCAGTAGATGTCAAACAGTCACAAAGAAGTTCCATCCATCTTTGTCCAGACAGCTGTCTGGGGCACAGTTTTCTGTGCGATCTCAGACGCCTCAACCCTACAGTAGTTTGCATGACATTTCTAGGAGCCCAGCCAGGGCCCAAGTCTAACCTGTACAACTCAATTACCTTGTCCCTTACCGCAGGCTCCCAGGCCCCTTCTGTGTGTGTGCGGTAGCTTCCTGACCTCAGATGGATGTCAGCCCCACTCCATCAATTGGCTGTGACCCTGGATAACTCACTGACACCCCGTGTAGGATAGTCGGGGTTCGTCTCTAAAATGAGGAGACGCAGATCAATTGCTCTTTGAAGTCCTTTCTAAGATCTAGTGACTCCGGAAACTAAAACTTAAAGTAACTTTATAATCTTTTCTTCTATTTTCAAGTTTTAAAAAGCAGGAAAGACAAGTACCAAAGTTATTGTTTGATCTCAGAAACAGGCTACCAATATCAACTTGTGTTCAGAAACAGTAAGAGAATTATAACAATTAATTAAAATCCTAACAAAAGGAAATATAAGACCTCACGGTACATCATGAAGCTTCTGAGCCTGAGTCATAAGGAGCAGGAAGCATCTTACCTGTAGGGACATTTCAATCAACATTAGTAACTTCTTGATTCCTATCCAGACCGTCTTCCCTTTTACTTGCTGTGCAATTGTGGTACGTTCCTTATCCTTGAAGTTGCCCAAAAGCTATAAAAACAATAAAAATTACAAAAGGACTTTTATAGTAAGTGCAGCAACAGCATTATTAGTTCATTCTCACATTTATCCTTAAAACACAGTGATAAGAACTAGCTGACTGGTTCAAGCTGACAGGATTCTCTCATATTTTAAAATCTAACCTGACCTTCCTAAACTCATCAGTGTAATTATGAAAGCGAAAACTGGTATCTAAATTCTGTTTTCCTATAGGCCTCCATTAGAGATATATTTGCTAGGGGTTGGGGGAGATAGCTCCAGTCCATAATATCAGTTAAAATTTTTAACATTCCTTTCTAGGAACAATCTGTATGTGTCAAAGCAGACTAAATTTACTTCTCTTACCCTATCTCGGCACAAAAGCTGCTCAAGCAGGTAACCTGGAGACATTTATCATAGAAATCATTTCTGTTTTGTTGGGAGTATGCCCCAATTTTATGGGTCTTGAGGATTTTTAAGAAGCCTTCACCACTGCTGAACAAGTCACTAGATAATATTTTCTAACAAATCTCAAGTCATTTGTGCACACTAATAGTCTTCAAAAGTTTAATGGACATATTTTAAAAAAAATTTAAAGACTTTGTCATCCTCAAAAATACTGACAAAAACATTTCCATATTCTGAACTCGTTAATAAAGTAGTTCCTTTTACTTCTGTAGCTTTTTTGAAGTTTCTAAAGTTTTCATCATTGCTCCAATTTATGAAATACATACAAGTAAAGGGGCTGGAAGCTACTACAAATGACTGATTTTTCTATGTATTGGTTACTTTACCTCCTTCACCCCCAGCCTGAGTTTCTGGTCCTTGGAATCTATATGCATTACTCACGCTGGGCAGAGAGTAATTCATTCCTGGCAGTCTGTATGCTGCTGACACTGAGAAATAGGAAATTCCCTCTCACTTCTAAGTCATCTCCTCTTCCTTTAATTCCTGAAAACAACTGAAGGGATAGCCCAGGTCCCATGTTCTAGGTTACCATAGAAGCTCAACACCAGGTGTGATGTCTGGTGCCCCTTAGCATTATTTCCAGCCTCAACTCCTTTCTTAGAAACATTGAGCAATCCATGGACTCATTTTTCACCTCCAAAGCTTCCAACAGCTGCTCTCCCGTGGCGATGTTGGGCACGTGGATGGTGGTGCTGAAAGCATGGAGCATTTCCATCTCCTGAAGGACATCTTTGCGGCTCGTGGTCCCAATGATCAGAAGCTTGCGGCCCTGATCACGGGAGAAAACATGTTAAAATACACAGGATAAAACTGATTAGGAAGCTAGAGTAAGCCCGAATGATATCCATTTATTTAGTCACAGAAACACAAATGAGTAGGCAGTAGAGAGAAAAAAAATTCAGAATTTTCCTCTTGAAATTCCAAAAAAAGTTATCAACAACATGATTCGGAAAGAGGCAACAGCTCTTTCTTCTCATTCACATCCATAAAATAACGGCTTAGTAAATCAGGGAGATACACAAACCAAATAAGACACTTCAGTACATATTTGTAATTCATTTTTTCACAAGCAATGTGGTAGATGGTGGGAATTGGGGGAAAAATAATGAAATGAATGAATGAAATGTCTGTATCACTTACTTAGCAAGGCTATATATTATGCTTTTTAGGAGTAGGGTAATAATAATAGTTTACATTTTATTTAACACTTAACTGTGAAAGACATAATGCTCTACATAACTGTTGCGTTTAATAGTTTTAAGTTTCATTTTTATTTTTTACCCCCAAATACACAAAAAAGTTATACCCAGCTTACACCACCATTCCTGACTCCCTCTCTCCAGAGGCGACCGTTTTCAATTCTCTTGGGTTTTCT
>NW_017731384.1:143095-220495 GCF_001890085.2 Hipposideros armiger
TTTAGCTGAGCCATCCTGCTACCTATTGGTAGCTTAGCAGCTGCTCAGCTCGGGCTGGCATCGAACCGCTGTTGCTCAGAGCTCAAACTCTTGAGTGAGCTCTTAACCAACTGAGCCACTCGGCCGGCCCTAAGTCAGGGTGTATTAATTATTTTCCCAGAGAAGATTCTTCCAGTCTCCTTCCTGAGGGCCATGAAGCCTAGTTTCCAGCATGCTGGAAGGAGGGGAGGGAAGGGTCTTAGCATCTTACCATTCAATATGGAGACTTTCACTTAGTCCTATTTGCAGTATGGCACCTCTGTAGCAGTCTCTCATTTAATGTTCATTATAATCCTGAGAATTAAGTATGAGTATTATCTCTATTTTACTGATGAAGCTACTGAGTCTTACAGATATAAGTAATTTGTTCAAGGTCAAATAACTAATAAATGACGGAGCCAGGAATGGAAACCAAGTACAGAATCCAAAATTGTATACTGCCTTTCTTCATGCAGAAAAACGTATTTTAAAAAATGTTTACTTGGAAAATGGAAGAGGGATAAAACTTAAACTTATGTCACTAGATTTATTTATACTCATTCCACAGAAAAGCTTTTAATATAATCATTAAACCTATTCACAGATCTTAGAAACTCAGGACATTAAAATAAATGTGGAAATGAAAATAAATGTAGGAAAAGGTTTTAAGCGATTGAAGAACAGATGCCAAAACAATTGCAATTTGGATTTTGTAATCATTATACTACTGCTCTCAATAATGCATGCTAACCTGTCTCCATCTTACTCATTGCTTTTGTCCATCTGCTGGGCCAAGAATGGATAATGCACCCCCATAAACAGGCATGTCAAAGGAAAAAAAGTTGATGTCTTCTGGTATAATTAGCGATTGGCATACCAGACGAAAGGGTGATCGTTATTATTAGTTACTATTAGTCAAGAAATCAACTAGCTACAAGTCAAACACATTATCAACAGACCTTTACCAAGCTCCTAGGTGAATATGGAATAGGCCTTGTATATATGGACAGATACAAAAGAGATCATTCCAATACAATATGGAAAGTGAAGGTGTTATCACAGGGAGTCAGCATGGTAGACGGAAGAGACCTGGAAAAGGAACATCCCCTTTTTCTCTGGAGATAATACCTGAGCTGAGTCTTCAGGAATGAGCAGGGTGATTAGGAAGACGATGGGAGAGGACACTCCAAGTCAGAAGGAACAGAAATACATAAGTCCAAAATAACAAAAATAAAAACTGGGATGTTGGGGTCATTATGAATGCATAAAGGTTTATAAACTACTATAATAGAAAGGTGGTACTTTTAAGTATTTCTCAACACTAAATTCTAGTACCGTGTTTCCCCGAAAATAAGACCTAGCAGGAGAAGAAGCCCTCGCATGATTCCTCCAGGATACGGAGGGCGCGCACGCCTCACATCAGGGTTTTATGACCTGTTTCAGGGAGACGGGTGCCTTTTCCACCAACTCTTTCAGCTTAAAATATTCAGTATGCCAAGGTACCATATTTTGGCACCTAAAATCACGTGAAGGCTTATTTTCTGGCTAGGTCTTATTTTCAGGGAAACAGGGTAGTAAACTTAGGGACGTATTCCTGAAACCTCATAGATGCCAGAGGCCACGCAGGCTGGGACATCCTGATTACATTTTAAAGGTAACTGCTCCTTCTTTTTTCCCCGGAGGTTTTTAATGTTCCATAGCCCGTGATTCAAACTCCCTCATCTTGCTTCCTCTCTCATGGAGGACAACGTTGGCCCCAGAAGAATGGCGTTGAGGGGGAAGCTTCTTACTCATTCCAGAAAGCTGGAACTTCCCTTTTCCCAGGGAACCTTTCTCTCTGAACGTTAACAGTGACTACGCTCTCCGGAGTGTTGAAAGACTGGGAAATGTAGAGCAACTTATAATGGAGACGCTAATTTATGTTTTGCTTTTCTTCTTGTTTAACAAGACTGCAAACACTGCAGAGAGGTCACGACCCAGGCAAGTTCAGGCCTTGACTTGTAAAGCATCATCTTTAAGAAAACACTGAAAAACATTACCAAATAATTAAATTGTGCCGGGTCATTTTGTATATTAATTAGTGGTAATGCTCATGAAGAAGCCTGATCATGAAAAAGCAGCTCTGAATGTGTTAATATAATAAAGTGCATTGCAGAATGTTTCGGAGGAAAGGCTGCCAGCAGCACGAAACAGGAAGGCCAGCTTCACACAAAAAAAGTAGAGCTTAACCCAAGAGGGTAAATCCAACTTGTTAATGCACAGCTACTAGTCTTAAGTCTACAGCCCCAAAACATGCCCCTGGATGGAAAGAAAAAAGGGAGAGAGATCACTTATTTGGGAAGAAAAAAAAAATTGTTCCCAGCATCCTCTTTCCTGAGATGTGTTAGTCCTGTTGCAATAAAGAAAAGGCCTAAATAAAATGACTATCTGCCAATCGGATTATCATAAACATTGTTCCAAGGTTAAATAAGTATTAGTTAACTCATTCTTAGACCCATAAGAAGTAACTCAGGTGAAAACATTACCATGAAAAAGGCAGGACTCAGTCAGGTGTTGATCCTTCAAAAAAACCACTTCTTTACATGATGAAGAATAAGCCAAGTACTAAGCAGCATCTAAGCCTTTTGCCACACAAAGGCCTAACCAGATAATCCACACCCTTTCACAGGCCCTGCCCATGGATTGGCCCCAATAAACTGATTTGTAACAAAAGTGCATGTGGAAGAAAGCCTTTTTATTTTTTCTTAAATAAAAATGCCACCAATATAATACTGCAGTGAAATGGAAGGGCTGATTTTAACCTGCGAACAAAAGTAAAGTCAGTTATGCAGCAAAGAAAGGCCATTTTTTTCCATATCCTTCAATGGCAAGCAAGTGTAATACACTCTTGGTAAGAATTAACTGTGAACAATTGGAAACCCTGAAATGGATTAAGAAGCGAGTTTAAAAGTGCAACTCCAAACTGCTGTGTGCTGGGAGCCTTAACCTATATTTTCTGATTGTTAGGATTTGAGGGGTTTGTAAACAAGAGTGACCATTTTCAGAATATTAAGCATTTATAAACCTAGTAACTAAAAGATACCACAGACTAGTTCATTAGACCCGTCCCAAGAATTTTTTTTCTGTTCAGGTACTTATGGAATTATGAGATTTGGTTTGTGCCTCCAAAGTGATTACAATCTAGCTGGGAAGAGCAAATAATATTCAGGGACCGCTACCAAGTAACACATCAGTAATCACAAACTCGTCATGGCTGAGCGGATATAGCATAGGGGACAGTTTCACTGGCGTGGGTCATCTAGGAAGATTCCTGATACAGTACAGACAGTGACAGAGGAGACCCTGAGGGACAAGGGATGGGTCTCTATTGCCACTAAATCCTAAGTGGGGGGTGAAGGCAGCTGAGTCTGTCTTAAGAGCTAAAAACAAAGTCTTCTTAGGGAGATGGGGAGTGGGCAGCCAATACTAGGCAGGCTTAGAATGCTAAACTAAGAAAGGAGATTTACTATAAAAAGCAACAGGGAACTAAAGAAGGTTCTTGAGGAGAAAGAACTGTGATGAAGAGCGAGATGAGCCTGACAGCTAATGTGCAGGACCGTCCAGTGGCCGGGGAGAAGGCTGCTGCATGGATGACAGGCCAGTTCTAAGAGTGAGCGTGCCAGGGAGGGGCTGCCCCTTTCACCGATACCTCACATATGTGACATCCTGTTTAATGCAAGCCCAGGACTGGCAAAAAGCAAGGGAGGAGGGGCCAGGCCCGTGTGAGACAGGTGGCTTGGTGCTGTAGAAAAAGCACAGGCTCCATCGTTCAGCGCTGTGTGATTCTGGCTCGAATATTTCACTTCTCAGGACTTATCTCCTCCTCAACCATAAAAATGGCATTAAGTTTCCTACCTACCTGTCAGAGTAGAGCATGAGGTGAAGCATGCTCGGGGGAGGGGGGCCTTTGCCATTATCAGCAGTGGAGGCAAGCATGAAAGGAAGTGAGCCTTGAACGAAAGGTCCTGAGAGGAACCTGAAAAGTCGTCCTCTGCCTGGGATGTCAGGAATCTAAAACATGAGGTCGGGTGGGCGAGCAGTGGGGCGCCCGAGTCCCTTTCTTCCCAGCAACGACACAGGGCACTAGCAGCAAATGATCCAGAGAACGCATTCTCCCAGAGGGCCAAGATTCACTGTTAGGAGATGAGAGCGCCAATCTTCAGCTTAACTAGGGTTACTGCGAGGCCCAGACGGGGCCCGAAGCTAAAGATCAAACACCCCCTCAGAAGGAGTCTGTGGCAACAGGTGAGCGTGAGGGGCCCCCGTAAGAGGCAGTGACTTCTGAGGGAACAATCATCAGTTCGGGGCAGAAGGTGCACAAAAAGCTTTCCTAGTATGAGACGCTTTAGTCCATCGCTTATCCTAGCTTCATTCTTGAAATGGGAATCATTTCTCCTATTTTTTTTTACTTAGTTTGTATTGTTCACTATAGCTTTATAGAAATTCTACCTACCATAGTGCTTGTACAACTTCACTGCTGCATTTATTTGCAAGCCTGAATCTTGTTTCTAGCCTGTCAACTCCCTGGGGCTATGTCCTTGCAGTTCTCAGCACAGCATATGTGGTACACAGAAAATACTCCTATGTTCCCTCTGCCTAGAATGCTCTCCCCTTATATATCCACAAGGTTCTTCCCAAGTCAAGGTGTTGCTTAAATGTCACCTTTCCCACAATGCACCCCCCCTCCCCCCGTCCCCAGCCCCATTTAAAACACTTCCCCTGTCCCTCACCTCCCTTCATCCTGATGTTCTCTCCGCAGTATGAACCACCTTTTAACATACTAAATACTTGACTCTTTTACTGTCTTCACTTATCTATTGTGTTTATTGCTGGTCTTCCTTCTTGAGGACAGGACTTGTCTGTCTGGTTTTAGTGATGCATCCGGGGGTCGCACAGTGCCTGGTCCATACTGAGAAGTTAATAAGTTTGTGCTGAATGAATAAATGGTGATCTCAGTGAATCACTCCTTCCTTGGTACGGTCTCTTTTCTGGCCCTGGGAGAATGCACATTATACCAAGTGTTCAGCAGGAAAATATACCTCTGAGCCCCAAGTGTTGAATGCTGTGATAACAACAAGTTTTAAAGACTATAATCTAGAGTCAATGGCATGCATGCTTCATTTACAATATAAGTAGATGCAAAGGCTGTCATCTCTTTCTTTTAGTTAATTGATCAATCAATAGTTAAGCGACTGATTGGATAATACAGACTTCTCAAACAGAGAAAAGATTCACAGAAGCTATTCATTGGAGCTAGTGAGATAACAAGAATTATCAAGCATCTCCTACAACTCTTGGTTTCCCCAAACCAAGGGAAAAAACTGACTACCGTCAAAAACCACCAGGAGACTGGGCAGTGCGAGGGGAGAAATGGGGCCTCTCGGCATATCCTGCATGCATTTCTGATTTCTCATGCTCAGATGTCTGTGACTTCTTCTTTTTTTGGTAGTTAGATGTTTAAGTTGAATACCAAAGGAAGGATGTTTCAAATAAATCATGCTACAACTAGGCAGACAACTACACTTAAACTCTCCATTAGATTTTACCCTGAAGCAAATTCTTAGTCTGCGGTCTTTGTAGCCGTCCTCATGGTGCAGCAAGGGGGGCAGAGGACAATAGGGGAGGGAATTCATGATGCAGATTGGATATGAAATGAGAAACTTCACCCTAAATACCTGTAAATAATTACTATGGGTGAGCAGCCCACTCGTGACATTAAAGGCTATTTTAGTGCCAATCTATGGAAAAGACACCGAGTCATCAGATTTGACACTCGGAGTGTCTCTTAAAGATGACCTAGTCCTCTCCTCCTCCATCTCCCGGTCATTTTGAAGGTGAGAAACCTGGGGTGAGAGGTGAACCGAGCTTTTACATCCAGGAGGGAGCTGAAACTGGGTACAGGCCTCACGAATATTTCCACTAAGCTTTGTTGTCCTTTGTTCCTAACTGTGTAATTTTAAAGTCGTATCAGCAAAGGCTGAGCCTTAACTATGAGTTAGGTAGATATATCACCTAGAAATTACGACCTCTAGGCTCTTAGGAGACAGGATTAAGAAAATGAAGTTGTACTGAGCGTGCTATAGTATTCTCACTGCCAAAGGAACAGTTTTGTAGACATGTTCTTCCATTAGACACTTAAGATGACGGCTGATTAAACCAAGCTCCTCAACCTTGCACCCACAGCAGGTTGTCCCTACTTCTCTCAGCGTTTAGCTTGATAGGCCCTAAAATCACCCCTGGGCTCTATTAGTTCAATTTCCTTCTTCTTTCTCATTTAATTTCTGTCTCTATGATTTTCATCCTTAAGGATTCCTCTTTATTAAAATGCTTTCCAGGGTTTTCTACCTGTATGCCCACTCATATCTCTTATGTTCAAGATTTTTCAAAACTTGACTTCTCTCCACACTCTGCCCTCATTTAACCCTTCACAACCCAGTTTACTCCTTTAGGCCTCAACCTTTCAGAACGTGGATTCAACGTGCCCAGTCACAATACCTCACTTATCTGGAGGCCGATTTGCTGGACAATTTCAACTATCCAGAACACAGCCAAGAACCAAGAAATAAGCAAAAATCCTCTAACTTCTAGGAATGAAAAAAACCAAAATAAAGTAAGGTTCCAATGACTTTATTCACAGGGAGTGCTGACGTGCCCATTAGGCACGATGGGCACGGTAGCAAGGGGCCCACAAAAATACTCTTTCTTTTAAAATTAGAATTTAAAGAAAAAACCTTTCAGGTCAAAGAAAGTGTTTTCAATACCAACAGAAAACAAAATTGTTAATTTTTAATGGCAGAAGGGCCCATGGAAGTCATAATGTGGCCTCTCATAGGTAAGCTCCTCCAGCTCTACTGACAGCTGCCTTACTCCTATCCTACTTTACAAACAACTCGTGAGTCCTGCTGGCTGCTGTTCAAGTTCACAGCTGACCAGAAGCAGCAACTTAGAAGACGGGCAACTGTCAGAGACACACAGACTGACGCAACTCACCTGGAGTCTGCCAATAACAGCTGATAGCAAAAACACTGAAAACAAGAAAAGGTACGAAAACTCGAAAATGAAACAAACAGGGCACCCTGGGCCTGCTGACTGACTACCAGCGCAGTCTTATACATTCTAACAGTTCTTGCTGTTACTCATGGTATTACTGACCCATATGATTATGGTTTCAATGATGCTTCTTATTCATTACTATAGTGTTTGTTACTTTGCTTCAGACATCAAAGATACATGTTGCAATTTTTCCTCTTAAAAAAGGCTAAAGTTTAACAATTGATATTTAAAGGCATTAAGCTTTGGTCATTTGGGAAAAAAATGAAGCCTTTGATCTGTTATGAATTCCTATTCTCCCTCCTCCAAGGAAACAGAATATGCTATATAAAGTTTATGAGAACTGTACACAAAATATATCCCTAAATTCCCAATATCAGTTAGTATATAAATAATTAATTTCCTAATTCTGGCATCGTCGCATCTTTCACTGTCTCTCCCCACTGCTGCAGAGCTGGAATTCTTGTGCATGACACAATGGCCCTGATAAATCTCCCTTTTACTCATCTTTAAGATCAAGAACTACTATTTGTGAAGCATTTCCAGATTTTCTCAGGTAAAATGGACCACACTTTCCTTTCTATTCCACTGGACCCCACATAACTTATAAAACCTAACTACATACATCATGTTTACACATCTTTCTCCCTCATTGGATTGTGACAGGGACACCAGTTAGCTTCTGTATGAATTAGGAAAAAATACTGCTCCTCCGTGGATGACTGAGAAAGAAGTAGTCATCGGGGTGCATGCAACCACACTTGCCCAATCCTCCAAAAGCCCAGCACCGTGTAGAAGTAAAAAGACACCCCTTTCCCTCTTCCTCAGCGACAGGGCTGCCAGGTAAAGCCTTGGATAGATATAGCGCAAACACTGCATGGGCTATGCTTATACTGAAAAATGATTTGCTGTCTTTCTGAAATTCGAATTTAACTGGGCATCCTATCTTCTTATCTACTAAGTCTGACAATCCTGCTCAGAGCAGATTCGGCTCCATACCAGAGTGGGCAGGGTGGTGAGCAGGGCGGGTGTTGACCCCAACTTGCCTTTTGCCCTCGTGCACAAGCTGCACAGCAGAACAGGTTGTCCTGGATGATGAGCTCTTTGAGGGCAGGTACAATGTCTTATTCATAGTTACATTTCTATGGTGTGGAACGAATGTTTATTAAATGCACATCCTAGTTAAAGCCTATATATTCCTTAAAGTAATATTTCAGACTTGCCTGTCAACAGAAATATTTTTGGATGGAAAACAAAGTTCCCCTCTCCCTTCCATGAAACTTAATATAATTGTCACCATCTATCTTAGTCAACCTCAGTCACATTGACATTTAACTGTCATAGGTTCAGACTAGAAGCACAGCACTGAGCTGAATGCCAGGTGGGTTTCCAAGGACAACTGTGACAGTCATGAGGCACTTTCATTCTTTTAGTCTCAGGACCACAGGGAGTCTCATAGACCAGGCCTTAAGTTAAATCAGCCTTAAAAGAAAAAAATAAGGTTAAAAAAATACATGTATTATACATAGACAAGCTTAGAGACAAAGGTAGATTCTCTTAACTCTGTTAGTCAAACAGCAAATTAGTTAGAAGGCCTGGAATGAAAGAATTCTGACAGTTATGCTGCTAAGTTAAAAATGAAAATAATAGGATACACATTAAGAAGACTTTATTTTCGTGATTATAAAGTAACAAACACTTATTGTAGAAAATTTATAAAATACAGGAAACAATAGAAAAAAATCACCAATAATCCTACCATCGAAGACACAGCAGTTTTTAAGATGGAGAAATAATAGAACTTCAATTTACTTTTATTTTTAATTTTATTCTTCAAAGAATTTCCTGTTTTATATATGTTTTAAAATGAACATCATCTTATAAAATAATAAATATTAAAATATTGGTAGGATGAGCTCAAATTTTTTTTTACTAGTAGGGCTATGTGTTCAAAAAGTTTGGAGGCCATTAATATAAAAGCAATCTCAATCAACAATTTGGCATACTTCCTCCAGTCCTTTTTTCTTTATAACTGAAATCACGGAGAATAACTGAGGATTAACTGAAAGGTGATTTGATAGTCGTGTAGGCACTTGCCAATAAAGGCCCGGTTTATACAGAGAACAGGTCACTAGCTGGGTGGCCAGAGCTTCTCATCTGACTGCTGTCACCTGGTATTTCTCCCTGTCCTCCCTTCCCATTATTACTCTTCTTATTCCGGAAACTAGTCCCCTTCTGCTGCTTCTCCAGGGCCGGCTAAGGCAGGGTCTGCGGAAGCAAGATGGCTGGCAGCTAGGGAAAAACAAAGTTGCTATATGCTCTTTCTTGCTCACATTTCTAGGGCTGGTTTCTTTGGCAGTAGCCAGGTGGAGATGAGCCCCTTTGACAGGGGTTGGTTACTTTGTTGGGTTTTTTGAATTTTTTAGAATTTTCTTTGAAGTAATAAACAACGAAAAATTGAGTTGTGCTTTTTTACGGAGAACTACAATAAACACCTATTTAATTCTCTCAACTTAAATATTACTGCTGCTCCTGTTTTACAAATGAGAAAACTGAAGCTCAGAAGTCTGTGAATTCTAATTCCTGTGCTATTTACACTGCCAGTTCTATGTGTAGTTAAGAGCCACCATCTTCGAAATATCCATTCAACAACATTATCATCTACATAGTCTAAATAGGTTAAAAAATATAAAGAAAAGAAAGAAAAGGCAGGGCCATGCAGACTGTCCAGAGCCTTCCTTGTGAAAAGCACTTTCTATTCCCCAATGTGAGGGGTAAGTAGAATTGTCTGGATGAAGTTGTGGTTACAGACCAAATGGTGACTTAAAAAGATCAAGGAAGGCCTGTTTCCATCTTCCTTCCAATAACCATTGGGAATATTGATGGGTTGTTCGGGACCCTTTGTAAGGTTCCTCTTATTGGCTTTTCTTACCCAATAGCTGTCATGCCATGTAGTATAAGCCCCTAGGAAATCTCCAAAGATTCTGTATCCTTTGTTTTGGGGGCAGGAAGGTGGGAAAGAAGCTGTGAAATGCTATTGCTATTCTGTTCCACCTCAAGCTGGGAGAAAGGGGAACTTGAGTTACACGTAACAGGTGGCTGCAAAGGAAAAAGCAAGTAGATGGGCCAGTCCCTAGAGGCTGAGGACAAGTGTCACGGGTGGTGTCCTCAGGAACCTCACAACGGCCCGAAGCCCTGGCTCTCCCTCTACCTCTCACCCTACTGAGCTCTGAAATTTATGTCTCTACTTCATCCTTCCTTTCTTAACAGGGGTCCCCAATCCCCAGGTCAGAGTATTTGTCGTAGGATTCAGGAAGCTTCTCAATTTCAGCAATGAGAGATGGGGAGCAGGGTGTCCCTGTTTCTTTTTCCAGTACTACAAATGAGGGACGCTGTGCCTCGGCACTGCAGGCTGGAACTCTGAGCTCCCTTTCCATGAAAAACACAGTAGTTACATCCTTTAGTTTTCCTATTTTACAAGCTAAAGGTTCCGTGGACTTTCTAAAGGCACTTCTTCTTTAAAACAAAGAAAAAAAACCAGGCAAATACCTTTCTAGTTCCATACAACAGTCTTAACAAAACACTAGGCCCTCTAAGAACTTTAAATCAGCAACAAAACAGGAAGAAATAGAATCTTAGGCCCAAAGCAACGGGAATACTCAAATCAGTCAGGACAAACATCCATTTCCTTTTTGAAGATCTTGGGATAAGACTCTATAAATCAGTTGTTTACAAATGGCATTCTCCGTGGACAGTGGCATATTCCTACTTTTTAGCAACTCCATGCTTTATAACTTATGTCTATATAGTCCACAGGTTTACAGAAAACTTCACTATACATTTTCTTAGTTGGCCCTCAATGGGGTAAGGCACGAGGAATTATCTCCATTTTATAGATGAAGAAACAGAAACAAAGGTATAACATTAAGGGGTAGTTCAAGGTTATACAGCCAGATGATGACTGAGCTAAGACTGACACTCAGGTTTTCTGACTCCAAGCCCAACACAAAGAATAAGTTCTGTGGAGACGCTACTCATAATTAGATGCATGGCACCATGGAATGCTACGATACTACTTTTCTAACACTGATATCATGTCACAGTGATATATTTAAGGCAGTGGGGCTAGATAAAGACATTCTGGCAGACAGAATATGCTGTCTCAGCACCATCAGCATTTCTCTGATGACTAAAATTTAGGTATTTAATTATGAGTTATCTAAAAATGGTACACACACACACATCTTGTAATTTTCTTGTATTCATTAATCCCTATTATAGATGTGCTCTACCAAAACAACAACAAAAAACCCTATTTTGAAAACATGGTTTTATTCAGCAGATATCTTTAGCAATGTTTTATAACAGGACTCAACAAAATTGTCTCACTGTTTTTTAACATATTTTAAATTGTTCTACATACACAGTCATGTGCCGCTTAAAAACGGGGATAAGTTGAAAAATCTGTCGTTAGGCGATTCTGTCGTTGCACCAACATCACAGAGCATTCTACACAAACCAGATGGCACAGCCTACTACTGTAACTGTGTGTGCTATACTTTTACACAACTAGCAGCACGGCAGGTTTGTTTACACCAGCATCCCTAGAAACACATGAGTCATGTGTTGTGCTACTATGTGACAGCTACGATGTCACTAGGCAATAGGAATTTTTCAGTTCCATTATAACCTTATGGGACCACTGTGGTGTATGTGGTATGTCCTTTACCAAAAAGCTATGCGGCGCATGGCTGCATATATATTATATATATGTTCGATTTACACAGAACTTGGAGACAATCTACTATACTAAGCAAAGTATAGAGAATTTTATACGCGGCAGTAGCCATCTCATGTCACTGACTTAATAAATGGGAAAACTGGGCCCCTAAATTGTCAGTCATCGTACAGCCTTTTTTCAATAAAGAAGTCCAATGCAAAAGTCACCATGTCAGTGATTACGATTAATGTGTCTGGCAAAATGACTAAACCTCTTTCCTAAAGTGGTTATATATCTTATTGAGTCATATTGTAGTCATTAGCCAGAGTTAATTTTGAACAGATAGCTGGGGAGATACTCATGTTTAGGCCTGCATGATTTGGAGCTTCTTCCATCATCTGGCTGTTTCGCTGAAGCAATCCTAAGCCTTGCTTATTAAGAGTTGCTTAATATTATCAAGACTTCCTAATAATATCTCTGAAGTAAGATTGTACTAAGATGTCACATAAGAATTATATAAAAAGCAATCTTGTTTAGAGACTGGTAATGTTAAAGCAAAGCCCATGGAGAAACAAATATGTCTGCCAGAGTTCCCATCAGTTTACTAACCGTTTCTTTTTGGTTCACACGTTATGCCCATCCCAGCTCTAATCACTACCTGTTTTTTTATTAGATAATATTCCTAGGTGCCAGAGCAGTGAGGAAGTTATTTTTTTCAACAATTTTATACTTTACCTAAAAGTCTAACAACTGTTAGTTAGGTCTGAGTTCCACTTCAGTAATATTGCTATGAATTTGAAGTGATCTTCTTTTGTAAAAGTTTACATTTTCCAAAGAATTTTCTAACTGGCATGCTGCATGTGAGTTACAGGTGGACTAAGATAGTAAATGCTCGTCAGCCCTCGGGAAGGCTGGGTAGCACTTGGGTGGCTGCATCTCTGGCCAGCTTTGAGTGGTGGCCTCACCCCTTTACCCAAGTACATCATCAAATGTTATCGTTTTCTATAAGCCATGACCTGAAAAAGGTTGGGAAACGCTGAACTGAACAAGGAATGGTTCTCCAGAAATTCACGGTTATTCTGGGACATACAGATGAGGCCTTCCAGTTTAATTCCCAAAAGCGACAAGTGAAACCAGCAGTAAAGCAGTCACATCAATGGGCTTAACGACTCCCACGCTTGTTGAGGAAACTGGGAAGTCATGTCATTTTACAGCCCGAGGAGTTCCTCTTCAGGTCCTTTATTCTGTCTCTCCCACCCCTGCCCTGAAAAAGAAGGCACCACGAGAGATCTATGAGGAAAATGACGAAGCCCCTGGCGCTGCAGGTTGCGGGAACATTCACCTGGCCTTTGCCGCCTTCCTACTGCTGCTTCCTTGACACTAAGACCAAGGCTTTCAAACCCCTGATCTTGCAAAGCACATTCCCCTCAACTTCCATAAATCTGCAAAACTTGAAAAGAGCCCCAGTGTCATCAAGTAAAAGAGGCGGCTTTCGGACTCTCCCTGGAAGGAGGGGTATCTTCCAGCCTCTCACGGCTAAGCCGGACATTTCCTAACACTGGACAAATTGTACGTCCAGCTCAGGGAGGGTGAACTGCAGTGGTCTTTTACCCTCCAAGCCAATTGTTAGCTTTTCACAGGAACCAGCAGGGGAGCACATGTGAAACCTCTGTGGTGACGGTGAGCGCCCCCATGCCTTGTGTGACTCTGCATGTAGATGAAGCAGCCTGGGCGCTTTCTTAGCTGTGGCTGCCGAGTTCTCAGAGCAGCCCTTTTCTCCGGCGTGGCGCCCTGCTGGGACAGCCCTTTTCAATTTTTCTATCCCCCCACGATCTCTTCTCCTGCAGAACACAGGGAAACTTGATTGAAATAAAGACCTAGGGAACATGTTTTATTTTCTCCTGTTCAATCCATTTTAGAAAAGCTTTTAATTGGTTTTAAAAAGATGCTAAACAAAATGTGATGATGTTTTTCAGTCTTCGTGAACTACTGATGCCACTTTTTATACTTTCAAAGGACTAATAAATCAATCACGAAATTAACTCTCCAGCTACATTTAAAGCAAATCCACTGAATACCAGGTTCATTAAAAATCTATGCGTTTACCTAGAAAAAATTTTCAATTCAAAGAAAATTATCCTAGTAACTGAAATCTGACTTGAATTTTTAGTCCTGCACTGAAAATCCAAGACCAAAGCAATCACAAAGGGAAAAAAGGAAGGCTTGTGAGCCAGTTTTTAATAAGCCAATTTACAACGAGGGCGGGGAGTGGGGGAGGGGGAGAAGTAGAAAAGAGAATATCTTGATACATAACAACATAGTGCCCCTGAAGGGGTCCTTTTATTTGAGCATGTGCACACATGCACATAATTTTTCTGTGTGAAAGCTGGAATTACAACAAATGCAAAATTAAGGATTCTGTGACTGATATGATTACTCTATTGTATACATGTACCGTTCCTCTTTTTAAAGAAAAATACCTACAACTTTTCTGTTTTCTTGACAGTAATAGCTTTCTACCAGTATATGCATTTCTACAACATTCAGATTCATATACTTTTAATATTTAATTGAAAATATCTAAAAAACATACATAAATGCTTCTGCTCTAAAATGACAAATAATCTTGATACAGGATCAGCCTGAAATTTTCCCTTATTTTCCTGAGAGAATAGAAACGAATTTTAAAAAGCAAGGTGATACAGAGAAAGCGTATTTTTATTTTGTTAAATATATGCCAACAAGAAATATTTCAAACATTACTTTCTTCTGCCACTGATTCACTTATACAAGAAGTCATCTAGCAGTCCAGGTCAGAGTCACCAAATTCTGATTAATTACAGGCTGGTATTCTCTTAAAAGAGAATCTCTGCCATTTCCAATCACTAAGGTGACCAGGTTTTTTCCTTCTTACGTATTCCTATATCTTTCCTTTTCATTCCTGAGAGAAATGCGTTCCACGTCCCTTTTTCTATGATCCAATTCCTATTTCTAAGACTTCTCCCAAGCTGGGCCAGGGGCTTTGGGTGCTCAATCCTTACTTCTAGCTCTTTATATAATTTCCTTTTTATCATTTAAGTAGCTTCTGAAACCACTTGTTTTTTTGGTAACCATTTTATTGAGATATAATTTGTATAACACACAACTTACTGATTTGAAGTGTAACTTCAATGGTTTTTAGTATTTTCACAGAGATGTGCAATCATCACCACAATCAATTTTAAAATATTTTCACTACACCAAAAAGAATCCCCATACCAACTAGCAGTCACCTTTCATTCTCCCTATCTACCCCTCCCAATCCAAAGCAACCACTCACAAATCTACTTTCTGTTTCTATAGATTTGCCAATTCTGGACATTAATTATAAATGAAATCACAAAATACGTAGTCTTTTGTGGCTGGCTTCTTTCGTTTAGCATGCTTTCAAGTTCATCCATGTTATGGCATGTATCAGTACTCATTTCTTTTTATTGCTGAATAACATTCCACTGTATGTATATACCACATTTTACTTTATTTGATGAACATCTGGGTTGGTTCCACTGTTTGGCTATTATGAATAATGCTGTTATGAATGTTCATGTACAAGCTTTTGGGTAAGCATGTTTTCACTTCTTTTGGGTATATATTTAGAATTGTGGGGTAATATGGTAACTATCTTTAACCTGTTGAGGAACCGCTAGATTGTTTGCAAAGGCTGCAGGATTGTTATACTCTCATCAGCAGTGTACAAGGGGTCCACTTTCTCCCTATGTATGTAAACACTTATTATTATCTGACTCTTTGATTACAGCCATCTAGTGGGTATGAAGTGGAATTTCATTGTGGATTTATTTGCATTTTCCTGATGGCTAATGATGTTGTATATCTTTTCATGTGCTTATTGGTCATCTGAACTTTACTTATTTTTGAATCTTATCACTTTAATCATACTTGCCAAATACAAACCATGGCACTAGTAAAATAGTTAATCCTACAAAAATGACACTCAAAAGTGTATTTTTTTGTATAAGTGAGATATATATATATATATATACATATACATATATATATATATAGTTGAATAAGTTATTCATGAAGTGCATATGTATAAACCTGTGTCAGATGCTGTAAGATTCAAAAGCATAAGCTAATGTTCCTCTCCTCAAGTCTTACAATGATTTTTCACAAAATAGAAAGTTATTCCTAACTGTTCAATCAAAATGTTACAGGACATATTAAATGTTAATATGTTTTTTATTTCTATTAGTATCTGTTTTAGATTACAAATAATTCTCAGCTAGGGGATGTCTTTCTGCTTAAATCAATGTGTACAGTACTTAATAATGTAAAGGACAGGCTTGAAAATACCACTGAAAAACTATTCTTCCCTCTCCCAAATGACTTTTAGCATAAATTCTTTTTATGTAAAAAATAAAAGAAAAAAGTATATATCTATCAAGAAATACATTTAAGTGCCTGCAAAAGTCTCCCAATCTAATAATTTTTAAAATGCTGATTTTAAAAAAGGATTTTTTGGTATGCGATATATTTAGATACTGGGGTTATTTATTTTTGTTCCAGCAACTTTAGATATATCTATATGCATTTATTGAAGAAATCAGAGAAGGAAAAAATATACTCACTTCACTTCTCTAACTTCAGCCTTAGTATAAAAGCTAAAATTCTAATTACTGGGAATGATAGTTTATGAAAAGATGATTAAAAAATCCTTTCACAATGCATATATGTAATAAAAGGTTTCGAGATTGTTGTAGGTTATGTTTCTTTTCACTATTCTATAAATTAAAAAAACAAAACAAAAAAACCCCAAGAAAATCAAGACAAGTCCTTCCCTTAAGGTCTAACACACACACACACACACACACACACACACACACACACACACGCTTTTAACTATTGACTCTCCAACTTAATATTAAATATTTTCCATACTACTTAGTTTATATCTCTAACTTCATATATGAGATTCTCATAAAGCCATTAAGATGTTTTTCAAGTTAGTACTTAACCCCTTTGTATCCACTTTTGAGCGGCATTTCTTGGAGGTTACAGCATGTAGAATCAATCAAGAGAATTTGTGTCTTGTGTCATAGCCAAACATGCTCTGGCAGCCTCTACATAATTAACATACTTAACCATCCCTCTTAGGTTAGTTTTAAATGTGTTAGCCTATCAAAGTCACCAGTCTCCAATAACTACATCAGTAAAATTGCAATCACATGAACCAAGATATTTGCTATAAACTCACTCCTTAAATACGCCACATGCCATAAGAGAAATCACTCAAATTCATCTGTCTAAATAAATAAATAAACAAACAAACAAACAAATAAATAAATAAATAAATAAAATCTGCCTATAGGAAATAAATTTCCTCAAATACAAATTCTTAGAAAAACCTATGAAATGATAAATGAAACAAATGGGAACATGTATTTAATCCCTTTGTATATTAATATTATAGTCTCTCATAGGAGATGAAGGGGGGATAAGGATGTGTATGTAATATGATGGGGAACTTAAAAAACCAAACAGAATACTAATTGAAACTATGGGATCTTGAGAGCTTCAAGAAAAAGACTGAAGAACTTCTCTGTTTGTTAAGAAAATCATTCACCTTAACACAGAAGGCCAGGCTAGATGACCTTCAAAATCCCTCAGCAGAATTCTATGTTTATAGTAATCTACTTATTTAAAGAGAGTGCACTGGTATATGCAATCTACCAGAAAAACTCTGTGAAAATGTTCCTTTCTTATTTTTACCTGAGGAGGAGCCTTTTTCAGCAACACAAGAAGAGCCTGTAACACCAGGTTAGAAAATCGAGGGCCAATAGGGACATAATCTGGAAGAGAAACATTGCTCTGTTTAGGGATCGGTACACATAGGCACATATTCCAAACATTCCGATTTTTCTACATCAAGAGGAAACGCAGTCTTACATAACAGCCATGCAACTGACGGTAATAAGAAAAAATATCTCCGATAACTTGAATGCTTAAAATATTATTTAAGAACTCTTACCAGTAAAATTTTTAAAAAACAGCTCTTACATATACATTTTGAGTTCATGTTGACATCTTTGTCTGATATTCAGAGAAAGTTTTTTATTGTTTTTTTTTTCAAAGAGGGTAAAAACCCTCAGGTGTGTTTATTAAGCATTCCCAAGAAATTGCTGCAAACCATGGCAATATAGTAAGTACACAGCTAACAAAACACCATGCTAGAGAATGGACAGAGGTGAAAATGGTAAGTAATAATAATGTAAGTAAGGTACTTCCATATAACTGAAAAGATGGTATAGCCACTAAATCGGTCTCAGGTGGTGAAGAACAAAGACCTTCCTAAAAGAACGTTCTACCTGTTAAATTTCTACCAACCCTTGAAGGTTTAGCACAAATGCCACCTCCTTAGCTTTCTCTGCGTATTGCATGCACACTCAATCTTGTTCTGTGCATAGAGCTACCTTCAGGCACCAGCCCTTTGAAGTCCAAAGTGATCCTTCCCTTTTCTGATTATCCAGAACAAGGGCACATTCCACTTTGCATTAAGTTTTGCCAATATATGTTATAACAACAGACAGCATCTTACTTATTTTTCTGAGACCCTAAAAATTCTAACACAGTAAGGGCTCAGCAGATGCTTTTGAATAAATGAACAAACACATACAGATAATAACTATTCATACAAGTGAAAATATACTTCGAGGGCACACATTCCTGACATAGTAGTGTTGCTATGACCACACATCTCAATTGTGTTTAGATAAAGGAATTCACACAGAGCTATGAGTATGTGCCTAAAAGCTTTTAAAGAAATAATCCTATAAACTGGGCTGAAATGTATCAAAAACAGCAGACCCAAAACCCAGGTCACTAGATAAAACTATCAATTTAAGACCTCACTGATATACCTGCTTTGTTAAGAACAAACATGGCCTTAGGAAATAGAAAAATAAATAACAGAGGACCTAAAAGCAAGTCTGAAAATCATGGGAAAAATGTAGTCAGAAGAGTTAACTTGAAATCATTACTACATTATGGATAAGGTAAGGAAGAAGGGATTCATCAGGTGTTGGATAGTATTTTCAGAGGTTTATTAAGTCACCAGGTGGGCTCAATTTCTACAGAGTTTATTACAACATCCTGAGCCACTGTTATAAGTTTAGTCCATATTTATCTTATTTTTGCAATGAAATAGAATGTAAGAGTAACAACACTTTCCTGGTATTTATTTGTAGATTACATCTTATGATATGAGTGTAGGGACTGTCTTATTCATCTTTGTATCCTGTAGGAGTGTACTTAAACTTAGGAAATGTTTAATAAATATTTTTAAAAATCACTGTAGAGCACTTTTTCAGAATGTTTTCAATATTACCATCCCATTGTTGTCTTCACAATTACTCAATTGGTAAGTAAGGAAGGGAACAGTCTCTTTTATAAGAGCAGCAACTAAGTAAGGTACAAGGAGCTTGCAGCTTCTGCCCCAAGTGTTATCGCATTCCAATCGTAAAATCATCTTTCATTAGTTTTGTCAAAGTTCATGAGTGGTACTTCTGAGCTACAGGCAGCTCAGAGGTACTAAATAGCAAATATATCCATCATAAAAAATTACGAATAATTTATTATAGGCAGGGAACTCTGTAGAAGATACAAACTAATATGAGGCAGGGGTCCTTACAAGAAAACAGTTTATAATGGCGCTACAGTTAAGGAATATTTAACATGAATACCACCATTGACTAGAGAGATAAGAGATATTTTATATTTCCTTATAAGACAGGTATTTCTAATTGCTTTATAGTTTGTAAATACCCGTTATTTTCCTCTTGTAATTGGTGAGTTGTAATGTGGCAAAGACAGTATAATATAATGACATTTATGACTCACCAAGCAGTCTTTCAATGTCATCCACGACTACACAACTGAGCTGGGATTTGTATGCATCATCAAAGATCTGGAAGAAAGCAAAGCCATTTGTTATTGCATTGCTCTCCATAACGATGACAATTTTCAAAAACGTACAATTTAGTTAATTCTTGAGCAATGTCAAAACAAAGCATAGCAAAACACCAATATTTCAGATGACACTAAATTAGAATTTCAGAGATAAAGCAGTTATTGTCTTGCCCAAGACGATACAGCGGGATCACGGCTGTGTCATGCCCGGGATGCTGAGGAACCGCTGGTCACTGATCAGCTGACAAATCCCGCCAAATTGTCACAAAGCTCTCTCCTATCTATGTCAGGAGCATGACTTCCATGTTGTGACTCAAGAGCTGCATGAAGCCATGAGGGAAATGTAGAATAACATTGGATGCTATGTTGTTATCTCTAAGGACTGTGGCCCTGTTAAGCAAGGATAACATTCAAACAACAGAAGCTTGTCAATTCAAATTCGACCATAATGGTCAAAGTGTTTACAAAAGAATTAAAGTTGGGTATAAAGGATCAGACAGATCTGGTTCCATCGTTAGAATCAGACAAAAGATAACAGTACATTGTCTTATGACAGCCAAAGAAATGGAAATTAAACCAAGCAGTGAAGGAAGTTGTCATGTCCTGACAAGGAGGTAGCAATTTCAAGCCAGGCAGAAGAATTCATTTATGTGTAAGTTGAATATATGTGCTCAAGGCCTTGAGACCAGCCTTTTTGTAAATGTTGAAGTTCCTTTTCCAGGGACTATAATTGGAGCTCAGTGCATCCCACTGGTGTCACCTGCAAAAATTTCCTGTATCCCAGTCCAGTCTCTCTGGTTGGTAGGTAACATCAACCAAGATGGTAATCACCCCTCCCCCGCATCTTGCTTGTGGTGGCATAATGTTCCTTCATAGGCATCTTTTAACTATAGAAGATTAAAAATTAAGTATAGAAATGAAGTAAATCAAACCTACAATACCAATATTTTCATACTAAGTTTAAAGACAACCTGTGTATGCTTGGTCTTCAAAGTATTTGTAACAATTTTTAAAATTTACCATATTAGAGTAATAGATTAGCCTTGTTAATTCAATTTAAAATATGCAATTGAATAATTTTATGTTGGAAGGTAAAAGATAGTCAATAGCCTTGCAAATGGTAAAGATTAACCATACTTTTATTATGTTTTAATTTATCACTTAATAAATATGTTTACTTTGAAACTTGGAATGTTTTGTTTGTTAGACAACTGAAGTACTGCAAAGAGAAAACATTTTATATGTGCAAATATAGTTTAAGATATTTAAAGAAATTTAATTAAATTGTAAAAGGAACAGGTAAATTTTACTAGACTTACAAATAGAATAAGTAATGTAAGTGAACTTTTTTAAAGTTGAAGTTTTTGTGTTGAAAAACCAGGTCTTCAATGATGTAATTTTGATATGTTGAATTTTAATTTTTTAGACCTCAAATTAGCTACACCTGGTCTTTTCTATGCTCAAAAGTCACCCGCAAAGGCGCAAAAAAACCAAAAAGACCCCACAAAAACAACAGCAAAACAAAACAACTCGCACTGACCATCTGGATGGTAGTTCTTCCCCAGCAGACTATGTTCTGTGACAGAGGAGCTGTGTCCTCAGTACTGCTCTCAGGGCCTGATACCTCCCTGCTGCTTATCCCATGTCTGCTGCATGCATGCGTTAGGGAAAGCATGCTTCAAGAACGGCTCTCCTGCTTCCCTCTGCACGATTCCCTTTACCTCCCAGTCACCCTCCCACCTACCCTGCCATCCTTAGCTGTCTGTCTCCCCAGTGGATTGTGAGGTCCATGTCAGCTCCAGCCCCCAGCACAGGATAATAATTAGTACTGTGATGATATCTGCTCAGTGGCGTCAATGGTTGGAACCATACAGGTTCTAACTCCACCTTGCCATGGGTCAGCCGTCTCTCTTCTCCTGTGGCACAGCATTCTGTATGCTGTGTATATGTTATGGATGCATTGTATTTTTCTGTGTATTACACTAGGCTGTAAGCCTCTGGAGGCAAGTGCTCTTAATGATCTCTGTATCCTCACATCACTGAATATAGTGCCTTACCAGGAAATAACCAACACATATTTACTGAAAGAATAAATGTAAGTGTTTTATATTAAGTAGAAACATCAAGTAAGTAGTTGGAGATGTACGATTGAAGCCAGGGTCTGGAACGCATTCTCAGGGCAGCGACTGCTGAAGCCATGAGAGGGAATGAGATCTCCGAGAAGAAATGGCAGAGGCAGAGGCTGAGGGCTGAATCTTGGAGTGTTGCTCTATTCAGTCGTTCAACAAGTATTTTTTAAATTCCTATTACGAGTCAAACATTAATGAAGGCAGTAGAGAGAGTAACGAGTAAGACAAATATGATCCTACCGTCACAAAACTTAGAGTGGTGGAAGCAGGTCACGTGTGACTATGTTGAGCGTGACATTATAACGCCAGAGGAAATACAAGACGATAGGATGGTACACAGCAAGGGAGCTGTGGTGGTCGCGGGGGTCCCCATACACATCCTGGACCTCTTTCTGGCATGTGGTAGGACTGTACTTCTTTACCCCCTCTTAAGTGAAGTATGATTATGGGGCTTGCTTTGGTTACTGAAACGTGAGTGGAAACGTATCACTTTCTGAAAGAAGCTTTGAGAGCCATTTAAAGCCACTTATGGTTCGCCATATTCCCTTCACTCTGCCTTGGCTGCCATGGAATCGCATGTGAGATGGAGCCTCCACTATATTAGCCTGAGTCTCTGAGAAACTATAAGGAGCAGAGTTCTCTCTCTGAGCCATGAGGGACATAGGCTGGGAGCAAGAAATAAGCTCTGCTGTGTTAAGCCACTGAGATTTGGTGGTTGTTTATTACTGTAGTATAACTGAGCCTATCCTCACAGCCTCAGAGGCTAATGGAGCCAATGCTGCACTCCTCAATTTAGGAAGTGACCTTTAAGTTGAGACCTGAGGACGAACAGCCAGTGGAAGAGAGCAAAGAAAGTGGTCTAAGCAGAGCATACTGAACATTAGGAGGCACAGAGGTGAGACGATTCAGGAGCACTGCAGAAACTGACATATAGTTGATAAGAATGAAAATGGAGAGGTGTCGGTGTCGGTGTGGTGTGTGTGGCGACTGGTGGGTGACAGGTGAAGCCGAAGAGAAGTGGAAGAGACAATGGAAAAGTTTGGAAGCTGCTCCACCGGGGTACGTTGCTATTTTTTGAAGACAGGACCAATACAGCAGTCAATGTGGTATCTTATAAACTCAGGTGAGTTAAAGGAGTTGCTAAAAATAATGCTTTGTTCTTCAAAATATTTTTCAGGATTCTACTAAAGGCTCTGATGCAAGTACATACTTCTGTCTGTTGAGCTGTCATATCATGGATTAGAGCCACAGGGACTTGGGACCCTACTTTCTACATGTTTCCTGAATCAGCCTTTCTCCCTTCTTAAAAACAGTATAGAGTTTACATGGTTACAGGGACCTTACTAAGGACACTGCTTGGGTCTAAACTGATGATAATTTGCTATGCAGTCTCATCAACTTATCTCTGATACTGGGATTCATGAAGCACTACAAATCAGTTGACTGCATGGGCTGCCTATGACATTTTAGAAAAAAAAATACCTACAGCAGTCATTTCATGTAGTTTTTATACAGACAGCTCTTAATGTACTAATTACTATCACAGGGAGAGGAGTAATCATAAGTAACTCTTAACAGCATACTAACCATGACCAAGGCAGTGCGATTCCAGTTGGAACTTGACTGGTTTCAGTGGACCAGTCAACTGAAACTCCTTTGGGGAGCAACACTGATCTAATTTAAATACACACACCCCCTTTCACCTCTCACACATTCTTTGCCTTATCTAGTCACAAGTGCAATACAAGGTCATCGCTCTCCGGCTGGGTTCATGTTTTCTGCCTCGTCTCCTCAGCCTCTTCCATTCTTGGCTTCCTGGCCCAGGCCCCAGCAGAGTATTTACTAAGATACTGAGATTCGACTGGCAAATAACGTGAGAGTAGGCTAAAATCTAAGTGAGATATTTGCACACTAAGCTGGGACATTCTACCACAACTTTAGGTAGATAAACCCCAAACGGGTTCTAGAAGTATTAGAAGGAAAGATATGAAAAAAAAAAAAAGTACAATTGTTCAAACTGCCCGTTAGAATCCTGCAAGTGAAATGCCAAACTTCCCATCAGTCACAGCACACAGCACACGTGCCATGCCTGCGCTAGATCAAATGATGCCAGTGCCACAGTTAGCCGGGTGGGCTGACGCTGCGGCTAAATCTTACAGGCTCTTTAAAAAACTAATTTAAATTCTGATCCTCTCATTTAGTAAGATGAAAGTATGATGCTCAAGCCTTTTCTTGCTGGAGAGGTTATCAGTAGGGGATCATATAAGTTATCATGCAAACCAGGGCACTTGAAAGGGGGGAGCTGCTAATAATCTTGCTGGAAAAACAGGTAAAAACCAGGATTGCTCAAAGCAAATTGGAGTGTATGATCATCCTCGTTTTATCAGGGAGTTTCCTGTAGAGCAGGAAACACACACTCTTTCTCTTTCTCCTTCTCTCTCTTTCTCTTTCTCCTTCTCTTTCTCCTTCTCTCTCTCTCTCTCTATCTATCTATATATATATATATATATAGATAGAGATAGAGAGAGAGAGAGAGAGAGAGAGAGAGAGAGAGGCCTTAAAGTTGGGTGAGAAGTCTGAAAGAGAAGGCTAAAGAAAAAAAATGAGAAGAACTGAAGAAAGAAAAAGTGTGAAAAGGAGTGGTGTCACCAACATGGAACTAATGAAGACTATTCTAGAAGGTGAAGACATCTCAGGAAAACACAGAACCCCACAGTCTTCTTCTAGCTGAGAAGTGAGACTTCTCATAGTGAGACTGTCAGCATGAAGCCCTCTGGTACCACCTCTCTTATGTGGTGGGTCATACGAGACAACTTAGAATGTGAGGAGCCTGGGCCAAGGTGAGAGCAGGCTGGCTGCACGCCGTAGGCACTGAGGAGAAAAAGGTTTGGGGTTCCTGACACCCAGGGGTGAAGGGCAGTCTGAATGTGGTCCTCGGGGGCACTGCACACTCCCCAGGCACACAGCCCACTCCTGGAACCTTCAGACAAGCTGGGAGCCACCTGTGTGTAGGGGAGGGGCAGCAGCTGCAGACGCTGGCGTCTGTATGAATACAAATGGAACATGCCAGCATTAGCCCCATGTTAATCCCAGCCTTTCAGAATCACAAACCACAGCAAAGCGTGCTCTAAGTAGATTCTGTCCTCCATTTTATATAAACTCTTTAGTTCTCTGAGGTAAGTGAAGCCAAATTCTCTGTTTCTTTTGGGGCTGAAAGAGTTCATCTCGGTTCTGAAGGGGTTGGCATGAAGTACCTAGTTAGTAGGGATCTGATGACAGTAGGAATCTGATGACTTAGAAAATCCCCAATGTAGTAAATCTGTCAACAATTAGCTGAAAGCATACTCTAGTCATATTTGGTAGCATATAAAACGTAAATGAGCAAATTCAAATCGGTGTTATCAGTAATAATCTCTGGTTTCTAAAAATAACTTGGGAGTACACCAAGCCAACATCAGCTGTCTTCTAATGACACTGCCTCAGGAAGTGGACCGAAACTTCTGGCAAAACACTAAAGCTTCCTGGAATGACCTTAAAATCCCTGATTTGTTCTCCCTGCTTTTCAGGAAAAATTCTTACATTTTCACATAACACGAGCCACGCAGAGTGAGGTATTCTTAATGATATGAAAAGTCACAAGGTCTGAAAGTTCTACTAAAGATCTGCATCCTCCTCCTCTGTGTGCCAAACAGATGCAGCCGCCAAAAGACAAAGTGCATTAAACAAAACAACAACAAGCGCCCACCCCCCAGCCACACAGGGACCCGTGGTCACTTCTGGAGCGTCCACTTCTCTCGGTTAATACATGCACAAACTTCAGCAAATCAGCTACATGATATATTAGGATGTTAACCCAAAACATCCAAATTCTGTTGCTTAGTAACTGCTGTCAAAAGATCCAATTTCCAGCTCTGCTCTTTGTATGGACTAAACCATGAAAAGAGGAGGATTAGGCACCATGATTCTGTTCTGTGCACACTACAATTTGCAGTGGGATTTACAGGAGGATATTCAAAGCAGATTATTTCTTTCTTGCAAAGCTAGTGGAAAGAAAAATTTCTTCCATTAATTTTCAGCCCTTTAAAAACAAGACTATATTACGTTATTAATGGGTATAGTTTTATAAATCACTGATATTTTCACTTAATTTTATTCGAACAATTTAGTCACATCAGATTGTTCTATTTCCTCTCAGTACTGATTGTGCACTCAGAAAGCATCAAGATTAGGTAATTAGTTAAAATCAAATTCTAGTGCTTTGTTCTTTTGTTCATTTAATGCCACTAATAGAACTAGTAAAACAGATTTTTTAAAAGTGTAGATGCGGTGGCGGGATGGCTCAGCTAAAAAAAAAAAAAAAAAAAAAAAAAAAAAAAAAAAAAAAAGTGTAGATGCAAAAATGGATAATGGAATTAAAATTTTTAAATAGAATGAAGTTGGGGGAATAACATAAATGGGGGAAAAAGAGGAAGATCTGTGAATCCTTCAACTATCTCATGGAACATATGGTATTCCCCCCCAGAATGTGAGGATAATACCTCATACAGACTTGAGCAGTATTGAGGAGTTTATCTATGGAGAAAGGACTTATTAAGCAAATTAAGAGAAGCACAAGGTGAATTTTAAATTAACTGAGAATAAAGTACTCTCATTTTTTAACACCGTCCATATGCGAACAAAAAGCAGTAACCTAATTACAATTAAATCTTAGATACTAGTTAAAGCAAGCCTAATGACCCTCTCTACTGTCAAAAACTCTTACCTCTTGGTTTAAGTAATAAAATTGTATACAAATATATCCATGAATTAACTATCCAGACCATCCCTCTTTAACAAATATTGTTATAATCTTTATGAGTTTCACAAACTATTGCCATTGCAAAACATTTTTAAAAATCTTTAAAATTGAGCATTTAGTCATTAAAATGTAGCTGAAGGAATAGTTAGATGCCAATCTTTTAACTATGAAATTGGCAAACACACATTTTAATAACATTGAGTGTGGCTGAGAGTCCAAAGAAATTGATGCTCTCATGATGGGGCTGCTAGTGTAAGTTGGTACAACTTTCTGACGAAGTGGGCTCCTATACATCATTAGTATTTTGACATAAGAGTTTTGATAGCAATATTATAAAAAATCTTTAAAATATTCATATTTTTACCTTAGCAATCCTGATTCTGAGAATTTATCCTAAGGAAAAAACCAAACGTGTGTACAACAATAATGATAAGTAAAAATAACCAGTACACTTTATTAAGCACATATTATATCCCAAGGCACTGTGTGATACTTTACATAAATTATCATTTTATTTAATTCTCGTAATAACCCTATGAGGCAGCTATTAATATTATCTTAATTTTATAGATGAGAAAACAGAGGCTTATAGGTTAAGTGACTATAACAGCTGGTAAATGTGGTGCAGCTGGGATTCAAATTCAGATCTATTTGAAACCTATGGCCAAGTGGTCAGCCAGTAAAATATGATGCTACTCTAAGAAAAATCTATTCAGAAAATGGGGGCAGTAATTTCCCTAGTTTGTTAGTTCTTCTAACAGAATATTATTTATAATTGTGAAAAAATCTGGAAACAACCTAAATGTTCAACAAAAAGGGAATGTTTAAATGGATATTATATAGCTATTAATTTAACATAATATTCAGATAAATTTTAATGACACTGAAAAAAGGTCAAAATATATTAAGTGAAAAAAACAGGTTTAAAATAGTATGTCCAATGTGATCTCCAATGTGAGTGTGTGTGTGCGCGCGCGCGTGTGTGTATGTGTGTGTGTGTGTGTGGAGAAGAAAACTGAAGGACAAATATGAATTCATTTTTATTTTCTTCTATGTTCTTTTCTACGTTTTCTAAATAATTTTTGTAATTAGGAAAAGCTACATTTGGGGACTGGTCGGGGAAAGCACAAGGAAAGAACTGTCCTTCCTCTCCAGAGTTATAAAACAACGATAAATTATTTGTGCTCTGAAAAAAAATAATTAAAACATCTTCTTCCCATCCTCACACTAAAAAAGAAGGGAAGAGAACAGTGGTGGGAGGTAGACTACAACTACTAAAGAATGGCATTTATATTTGACTTTCAGAAGCAACCTGGAAGACTTAGCACCTTTAGACGGGTTTGCACCCTCAGGCTTTTGTTAACCTATCATTAGGGCAACAATGTGAAAATTATTTGCAGGGAAAGATTTCGCAATATTTCTAATATAGTTCTAAGACACCTATGCTTCCTCCTTTTCTGTTCTGCACTTTTGTTACAGGGAATAATATTTTTTCCCCAAAGAAATCCAAAAAGTATTTAATTTATTAATATATATATATATATATATATGTGTGTATTTATTATACTGCTGAAACAGAAATAATGTTTGTAAATCTAAGGACGCATGGATGCTCCAGACAGTGAATCATGAATCGAAACAATTTTGAATAAGCTTGTATAGACACTTATTTTCATATTCCTTAGCCTTCTACTCATTTACAACTCTGCCTTGAAAGGCTTCAACAATTTAAAGATTAAATCATAAGTTATTAAGCCATTAATTTAACCATTTAAGCCTCTAAAATCAGCACATATTACCTTCCCCCCTCAAGTCAATTTGCAAGAGATTAAAATAATAAAAATGATAATATCTCACACTTACAAAGCAGCTTTGATCTACAGGAGCCTAAAATACTTTTTAAAAACTTTATAGAAAAACTAGGACCATCCACCCACATCTCAAAGTACATCTGAGGCAGACGTTGGCAGCTGGTGAAAAGTACTGGAGTAATTTACCATCTGCCCAGAAGATGACTACTTTTGAACAAGTATAAGGAATAGAAAGAGCTAGAGAAGTGCAAACAGAATTAGCTGTTCAATTAAATGGTAAGTTTGATGGCCACAGATTCCAAGGGCTATTATTTAAATTTTCACCACAGGAAATGGCTAAAGAAACAAAGAACACTGACCCCTACCTACAATACAGAAGTTACTAGTCCTTGTGACTCTGTCCGGGTTTTCTCAAGGAGAGATACCATAGGTTTCGCCTCAGACACAGAATAAACTGATTGTGATATTTAAGTTCTTTTTGTGTCTGGCAACATTTCCCTCTCTTTCATACTCAATTTCAAAGAGCCTTATAGAGAGTATTTATCTTGACGTTTCAGTGTGTAGGGCTGGAATCCTGCTCCAAGCAAGCTCTGCCTCCTCCCTTCATTTCAAGCGTCCTACACAAATAATTTTCTGCCACCTGCACAGACAAGAGACTAACTTTTCAAACGTATTTTTTGGGAGTCTGCTTCTTTTTAAATATTACTTTCTTCTTCAGTCTCTTCCCTAGAGAAAAACGGAAGTCATTCTATCCTACATCTTTATAAAGCGAGGGCCTCTGAGCACCGTAAAGGAACACCTGAGCTGTCTTCATGAGGTAGCACTCCAATCTCAAGATTCTTTTCCCTGATTCTGATTTTTCCACATCTCTTTAACTTATAGTCAGTTCTTATCTATAAAAGATTGAGCATGAAAAAAAAGGATTTAAGTAAAGAAATACTTCAACTAGATACAAAATAAAATCTCTTCACTGTATGTGAGTATAAAATCAGAATACCAATGGAAACACAGGCTACCAAGTGAGATGAAACAGCCATTAAAAGTCTTCATCATTGATTTCTGTTGTTTTTTAAAGAGTAGCCAACTACTATCACAGATGCCTTATATGACATTTGCTTGAATGTATGAGAGATGCACCAGATGATCTTAAGAGTCATTTCAGCTCTATGTTGTTCTAACTTTCACTGATAGTTCAAAGCCGCCATATCGAGGAGATGACAAAGGACAGTTGGATAAAGGAAGAAGGATGAAGACTACATTAAGCTGCCAAGCAGACTCTGATTATTATCTAATATGGCACCATCCTTTAGGGGGGTTTGAAAATATCTTTCCAATGATACACCTCTGTATACAGTCAACTTAATTGACCTCTCACAGTATGACTTTGTACATTGATGGAAGAACTTAAAATCTCAAATGAATTTGTTTCACTCTGTTCAAACACTCTTAACTATGATATTTCTTTCAATTAAGTCAATACAAATTTAAGAAATAAAAATTAATCATAATATGTACTAAACAAAGCATAATTTGGTAGATAAAAGTACTCAAATAAAAATGCATTGCAAACTTAAACATATCTAAAGCAGTCGCTATTCCCAATTCTGCTGATAATTTAGTTTCACTTGAGAAGAACATAGTTGCTATGGTTTTTCTATATACTTGTGTCCAACACTGAACACACACATATATATGTGTGTATGTATGTATATGTACATGTGTGTACATATATTCATATGTGTATATACCGGGGGTGCTCCCAAAATGTATACAAGTGGACACTTTGGTCAACGTTGCTCAAGCAGTAGTTTGCCGTAATCAGAAGTGTCTGGATGCTGATGGTAACCACTTGTAATTGCAGAAGTCAGATGTGACTTGTATTCATCTTCTGTTATAGGAATATATTGAGTACTACAATTTTAATAGTTTTCCTTTCTTAAAATGTGTATACATTTTTTTTTGGCACCGTGTGTGTGTGTATATGCAAAGATAGATATATATGTACAAGTACACGCATATACACATGGAAGAGATAGGAAATTAAAATGAAAGTAACAATCTTGATACCTTTTTCATGGCCTGACACTTGGCTGTCTCAGAAAAGCCAATCATCTTATCAGGGGAACAGATCTTGATGAAGGGGAAGTTGGATTCCTCTGCAATCTTTGCAGCTAAGGCAGTCTTTCCACTGTGAGGAGGGCCTGCAGAAAGACATGAGCACGTCAGGGGAAAAAAGCCAACCCAAGCAAAGAGGAAGAAAACAAGTTTAAACTTTTATCCACAATGTACTGAGGTCTCAACTAGTTGCTCATTAACATTTCCTGACACAGTTTCATGGCAGACATGTTTTCTCTTATTTATTAGCAACTAAACTTAATGAACTGATTAGCATTTCTCAAAAGTATGATGAAATACATTCCTTCTTTCTTCCTCACATAGCCTTAATCTTTCAAACTTCTGGCTAAATATATAAAATGCAAGGGTTTGGCTTCTTAAAAAAAGTGCATTCCAATGCATATCAGTATTTATGTTACTAGCGCTACCAAATCATTTGTCTAACAAAAAAATACACTCTTAGGAGATGATATTGGGGACAGGGAAAAATTGCCTTACAGAAGCAAATGTGACTTAAAAAGCTAGAATTCTTAAAAACGCAGGCTTTCTCATGAAGGCAACCATATCTACAAACTTACCTGTATTTAGACAGCTCTTCCTTATATTCCCTTCTGTGTAATGGAAAATGTGTCCCTCTTCCACCCAGAAACCAACCAATTCTTCCTTCCCATCTTCTCAGAAACCTGACATTATTGATGGTACTCTTTCCCCTCTATGCTCCACCTCTTCCTTCTCCCTGAAGCCTTTCCAACAGCATTTAAACATGCTCTAGTCTACCTGACAATAAATAAACCAAAAAACTCTTTCTGGACTTCACAGCCCTCAGCACTACTCTTTCTTCTCCTCTCAAAATGGAACTTCCCCATGTGATTATCTCGCTGGCTGCCTTCACCCTTCACCTTCCACCCATCCTCAAACAAACCCTATGGCTTCCATTCCCATGACGTGGAACAGGCCTCCATCACGGTCGTCATGGCCTCCAAGTCACCAAATCCCACAGACACTTTATCTGCTGGACTTCTAAGAATGTTTGATACAATTGGTAAGTCTCCTCTTTCTTTAAATACTTTTTCTTTCTTGGCTTCTGTGATAGCACATTCTCTTTTCCCCACTCTTACCTCCCTGGTTACTCTTGCTCGGTTTCCTTTGTTAACTCTTTCTGCTTTACTTAGTCCTTCAATGCTGACACACCTCAGAGATCACTTCTAGGCCCCCTTTTCTTCTCAGCCTACACCCTTTCTGTTACTTCATCCACTCCCTTGGATTCAACAACAGTCTATATACTGACAGTTCATGAATGTATATTACCAGCCAGACCTCCCTTCTGAGCACCAGACCTACACACCCAATGGGCTACTCAACATTTCCAATTCAATGATCTTACCGGAGCCTCACACTCAACATGTCCAAAACTGAACTCACGATTTTCCCCAAGTGTGCTTTTCCTCTAGTGTTCCCAACCTTAGTAGACAGTACCATTTACCAGGCCGTGTATACTAGAAACCTGGGGATCATGTTTGCTACCTCTCCCCTATTCCATCTAGCTACTTAGTATTTCTAATCTTTAGCTTCCTTAACTGCAAAACAGGGATAACAGCCGCATCTATCCTCAGGATTGAAGTGGGGTTTAAATGAGATAATATGTGTAAAGTGATAGTACAGTGATGGGCAAATAGTACAAGTTCAAGGAATGGTAACAATTATGATTAATAATTAATGAATAGTAATCTTCACAATAATAATTATAGTTTCTTTTATTCTACCTCCTAAATATTTCTCAAAATGGTCTACTTATCTCCATCTTCACTACCATGGTTACTTCAAACTACAATCAGCTCTCATTAAAACGAATGCAACTGCCTCTAACCACTGGTCTCTCCACATGTTTTTTGCCCCTCCAATCCAGTCTCACAAAGCAGTCGTGATGTTTTGAAAATACAAATCTGATCACATCACTTCTTCTTAAAACCCTACAAATGGCTTTCCATTGTCCCTCAGATGGAGTCTAACTTTTTAACATGGTCTACAAATCTTTGCATGAACTGGCTCCTATCTACTTTTTCATGTCTAGCCAATCTCCCTTTCTCTTGCAGTCTCCTTCCTGCCCAGGGCTCTGCCACAGGCTGGTCCCTCTACCTGGAACATCTTCCTGGATTAGGCTATCTGGCTGGCTTCTCCCCATTCTTCAGGTCTTGGCTTCATGTGTTTCTCTCAGGGAATCCTCACCCCCAAACCTTCAGAAGGGTTAGACTCCTGCCATGTGGACTCGCTGAACGTTTCTGTTGTACTAATCACAACTATGAACAAACAATTGGTGAACAGAATGTCCTTCCCTTTTTGTCTGCTTGGTAAAATCCTAACTGATTCTTCAAAGTCTAAATTGAATACCACCTCTAAACACCACTCTAAATTAGACACTAAATTAAATTTCCTTGACCACCGCTGGGCAAAATGACTTGCACTCACACACACCTTGACACATATACCCTGCAGTTAGGAATGTGTTTACATGTCTTTATTCATGACCAAACTGAACTCTGAGAATGTCTTTGTATCCCCAGGAACTAGTTCAATGTCTAAAACATAGTGAGTACTCAGTGAATATTCATTTAATTGAATAGAGTACTATGTGGTATTATACAGTCTATGAAGTAACACAGAAATTTAGATACAAAGCTAGTTGCTATCATTCATCAGTAACATTCTATCCCCAAGAGAACTTAAACTCGCACTGGTACATAGACTAGATTACTAATTTCAGAAGATGAACAGGTTTAGAAATGAAAATAATTCATTTTCCTGGAATGTGCTAAATGGCTTTGTAAAAGTGTTTCTTATATACTTTTAATGCCCTCTCATCATTTTTGCTCACCTTCCAAAAGGACGCTAACCAATGGTGTGCGGTCACTGTTCTTAGTCTGCTGAACCAGCAGCTCCCCATCTTCAAGAACTCGAGTGACTGGGTCACCCCATTTGATGATTCCATTCATAATGTAACTCGCATAGTCTTCTTGGTTTGTGCCAAATGCCTATGGAGGAAAAGAACAGCTTAAAGCATTTTGAGAATTGGTATTAAGAATTAAAATATTTATGTAAAAAAACCTGAAAAGCAAAAAAACCCCACAACACTGTTAATAATTTCTCATTTAACCATTTAATTTTTCACCCAACTGGGGGGATGGGGAACCTGCATTGGGTTATTTAATGGAATAAAACAATAGATTCTAGACTCAGATTCTACCAGAACACAAGCCTTCGTAATCCCTGAGAAAGGGTACATTCCAACATGTTTGTTTCTGTATGGAGTATACAGATTATGGCTTCTGTTAAGAACAAAAAATTATGGACTTAGAAATTAGAAACCATTGGTTCAGCAGACAAAGATAGTACCCAACCAATGACCATAGGTGTCGGGAATTACAATGGGAGTATAAAATGGCCATGAGAAGGTCCTGTTCACGTCAACTTGGTGGTAGGGCATATAGTTAAATGGCACCAAGGTATGTATGTATATGTGTGTAAGTACAAGACTTAAAATGAGGGCAGCTATAATGAAAGACTGAAGGGTTAGGAAAAGAAAGTACAAGCAATTATTATATATAATAATTTTAATTGTGCTTACTACATATTGGAACTTAGATCACATCCCTCTCCATTTTCAACTTCTCACCTCAAATTGTAACTGCCATCAAACCAGCTACCAAAAGTAGTCAATAACTTTAGTACTTAGTTACTTAATTGAATTGTATTTTCATAAGGTTAACAGGGAAAAAAAAAAGAGTAGGAAAACATAACCCAATGTAATGTAAGGGTCCTATGTCTCGAGAATTTCAAATTTTTAAAAATTATCACTTCCTGGGCCGGCCGAGTGGCGCAATGGTTAAGAGCTGGCTTGGGACGCCAGAGGGCCCTGGTTCGGATCCCACATATGAGGGCCAGTGACACTGCCCTCCACAGCTAAGATGCTGAACAACAGCTCAACCTGGAGCTGGGCCGCCATGAGTCGCCGGCGACGGCGTAGGCTGCAGCCCCTGCTGCAGTGGGTTGCCATAGGCTACCGTGTGTAGCCAGCAGCCAGCGTGAGCGGCCAGCAGCCGCCGTGAGTGGTTGTCCAGAAGCCGGCGACTTATCTGCCTCTCCTGGGAAGAGCACAATGATGGTACCAATTTGGGTCAGTGAAGCAACGTCCTCCACAACTAGAATGAAGAATAAAACGACAGCAACTTGTCTGTTCCCCTCCCCCCAATTCCCCAGCGCTGTTCCCATCCCCCCAATTCCCCAATAAAAATCTTTAAAAAAAATTATCACATCCTTCAAAAAGTCAATTTTTTAATACCCGATGTATGGAATAATTTTAACGCTTCTTTAGAACTTGCACCGCACAGGAAGTGTTCTCCTGTAATGCTGTCTGTCATACTGTAAACAGTATATAGTGGTCTCATTACTCTATTACTTTTCCACCAAATCATTACTCAGACCTCTCTTTGCTCCTTAAATACACTAGTCCTTTGATTTCTGAGTCTAGAGGGAAGTCCTCATTCCCTGGTCTGGATATCATGAATGCAGTGGCTCTGTAAAAAGTTATAAAGAAAGAGCCTAATGAACACTGGTTGAATGTAGGAAATATGTAGATTGGCTGGCTTTTATCTTAAATTATTTCAAGTATAGACACCAAGCCTCACAGCAGCCCCTTTAAGATACCTGAACCAGGAAACAGTGACCCTCCCCGGCTACACAATATGTACGAGTCTTCCTTACTTATCCTATCATTTAATTTTTTGTTTTATCCCCCAGAACCTTGGAATAAAAAAAAGTAAGTTATTACAATACTTACTTTACTTAGTTATCTTAGTTTCTCCTTTCTGGTAGCCAAATTATTTGTCATTAAAAAAATCACAGAGTAGATCAGTTAGGCTGGGCTCTAATATTTTTGGTAACTATTACAAATGACAACAGCAAAAGATAAACCATTTCCATTGCTCAGTAACTTTTAAAAGTACTTATTTTCTATTTAAAAGTCACAATATCATAAAAAAGTAGACAGGACACTAAAGCGAATTGATTTTTGTCTTGAAAGGAGATGCTTGCAACAAATATTATCAAGAATATATAAAGAACTTCTACAGATCAAATAAAGAATAAACAATACAACAGAAAAATAGGCAAAGATGAGAACCGCATTTCACAAAAGATACTCATATGGAGAAATGCTTAACTTTATAAGTAATCAGTGAATTGCAAATCAAGACCAAAATGAGATCACATTTTACAGCCAACTGAATGGCCAAAATTAAGTCTGACAATACCGAGTGTTGAACCAATAAGCACTGGCCCCAGTCATGTAAAAGAGAGTTTTGAGTGCATTTTAAGATCATTTGCACCTTTTTTTAAAAGGGCACTTAGGAAGGTTAAGAGTCCTTAGAAACTACAGCAGTTAGAGGAACTACAAGTACTGAGCAAGAAAAAGGCATGCCTTGGAGGTTGGGGAAAGGTGAAGAGAGAGCTCACTGTAAATACCATCAATGACTAACGTATGGAGAAAGGGTGAATTAGGATGAATTTTGTTTTTGGTAACTTCAGAATGCATAAGAACCAATGAGAAAACTCATTCTAGTTCAATATAAAGTAAGAGCTAATAATTAGAAAGTCTCAAAATGGGATGGTCTGCCTCATAAGATGGTGAGCTCCCTATCATGAGAACTATTTCAGTAGTTATGGTTAACTACCCAGCCATTAGTTATTGAACAGATGTTTCTTATATTGGACACTTCTAGTGCTGCGATTTTCTGATTTTTAAAAACTACATATGACATAACCTTCCATAACACTGGGTAAAGTGGCACTTATTTTTCTCCTGAGTTGTTGTTCTTTTTCTGGCTTATACATCACTCAGTATTCATACTCACTGGTTTGATATCATTCTCCAAAGAAGCGAGGAAGTCTCCTCTTGTCACCTGCAGGCTCTCTGCTTTCTCCATGTCCACTTCGACTTTAGTACTGGCCTAATTAGAAATAAAAACAAAATGTAAGGACTTCCAAGATTTAAGAATATTTTTGGCCTAAGAATGTAACTTCTGAAGATTTTAAAAAGCATTATTTTCACAGACAAAAAAACCTCTCTCTCAAATTCACAAACATGTATACCTTTGCCTAAACAATTCTTCTTCTAGAAATTTATCCGAGAAATATATTCACAAATGTGTGCAAAGTTATATTACCGCGACATCTACTACAGTCATCTGTAATAGGAGAAGACTAGAAGCAAATTAAATGTCCACCAGGCGGGTACCAGTTAAGTAAATTATGACGCATCTGCACCAAAGAACACTGGATAGCCATTTCTTTCTAAATGAGGCACAAAGAGGAGAAAACACATACAGAGGGTCTCTATGAACAGTGGCTCTTGTCCTTGGCTGTATATCAGAATAACCTCTAGAGCCTTTAAAGGTATAGCTGCGTAGCTCCACCTGCTTCAGGGTTTTGACCTAACAGGTCCAGCAGAGGGTCTATATTTTTTAATAGGCATCTATATTTTTATAAAGTGCCACTGGGAATTCTGATGCTCAACCAGGTTTGTAAACCATTATTCCAGGAGACCGAGGACTTAAAACTTTGCTTTGTACTCATGCTTTGTGCTTGAGGATCTATGTGCCAGCTCCAAATAGTCTGCTTACTGCACCTGGAGCTGACACTTAGAACAGACATCTGGAGAAGCATCAAGGCCTTTATCAGCCTTGGAGCTGCCTGGGCCTGATGAGTGATTGAGGTACCAACACACTTTTTAATGTGACTGGGCTCACTCCCAATAGCACAAGGCAAGTGAGTCTAATTCTTAAAATGGTACTATGGTTTTAAAAAAAAATTATCTTTAAAATAATCTGATTATAAAAACAAAAGTATGTTAAGCAATATCAACCTTCTATCGATTACTATGAAATATGAGTCATGTCCCTTTAGGAACAGACTGCTGAGACATATAAAATGATGGACATCTTTTTCAACTCAGCTTTATGGGTTAAAAAGAACTATGTCGGGAAACTGAATCAATATGACAAACAGAACACATTTATTTATCTCCCTTTCTGCCCCAAATCCCATGAAATGACAGAAAATGAGAAAGGTTAAAAAATATAAGATATATCAAGAAGTTTTAACACTGACCTAAGAGGAGTCTGAGAAGGAGAGAAGAGAAAGAATGATAGAGAAAAAAAATAAAAGACAGAAGAAAAATAATTTTCCTGCAGTTGAAGAAACGTGTGTCTGCATTTTAAAGGGTTCAATGAGTACTGATCAGGGTAAATGAAAAGAAGCCCACACCTGCCTAGACACACTACTGTTAAGTATCAGAGCACCAAAGGTGAAGAGAAAGTCCTAGAACCTTTTAGAGACAAAAACAGGTTACCTGCAAAGGAACCACAATAAAACTGGCCTGATACCTTTCACTGACAGCACTAGAGGCTAACAGCGGTTCTCAACCTGTGGGTCACGACCCCTTTGGGGGTCGAACGACCCTTTCACAGGGGTCACCTAAGACCATCGGAAAACAAAAAGATATTTACATGACGATTCATAACAGTAGCAAAATTACAGTTATAGAGTAACAACGAAAATAATTTTATGGTTGGGGGTCACCACAACATGAGGAACTGTATTAAGGAGTAGAGGCATTAGGAAGGTTAAGAACTGCTGCTCTAGAATATTGTGCACTTGTCCAAAACAATGAAGACTTAACTATATGAACATGGAAAGCTATCCAAGACATATTGTCAAGTGAAAAATATAAACTGCAGTACAAGTCCATTAATGTTTTTTGAAGCACATATGTTTATGAATGTAAATGTAAAGAAAAAAGACTACAAAGGTATATCCCAAATGCTGGCTACCCCTGGAGAGGGAGCGAGAAGTGGCGTCAGAGATGGCCTTTCTAGCTTCTCTTTACACATTCTGGCATCCTGGAGTCTTTTTCAAGAGAATGTATTCATGTATGACTTCGACATTTTTACAAAGATAGAAGGTAACAAGTAATATTTAAATAAATAGACCAATATTCTACTTAAATAAAGAGAACAAGTAGCATTTAAATTGTTAATAGGGTTTTCACTGGCACATATTAGGCTTTCGATAAATATTGATCACATTTATTTGACATCTCTAAATTAAAAAACAAAAAAAAGGGAAATGGTGTTTATGGGAAACAAGCATCTCCATGAAAGAATTATGATGCTCAGTTCATAATACAGAAATCTCTATTAGCTTTATAGTTTCTAAAGTATGTTCGTATACATTATCTCATTTCATCATACCCATTAGCTCATTTTATCCTTATATAAGCCTGGAAGTTTTCTTAAATTAAGGGTAAGAAAAATTAATTAAGGGTAGATATAAGACTTCCTTCCTAGGTAGTCTTACATAAAGGTTTTAAACTCTGATTAAAACTTTTTGACACATCTAAAAGGATTCTACAAGGTGTAAACCCAGGTAAAAGTGAAAAGCGAGTTCTGACAGAATCCTATTAAAATCCCAATGAAGCTACCAGATTCGCTTTAAATGTCATCTCCCTATGGAGCCTTAAGTTTTTACCATGATGTTTTGTAGTCTGAGTTCCTCTTATAGTCATTTGAAGCTGAATTCAAATGATACTCAGGATAAATGAAAAGAAACATAAAAATACGAAGGGAAAATCTTTCAGTGTTTGCCAAAAAATATGATAGATTTCAGGACGGAAGCTGGTGTGAGACTTGTCTTTTCACTATTAAGAAAGGACTCCCCCAATGAATTAAAAGTGAATTATGATGGACTGGGTAATTTTAGAACAAGTTGTTTTTAGGCACTCCAAGAATTTTAGGAGTTACCTAATGATAAACAATTGATATTACAATTGTAAATGCTTCCTGCCTATTCATTAAAATAAGTTTTCTAAGGATTTCTCCTAGCTAACTTTCACTATTTTATCAAAATCAGTGAAATCTTATTTTTAAAAGTTCTACAGTTCTAAATTTTTACTCATTCAGAAAAACCTTTTCTCATTTGTCTGAATTAGTGCGATTTTCCCCTGCATTTTATTTATAACAGCTAATCAATATAGAAGAGGCAACATCTTTCAGCTTATACCTGCAGGAACTAATACACTTGTATTTCAACACTAGCAAATATCAAGTGGTCACCCTTAAATTTCATAACCTTTTAAATCTGACCTTTCAGAGTTCTTATCATTCCTCTTAAATTAAGGGGAGAATGACCTTAATCAATCAAAATTCTACAGAAAATAAGAAATAATTTTATTGAAATTCTGCAAATATAAATCAGAGCTTTGATTCAGTTGTAAAGTGCATGTGTGTGTGTGTCTTCAATTTATTTCCTTACAACAGATCAGAACAGGAGAAATTTGAGTTATGAATCTTCTCTTCCTGAAGCGTAAATTCCTTTCAAGATAAAAACCACCAAATGTCACATGAATTTTAGTGGACCACAAACATGGGTTCAAGTACAAATGATGAACATCAGGTATTTGTGATTAGATTTTCCACTTGTTTCAGAAAATCTGAAAGAGGTTTAACAGGGGAGACCTGTTTAGTTGGGTCCACTTGATTTTAAGCCTAAATCTTTTGAAAAGGGAGCAAAATAACACTACTAATGGCTTTTCATTATACAAAGAAAGAACATCATAACAAACAGTTGAATGTTGGGTATAAGTTCTATACTGACTTTAAATCACAAGTTTCAAATTACTCATTCATCAATCACTACTAGTGAGGCTATGAACATCCACAGCAATGGGAATACTAAAACTGTATGCCTTTTGTTCGGCTGAGGAGGAGTCTTGTCGGGAAAACAGTGTTTAAAGAGCTTTTGACAACACAGATCTTTTAAAATGCAGAAAAGGAAGTAAATGTTAGTACTACTTCTTTTTTGGGGGTGAGGTTAGTGTCTTACATATCTTTCCGTTCCTTGAAGGTCCTACAAGTCCCTTACATTAGATATTCTATAGATACTGTAAAAAATTAAAAGTTCTTTGGTACAAAAGATGTTGATCACAAGTTCATATGCATCACCTGAAGTTTAAAGATAATCCAACCACATGGGAAAAAGCGAAGGAAATAATGTCCACTATTTGCATTACCTCTTACTTGCAAAACTGAGGGATAATATATTCTGTACAGAGGTAACTAACATATTAGTTTTACAATTATAAAAATGATAACTGCAAATAGTCAACAAAAATCAGAAACTGAGAATACTGAAAAGGATGTATATCCTCTCAAATCAGCCAATCATTAACAAAAATGGAAATAACAACTAACAATTACACATAGTTTGTAAGGCACTTCCACATACAGTATTTGATTTCGTTTTCACAAAAATCACAATGAAGTAGGCAGTTGTTACCCCTTGACAAATCAAAAACAAAACAGTGAAAGAAGTGTAATGCACAGCCACACTTTATAACTATGAAATGTGATCTTTCCATCATACCTCATTGCTGCACATGTAAACCTAATACATGCTTAAAGAAAGCATGTTTCTTAGTGAGACGATGGCTTAGACACATTTTGGGATAAGATTATCATGGTAAAAATGGCAAATAACTAAATAAGAAAAAAATCTTGTGGCTAACATGAAAAAAAATCTAGTAACTACTGTAGAATATATTAAGAAGCACTGATGTGGTCTGAGGTGGGGGGCAATGCTCACATCATTTACACAGTTTTTCTTGAAGTTACCATCACTTCTTGCTAAGACATTTCTTATGGCAAGTAGAAAAAAGGAAAAGGAAAGGAAAGGAGAGGAAAGGGAAGGGAAGGGAAGGCAAGGGAAGGAAAAGGGAGGGAGGGAAGGAGGAAGTAAGGAAGGCCCCATCTTATAAAGGACCCAATATTATATTCCTACATTATCTAGACCTTTGGCTTTTTTTTTTTTTTTTTTAACGCATTGGTACTGACATCCTCCTCCCTTCTCCCACTGGGTCTCCAGTATTTCAAAAAGATTTTTCTCACCTGTCTAAAGGGGCTTCCTCCAGCATGGCACTGAGCTAGAACCAAGTCATTTTTAGTATGTAGGGAAATTATGACTTATGGATAGACTTTGATTCAGAATACATAAAATATAAGTTTACTAATTAAAAACACACTTACTAAACCCCTACAATGTTCTCAGTATTTAGACCTATTTGAGATACTGTGGGAGATTCAGAGATGAATAAGATGTGAATTTAAAGTCTAGAAGAGGGGTTGACAAACATTTTCTGTAAAGAGCCAGACAGCAGATACTTTAGATTTTGTGGGCCGCGCAGTCTCTGTTGCAAATACTCAGCTCTGCCACTGCAGCATGGCAGCAGCCATAGACAATACATAAATGAATAGGTGTGGTTGTGTTCCCAAAAAACTGTATTTATACAAACTGGTGGTTGGCCAGATACAGCCCATGGGCCATAGTTTGCTGACCCTTGTTTAGAATCACTGATAGAATGTGCCCAAATAACTAGAACACATTCGACCTAACTGTTCAGGGTTTTATATTTCCTGCAAGAACAGCAACGCACGTTCCCCTCTCTTGTCTGTTTCAACAACTCCACTCCCCTAAATGCTCCACTCGACGCAGCTGCCGAGTGCTCTTCTGTTTTAACACTCTGCCTCTGCTATTCTTACAACTCTTCAATGGCTTAGCACTCCCCACAGAAAAGAAGCCCATACTTCTTAGCACGGTATAAAAGGCTCTTTGTGCACCAAGCCCTGCTTCAGTCTCCTGACTTATCCCTCACAGTCTCTCTCTACCTCCCCTCCCCTCCCTTTTATGCTGAAGCAATACTGAATTACCCTAACACACATGCTGTTTTGTGCCTCTGTTCCTTGGCATATGTTGTTCCTTCTACCTAAAATGCCCTGCCCACCAAGAGACACATCTACCCAGAGATTCCTCCGTGAAGCTCCCTCTCACCCCACAAGTGGACCACATCTGACACCCTTCACTTCCTTACCAGCCATGTCCTTTCTATTCCTGCCTGTGGGCGTTAGGCTGTGAGCGGCCCAAGGCTGGGTGATTTACTTCTTTGCAGTTGCAGCATTAACCCCCAGCACAGTGTTTGGCATATAGTAGGTGCTGAATAAATCTATTTTGAACCAAAGCCAACTGAAGGCACCATAAATGATATGTTACTATTTCAAGAAGGAAGACAATACATCATTCTTGAAAGACATATCAGAAAATGTTTGAAGAAAGCGGTGACATGTGAACCAGGTATTGAAAAAATAAGCAAACAGAGAGGGTAAAGACTCTCAATGAAGAAAAAAGAAAAGCAGAGAAGTACAAAAATAAATTAATGTCTGCTGACCAGTGACAGTGCCTCAGTTTGACTACAGTGTAAGGAGATAATTGGGAACACATCTGGGAAGGCCAGTTTAGGGTCAGGTCTGGAGGACCTTAAAGACAAGGCTAAGAAGTTGGTACTTTGCTCTGTAGACAATGGTGAGTCACTGAACATTTCTGAAGGGTAGAATGATGTGAAACAGGAAGAGTAATCCAACAGAAGGTGGGTGGTGGTAACAAGAACTGACAGATACTGCGCCAATACAGGACTGACAAAATCCAGCAAATGACTCAATGGGATCAAAAATAACCCTGAAGTTTTAGGCCTGGGAAATTGGGATAACAGCAAAATAGGAGCAAGAAGGAAAATCGTAAACAAAAGGTAGCAAATTTGGTTTTGGAATATTAAATAAGACCTGATAAGACTTCCCAGTAGAGGTGTTTAGTGTAAGCTGAAAGTGGGAGACATACTTTCAAGAGATAAGACGTAAATCTGGGGGTCATCTGTCTATAGGTGGAAACTAAAACATCCATCCAGAGAAGGGATGGTAAAGAGTCAAATGTACTTGCTCAAGATTTATTCACCAAAATAAAAGTATCCTGGTATATATGTCGACCACAGTATCAATAACATGATTGCACTAATTTGCAAGCATGTCTATTTCCCTGACTCTGAATTCCCCGAGGGGAGAGGTTATGCTTTACTATCTTTGTGTCGCCAGTTTAATACCTCAGAAACAGCAGGTGTTCAGTATATTTGCTGAATGAAGGAGCCCCCATATATATTCTAGCATGTAGAAAAATCCAACTTCCCATGACATGTTACAACTCAATACAGCACAAAGATTAAACCAAAATTCTTCCAAACCTCCATCTTCACATGTCTATCTGTATCAGATGGTGGCAACCTAAGGGAGAAGCGTCAGTGGTTACCAGGGGGCAGATGCCACCGTTATCCTTTTTCCTGCTACTCTCAAGATTTAGCAGTTAACTCCTACTCCTTTTACCATGTTTCTTCTCCATCCCTAGTCCTTGGTGTGCCTCAAAGAGAGCACTGGCACTGCATTTGTGGGGCTGCAGACTCCTCATCTGCTTGCGGACTTACTGACCTTGATGTGTCTGTTCATAGCAGTGGACTGGGCAGCTCGCACCAGGCCCTCCAGTTCAGCACCGCTGAAGTTCTTGGTCTCCACAGCCAGTTCTTTAATGTCGACATCAGCAGAGAGTAACTGATGCCCTCGCATCCTGGCTGTGTGGATGTGAAGGATCTGGAGTCGACCTTTCTCATCTGGTAAGCCTGATAACATGGAAAATAAAGTAGAAATTATTATAATCCTAATGCTTTTCTTATAGGTACTCAAGCATGTAAACATCTGCTTATGAGACACAACTTTTCTAACGAACATGAAAGCATTAAGTTACCTGACTTTGCTCCTGCTGATGAACTCTAAATATACCCCCACCCCCGCCCTGATCAGTGCCAGGTCTGCTTACCTATTTCCATTTTAACTTCCAGTCTCCCAGGTCGAAGGAGAGCCTCGTCTATCAGATCTGGTCTGTTGGTCATTCCTGAGCACAGATGTTAAAACAACATACAAATGATCTGAGTTCAAAAATAAGGTAAACGTTCCTCCAGTATATGTGAAAATAGTAACTTACTTAAAAGCTAAAAGCACATTTCATAAAAGTCAGATAGGAAATCAAATTATTCTCAAATAAAAATATCATTTGTTCCTACTGGCAGTTACAAAATAGTCACGGGGATGTCAAGTTTGGCATAGGGAATACAGTCAACAACGTTGTAAAAACCATGCATGGTGTCGGGAGGTATTAGACTTATCACAGGGATCACTTCATAAGTTATATAAATGTCTGACCACTATGTTGTACACCTGAAACTAATATAATATTGAATGTCAACTGTAATTGAAAAAAAAAATTGTTTAAATAAATCATTTGTTCTTGATCTACTCTAGTGAAAATATCGAGACTTTGCTTTAATTTCACAACTGTACAAACCAATAGAATATAAATGCAATGAAAACTTCAAATATTTAAAAAGAAAAGTTAAGGCTCAGAGAGGGTAAGTTACTTGCACAGTGAGGGAGGAGCCAGGTGAACACGATCTGTCTGACCCCAAAGTTTCTTCCCTTTTTTGTAGGCCAGTGGTTTTCAACCTTCATAAACAGCAGACTTTTCTACCGAAAAGTTATTTTAAGAAGAACCTTAGTATATAAAACAGTTCAAAGAAGTTGTAACAGGGATGCGGCTCTGAAGCTCACTGCCCGCTCCTCACAGACCCTGAAGCACCTCTGAGGACCCCTGGAGGCCTACAGGACCCAGTTGGAAAACCACTGCATTACATTGTGCTGCCTTTTTAATTTTGGGTGAACTAAATGCTTAAACCCATGCATCACTGAAACCCATCTTTGATTCGTCCTATTAAAGCTAGACACTAAAATAGTCAGACTTTTCAATATCACTTGATTCTAAGTTGGAAACATTGGCAAGATAATATAATTACAACCTACACCAATCTTAATTCAGAACCTATGTGTTTAATGTTTTTGAAATCACAGTACTTTTATTTTTTTTAAAGCAAACATACCAATGACTAAGATGTTGTTCAGTTGCTCTACCCCGTCAATTTTGGACAGCAACTGGTTGACGACTGTGTCATGCACTCCCGTGCTACCAGCCATGCTCCCTCTCTGCTTGCAGATGGCATCGATTTCATCAAAGATGATGATGTGCAAACCACTGTTAGCACCAAGCTAGTAAGGAAAGAGATTATACTAAAGGTCATTATTTGAATATATTATTAATCAAAAAAGCAAAACAAAGCTCTCTGTAGATTAACTTTGCTCCAATTTGATGAATAAATATAGCAAGCATAATCCTGGTTGCTGCTCTCAAAGGCAACAGAGCTACAGTCTCAGAATTCTGCGAACTGAAAAGGCATTCCAGAACTTCATATTTAATATCCATAGAACAAAAATACACATTATATACTGGTGAACATGAACAGTCCATCAAATAACTAACTGTTCATTTACACATTTCTAATCTCACTATTTGAAAGAATTCTTATACGTATCAGGTGCATTTCTGAAGTCAATGAATGGGAACTCCCGCCCATTTCCCCTGCTCTCTGGTGAGAGGATTGTCCCAGAAAGATTAGGTTTAATGTTCATTTGCGTGCTATATTATATAGCTAAATGCTAACTCCACCCATGGGAATTGGGGAAATGGGGCAATGAGCTAAACACACATGATTCACATTCAGTTATACCACATGCAAACACTTTTTCCTAACAGTAAAGTGAGAACAGAGACACAGTTTATGAAAAGAACCCAGTCAAAGGGGTGCTGCTTCTTCTGCACAGTGATCTGTTTTCGTTTATCGGATGTAGAGTCATCATTAAAATAAATTAGTTTATGTATTTTGAAACTTTCATAGATGAACATACTTTTAAATGCTAATAATTCATTAGGTTAAGTTAACATGGACCTTCTAACAATTCATATTTAAGTAATTAAGTCTTTTATTAGGAACCAAAGGGGTAACTGCACTCTAGAAAATTTCTATTAAAAAACCACAAAACATTAGGGATTAACAAAACAAAACAGATGAGAATGAACATAATCTAAATAGAACAACATATAGATAACATAAATGATGGGCCTGAGGTTCAGGATTAGATATGGTTGGTATTCATTAAACCTCTGGCAAGGATATAATCTTTTTTTAAAAAATAATAGATTAAAAAAATGTATTATAAAACTATTAGAAGCTAACCAAGCAAAAGTTGTAAAATAGAAATGTTAAAAATAAACTCTTATGTCACCTAAAGATAAATACTAACATTCTGCAGACTTATTTCTATATTTTAAATTTATTTTAATTAAAAAATGGGAACTCACTGCAACCTGTACTCTCTTGAACAATAACTGTTCTTTGAAAACAATTTAAAATGGCTACTTTTGTTTCTAACCGTCAAACACGATATTATAAAAATTTGGAAAAATACCAAAAAATGTAAAGAAATCACAACTGCCCAAAATTCAACTAGATAGAAATAACTCCCCTATTCCACATTAATTCCTTAGTGCAGGTACTTAATAATTTCTAAGTTTTTAGTATTATGTACACTGTTACAATGAGCATTTTTATACTTACAGCCTTGACAATATATATTAGTACTTCCTGGAAACAAATTGTTAGATGCCTACAATAAAGGCAGCCTAAAAAATGTGAATGAAGAAAACATGACAAAGATGAAATGTTACATCAGAAGTAGGAAGAAAAAGAGTCCCAAAAATGACCTGAAGGAAAACAGACTGGCTCTAAAACAAACCTAAGTATATAAAGAATTTTAAAAAATCAGAACCAGATAAAACACTGGTTGATTCAGCAATTCCACTCCTTGGTTTATAACAGCTCTGCTCAAGTGCCCCAGACTGGAAGCAACCCAAATGCCCTTTCGTGAGTGGATGGATAAATAAACTATAGTACATCTATACAATAGACTACTCAACAACAAAGAGAGACGTCTGATACATGCAACAACTTGGACGGATCTCAAAGGAACTATGCTTAGTGAAAGAAGCAAGTCTCAAAAGGTTACACTATGATCTCATTTATATGACATTCTCGAAAATACAAAACTATAGGGATGGGGAACAGGTCAGTAGTTACCAGGAGTTATTAGCAAAGTGACCATAAAGGGACAGCATGAGTGAATTTGGGGGAGGGGAGGTGATGTAAATATTCTACATCTTGATTTTAGTAGTGGTTACATGAAACTATACATGAGCTAAAATTAATTAAAACTGTACTGGGGGGATAGTAGAAGAGGGCAAAGAGGGTCAAATACATGGTGATGGAAGGAAAACTGACTGTGGGTGGTGAACACACAATGTGATATATAGATGATTTATTTCAGAATTGTACATTTGAAACCTATGTAATTTTACTAACCTTCGTCACCCCAATACATTTTAATTTAAAAAATCTGTACCAGAAGAAGAAAGTCAATTCTATTTCATAGTAAATAGAAACAGATAAAATATCTTAATACATTGTACTATTCATATTTGGAGTATTGTTCATTCTTTAATGCAACACTATGCAAGATGATAAGCCATGTGTTCATCAAGGTTTCCAAAATTTAACTAGGTTATGTTTCATTTTTTTCCCCGAACATTACTTATAAATTGTTCTCCTTCCACAAATGTTTTAAAAACTAAATTCGAATCTGAAAAAATTAATTTCTCAATATCATATTTATCGAACAGATGTCTGGATGATAAATGATAGCTTGCTGTTTAAAAAAAACTCAACACCAAAAACTATTCATCTTTCCATCTGCAGAAAAGACTGAGAGAATGAGGAATTGGAACTACAATCTTAGCTTTGCCAAACACTTCTATATTATGGGGTATTAATTCTTGCCGTCTTCGGTGCAAAACAAGGACACTCCTGTTTGTGACTGAAAAACTGTGGGATTCTACATTATTTTTACAAGACATTTTTATTCAAGGTTGTCTGCCAATACAGCATGAAACAAAAAGCTGCTATAATGTATGAATTTTGCTGTCAATGTGCCTTATGTTGCCACTGGAATCATGACTTCCTTCTCAGGCCAACCTCAAAAATCATCTATGTGGAAGGGAAGCCAGAGACAATAAGAACACTGTGTTTGATTAAATGATCACAGGAGCAATCTGTCCTAAACATAATTCAGTACAATTCTGACCTTTTCAGAACCTTACTAATCTTGTGACCTGTCATCAGGTCCCTTCCCCCATCCTCGTCAGTACAATAACATCGATTTTTACAGGTGTGTTACTTAAATAAAGCCAAGTTCTTACTGCAATAAATTAGGAATCAGGTAAGGAAGATGTCAAGATTAATGTTCACAGATTAATAGAGCTGAATCATCAATAGACCCTTTACCAAAGAGTTTAAATTTCCACAATGCAATCCTCTTCAATTCGCTGGCTTCTAGCTCTTGTTCTTAGCATCTGCAAAGTCCTCTCCCATAGAAACAGAGCTGCTGCTGTTGAGCCCCTGGCAACAGACTTCGAAAACCACCATTCTATATTTAACTAGCCTGACCTATATGCAAGTGTTCATCTCTGTCAGCCTGGACTGTCCAGAATCAGAGGTGATGCTTTTCTTTATTATGTAACACACATATACCCTCCACAGGGTCATTAACTGAGTATACCAAGCCATTTCTGGATGTAAGAATTGAGAAAGGTACCACTGAACAGGCTATGGTTAATATCCACCTAGAAATCCTTTACCAACTCAGCTTTATCATATTATTAATAGTGTCATATTTAAACTGTCTAAAAGTTTATTTATAAAGACTGACATATCTCATGACATTTTTCTTCTAGACGTCTTCCACAGACCAAAAAGGAAAATATTATTTTAAAAATAAAATAAAACTTGTTCTATCTGGCAATGACCATATAGGTCCACTGCATCTTTTTATAAATCTAAGCTACATTATGCTATTTCGATATTCTAGAAATTATGTCATCATTACTCATCAATTCCCAACTATACTAAAAAAGATTAAAATAATAAAATGGGGGAACAATGGAACTGCTTAGAAGACGCAATAGTGAAATAAATATCACTATGACATCATCCTTTAATTTAATTATTGTGTTGTCCAAAGTACTGCATCATCTTTCAAGAAGGTTTAAGTCTGGAGACACCATCCACCATCTCTGTTGCCTGATTTCAGTTTTAACTGAACACAATTGAGAATTCAGGTTTTTAAAATTCCCTGGCCATAATGGCAAAAAAAGAAAATTGACAGAGAAGATATTTCACAATTACGTGAATCTGAATATGAATGCAAAGTGTGAGAAGTAGCACAAGACTCTAGTGAAGTTGGTGAAGTTGATCTTCATAAGTAAAATCTCAGACTCTGTGCCTTTAGATGATATCCTACACAAATTTTCTCCAGCTCAAGAATGAGTGAATACTATATTTCTAAGGACAAAAAGAAAATTCAACATTTTCATCCAGTTACTTATTCAACAAGAAGTCTTCATTGTGCAATATTTTCTGACCAGAAATTAGGCCATCTCGTTTTTCTAAAAGGACACATGACAGTATTCTTTCATCTTTTATTTAATCTGTGCATCAGCATTTCCTTGATATGGTTTCTAAGTAGATAAATGCTGAAGGTAGGTACTACAGAGAGACAGCCAGAGATGATATAGGCATCAAAAACTGGATTGACCATTCTATAAGGTGTACATGAATCTAAAAACAAAAATGTTTTGCAATTATGGAGCATCTGAGGACTGTCCTGTTTTCAACAAAATTATGAGCCAAAGATTTTTAAAAACTCTTTAAGTATCCTGTCTTGGTGCAAGTATAGGGAGCACCAGAAGTGATGATAAGCTAGAACCTATTAGAGATGCATCTGAAACTCAAAACCATCTACACAAGTTCACGCATGACAACCGATGAACAGTTAGTTCCATTCAGAGGCTCCTGCCCATTTTGGGTATATACGTAAATGTGTCTTCAAAACCAGGAAAATACGGAATAAAAATTTGGCTTGCTATATTTAAGCTCTTATTATATATTTTAATAGTCTCTCACTTCTCTTTAATTGTATGTTTGTAATTTATTTATTTATTTATTTATTTATTGTTAGTTTCAGGTGTACAGAACAATACAATAGTTTTATCCTTTTCACCCTTCACACAGAAACAACTCCCCTCCCCCATCCACAGCCCTCCCACCCCTGATATCATACTTTTCTGTTACAATTCCATTGATGCCATTCCCACACTCTACTCCACGTCCCAGGACTATATGTATATATAATTATAGTTCACATACAATATTATTCCATATCAGCTTCAGAAATACAGTGCGGTGGCCAGGCCGCTACACCGACTATGAAGTGGTCTCCCTAACAAGACACGAGTCCATCTGGCCCCCTAAAAAATATTTACAACATTATTGATTATATTCCCCAGACTGTCTTTTCTATCACTGAGGCCATATTGTAAATTATTTATAAAATAACAAAAATAATATTAAAGGAGTTTTCAACTCAGATAGCAAGAGATAATAAACTATTTTTCTGGGTATACTGAGTGTTAAAAATATATTTGAAGTAGGAAACATTACAGTACTAGGGATGAACTGCAAAACTGAATTGGTTTTGGGGCTGTTGGAAGAGTTGAGATCAGCTATTGGACTTGCATTATCTACCAGGACCCATGCCCGCTAGAAATAATGTGACTGAAATGGCCCAAGACCTCAACATGAACAAGAACTTAATGAGATGTAGGGAAGCAGGGGAGAAAACCCCTTGTGTAAAGCTGAAATGATTAAGTGCCCAACAAGCAGACCTGAAGTATTAATAGAGTTGTTATAAATACAGTGTTTAAAATCTATTTTTACCATCAACAAGAATAAGAAAAAGTAGGAAAAGACAGGGTAGATTTAGTAAAGCTTACTAAGTTAAAAAAAATTAGATGTTACGTTTGTTATTCATATTTGATCCATGTAAATCTATTATTCATTTCTTCCCCAGATTCTCCTCATGCTTTGGAAAAGCTTGAGTTTTACACAATTTTCACATACACATTTGACCTAAAGTTTTGTATTAATTAACATTACTATCTTCTTCCCAAATAATAGAAGGATCTTACATGAATTTATTCCACTTCCCATATATTTTATTCTCCATTTTAGTTCTATTCTTTAAAAAATACGATACTGATCATTATTACTGCTGTTTTATACAATGATAGCTTCTTAAATATACCCTTTTAACACTTTTTTGTGAAGTATGGTATAATAGAGGAAAAGTTCAGAAAATATGAATGTATGCCTCAACGAACTCACAAAACGAACATCCACATAACCATAACAAGAAATAGCCTTCCCCCACCATTCCCCATAGGCAAACACAGTCTAATTTTTACAGTAATTGTTTCCCATTTTTCTTTATAGTTTTACCATCTCAGTATGCTTTGGTAAACACTATACTTTGAGCTTTATATAAATGGAATCATCCAGTAAGTATTCTTTTTTGTCTGGTTTCTTTTGCTCAACATTTATTTGTGAGATTCACAACTACATATAGCCATAGTCTGTTTGTTTATATTACTGTGTAGTACTTCATGACAATTTATCCATTTACAGGATATAAAATTCTAAGTTCACAGTTTATTCTCTTTCAGCTCCTTAAAAATGGCATTCAACTGATTTCTGGTTTCCATCATTTCTGTTGAGAAGACAGATGCCAACTAATTGTTGCTTATTGGAAAGTAATCTTTCTTTATTTTCTAGCTGCTTTTAAGATTTTTCTCTGTGTTTTGTTTTCAGCAGTTTAATGATGCTTAATCATAGCTATAAATTTTGGTATTTCTCTTGCCTGTGGTTCATATCACTTCTGGAATCTACAGATTGAATTTACTCATCAGCTGTAGAAATTCTAAACCATTTTTCTCTTCAAATACTGCTTTTGCCCCGTCCTCTTTCTCCTTGACTATCTGGACCTTTAAAGACATTCTTACAGTCTTTTCTATCTTCTTTTATTCCTTTCATCCTTTGTCTCTGGTTATTTTTGCCTAACATCTTTCAGTTCACTAATTCTCTCTTCAGATGTGTCTAATCTGCTGTTTAAACTTATCCACTTGAATTAATTTCAGTTACTGAATTTCTCATTCCTAGAATTTCCATTTGACTTTTTTTTTGTTTCCAATATTCTGCCAAAATTCTCAATCTTGTTTCTCTTTGAGTGTGATAAGAATAGTTACTTTCAAAGTCTATATCTGAAAATTCCAATATCCAGAGGCCCAATTTCTATCCCCTTTTGTTTCTCTTTCTTCATGCTGTTTGTCTGTGTATCTGGTTGTTTTTGATTATAAGCCAGATATCGCATTTGCAAACCGCAGAAATAATTTGTGGCCGTGCATGATATTACCTTCCTCCAGCAAAGATCTACCATTGCCAGATGCCCGGGGGCACTAGTGATTTAGAAACCCTCAATCTAATTTTAGAGAATGACATGATTCACAGCTGATCTACAGCCTCTTTGAGAGCGTGTCTACTTCTAGTTAACCCTTGCTCCTATGGTGTAGTCCTTCAGGGTCCCAACTCAAAGTGAGGCATGTTTACCAAGTGTACCCTCTTTGAGGGCCACAGGCTCTAATCTCTGCCCCCATTACTTCCATTAACCTATCAAAAGGGCCGCATAGCTATTTAGTAGCCCTCTCCAGCAATGGCTGACATTTCCAGAGAAAGTGACCTTTTTTTTTCTGGGCCTCCACCTATCAGGACCTTTTTTCCTGTATCTCCATTCTCCCCCTAGATCTTGTAAGTTCTTTGATGCCTTCAAGAAAAAAAAATATAAATAAATAAATAAAATAAAAAATAAATATTTTGTTGAGCTTTTCTGGTAGTCTTCAGTGGCAGGCATGGTTCAAGTTATCTAATCTGCCACTACCAGGAGTAGAAGTTCCAAATTTTATCTACATTTTCACCAATTTCATTGCTCATCCACTGTTCCCTCTGGGTTCAATTTCCTTCAGTCTCAAGTACATCCTGCTTCCTAGTCTTCCAACAAGCTTCTGGTGACTGGTTAATTCTATTAGTCTTTGCTTGAAAAAATATCTTTATTTCACCTTTCTTCCTGAATGAGAATTAAACTGGGTATAAAATTTTAAGTTGACAGTTATTTTCACTTAGCTCTGTGACTATATTATTCCACTGTTTTCTGGTGTCTCTTGCTGTCATTGAAAAGCTTGCTGTCAACATAATGGACCTCTCCCTTGGTATATCATCATTTCTTTTTTGTTGATATTACGATGTTTCTCTTTTTCTTTGGCACTCTCCAGTTTCACTACAATGCGAAATAAGTTAATTTTTATTTATAGTATTTGTGCTCATGGTGCTACATGAATCTGAGTATTTGTGTTTTATCAATTCTAGAAAATTCTCAGCCATTCTATCTTTGAATATATACTTCTATTACTTCTATACTATTCTATTTGGACTTCTCACTTTAACTCTGTTATCTAAACTTCTCTTTCATATTTTCCATCTATCTCTCTGTGCTATACTCTGGCTGATTTCTTTAGCTCTATTCCTGTTTACCACTTCTCTTTTTAGCTGAAACTGTTGGCTTATATTTAACCTGGTTGCTGAGTTTTAAATTTTGATGATGTTGTTTTCCATTTATTGAAGCTAATTTTAGCTTCCCTTATGAGAATCTCTTGTGGCCTGAGTTGTTGGAGCATGCCTTGGGGCTTGCTTATATCTAACAACCCCTACGGTATCATTAGCCCAGGATTCATTTTTAAATTATTTTCTCAGCTTGGGGACCCCAGACTATAGATGGTGTGTGTGTGTGTGTGTGTGTGTGTGTGTGTGTGTGTGTGTGTGTGTGTGTGTGTGTGTGTGTTTTAATCCTAAGCTTCAGTCAAGGATCCATGGTTTAGAGTTGCTATGGGAGATTCCTCAGCTCTCACTCCAGAACCCAGGCAGATGGTTAAATGTTTTTGTTTGTTAAAAGTTTTTGTTATTTTTCTGTGCTGGTAGGCAGATATTTTCTAGTTCATTCTTTTCACTGAAGACACAACTCCTTTGAAGGCTCCAGTTCATAGTCCACATCTTAAGTGGGTTCAAGGACTCATTTTCTTCCCTCAGTGGGTGCTAAAACCCAAGCTCATTCATTACCGAAGCCAAAAGCTGCAACTCAGATCTTTACCACTCTGATTTTCAGAGTTTTCTTTTCATTTCTGGAGCTTTCCTTTTCTTTCCCGAGAATTCAGTTATTCATTTAAAATTTTAGTTGTATTTTAGCAGCACATGAAGGCATGTGTAGAAGGAAGTTGCATAGTTTACTGTATTGCCAAAAACAGAAATTCCATGGCATTATTTTTAAATTTTTTGTCAATGAAACAAATATGTTAATATTAGTGCATTAGTCTGGGTTTTCCAGTGAAACAGAGCCTATGGATCTATAGACATCTATAGATCCATTGTATTAGTCACCTGAAAATATACAGATATACTAATATAGATATATTAGTCACCTGAAAAAACATATAAATAAATAAATACACACACACACACACAAATCTAGATCTAGATCTCTATTTATCTAACTAGCTAGCTATAGAGAGATTAATGATAAGGCAATGGCTAACACAATTATGGGGACTGTCAAGTCTCAAAATCTTCAGATCTTTCTGTTCTATTCAGGACATCAATGATTGAATGGAGCCTACCCACATCAGGGAGGGCAACTGCTTTACTCAGTCTACTGATTTACCTGGTAATCTCATCCAGAAATACCCTCACAAACGCACCCAGAATAATGTTTAACCAAATGTCAGGGCACCCTGAGGTCTAGTCAAATTGACACATATAATTAATTATTACAATTAGTAAACTCTGGTTGTATTTTTAATTATTTTTTTTCTAAGACCCAAATCAAGCTTGCCTTTGAGACCTAACAATTCATACTGTTACTCTACAACTGAGCTGACTCAGTGATAAGTAAGCTGGCTATCTGCACACGGACCTTACAAATACATAACTCTACATGATTTCCTATGGATTTAATTTCCTCCTTTTCCAAAGGATGAGTTCAAGTCTCTGGAAGTAATGCGGACTAAAAGCGTCACCTGAAAATATATTCATGATCTGTTTTGGTAAAACCTTTGGCTTATACAATCATCTACTTTTGTATTATGAACATGTGGGTCACGATATCTACTTATATCATGTAAATCCCCCATAATCTCTGGTTCAATGACGTAACTTGGTACTAAATAAATTTTACCTGTAAGTTTTTCAAAATATAGATCACAGTAACAAGTTTGCCACCATAGCTCTGGGTTTCATTCATCATACACGTTTTTTACCATTAACTCTGGGCTTCATTCATCATATAAGTGAGAACAAATTTTTACTGAATTATATTAACATTACCCTCCTTTGCTCCTCTTCAGCATCAGCAAAGAGTTTGCGAATGTTAGCCTCTGATTCTCCCACATATTTGTTAAGGATTTCCGGCCCATTGACCACTTTGGGCTCTCTTGCATTCAACATCTTGCCGATCTGTCGAGCCAAGAGAGTCTTACCACAACCTGGGGGCCCATACAACAGGATGCCTTTAACGTGTTTGCAACCTAAAAAAGAGAACAGTCTTACATCAGCTAACTAAAACCCAAGACAAACAGCTAAAAGAAAGTTTTCTTTCTTCTTCATATGCATATTATGAAAAATATAGTGATGCCATTAACACATATTCATATCCAGGTGCCATGAACAGAACAACCATGAACAACTAAACTTCTTTTTAATAGAAAAATCCAGAAATAATTCCTATACCAGTACCAATATCTAAAGGGGAAAGCTGCGGAAAAGTATCTTTGAACTATCATTTAGAACAAATACTTTTAACTCTGAAAATGTCTCTTTCAATTAAACATCTAATTAAGAACTACTACTTATTTGTCATTATTCTTTAAAGTCGGGGGGAAAAATATCTTTTTTGTGTGTGTGAATTTAATGCAACACAAATCTGTGATACAGTAGGCCATGGAACCTCTCTCTTAGTCATAGAAATTACAGGTCTACCTGTCAATACAAGCACTTGAAGAAACGGCAAACGTGTCTGAGTTCGATAGTACAAAGCAATCCACAGGCTCCAGATGAATATTACAGACTGTGGATAAAGTTGAATGTCCTACTCCAGGTGACTAATGCCAAGTGAGGCACAAGCTTTCCCAGAACAACCCAGATGAAGATGAAGTTTCAAAAGAATAGGATTCAATTCTTTTCCAGATAAGCATTGCTACCTGCTTTAAAGACATCGTTAACACTAGCAAAACAGCAAGACTAATGATCTAGACTTCCCAGGATTTTTTCAGCCAGCTCTACATGAGCATTCACTCCATTTCTTAAGATTAAGATGACCTATGGTTTCTGTTTATTCAGTCTCGGAGTTCTCGCCTTTCTTGCAGTTTCACAGTTAAGATGCATGACTTTTAATGACTTTTTTTCTTTATCCTAGACCAAAAAAGCACTCTGTGAAACAATGAATTATTAGATTTCAGTGTTACACTCAAAACTACAGGTGAAAAAGAAAATTTCTGGAAATGGAATAAAAATCATGTGTTTTTATGGAAAACAGTTTGTCCTCATTTGGAATGAAAGCCTTAAAAATTATATCTTTAAGAAAAAAATTCTGCCAATACATTTAATACTCACATAAAAGAAATTACAAAATACAACCAACACTACCAGAAATTTTAGATTCTGAGGAAGAAGACCCTTTGGGTTGCCAGTATAGTCACTGTTTCTATAATTGTGTCAAAAAAAGACTCCTTTTTAAAGCCCTGAAAAGTAATGAGATCTGTGCTTACGGAGAAAGGCTTGTAGAGACAAGGGAAATTTAGTGGCAACCCTGGAAGGCTTAGTCTTAACCTTTCTCATTACAGAGTCAATTCCTGTCCTAAGACTATGGCCTAATAGAATGTCTTTGCCCTTCGAGCATGAGTGGTAGGGGCATAAGGAGAAAAGCCTTGAGCTTCTCTTACAGGTTAATGCCACCAAGCACTACCAGCATCCAAGTCACTAGACACATGTGATGAGGACTCTGGAACCTGCCTCCTAATCTTTCCCTCCAAGCCAACTGCTACCATCATGATTTGAAACTATTGATATATATAAACCACCTGCAGAGGTAGGTGATGGTGGTGGTGAAACAGGTCCAAGGAGAGGAGAGTCAGGAAGAGGAAAATGAAGATTTGCTGAATACCTACAGAGTACCAGGCCTTATCATCCTCCTCCAGTTTAACTTCCTCTAAGTTCATCAACTTCCTTCTAACCATATTTCCTTCCATATTAAGCCATACTTTTTTTCAAGGACTCTCAACTCATTGGCCTTCTTATACTTCTGGTATACCCATCCCATGAGCAATGAACACAATATGGCTTTATTGCACCCACACATTGGCCACCAAGCACAGCCAGAGAAAATTGTACCACTGTGCTGATATGCTCACAATTTCATGCTACCTAATTTCAGTTCTATTCTCTCTGCTTTCTCAGTACTACATACCACCCTTTACTTGCTTCAGTTAGTTCATCTTCCATTCCCCTTAGCAATTATCCAAATCTTCACTATTCTCAATTGCTACCCCATGCCATTAATTCTTAAAAATGACCTAGATTCCTACTGTGCATATTTTTTTAAAGACTATCAGGTATGGAATCCCTCCAACTCCTTGATTCTGTATCTACAAATTTATCTGCAGACACATCCATTCTCAACCTCAACACTGGTTCTCAGAGGATGAGTTTCCTTCCTCTTCAAGGTTTAAATTGCAATTGTTTGTGGATATACTTTCTACTCCATTAGACAGTGAACTACCTATTCAAGGGCAGGTACTGTCTCATCAATGTCGAATCGCAAACATGTAACATAATGCTTAGGACATAATGTGTACTTAATAAATGTCTGAATAAGTACATTGTGGGTTCCTTTCCTAAAAAACTCAAAGAAAATGATGGAAAGAAAACCGTTTTAAAAATTTTATTTAAAGCTCTTATTTATGAAACAGTGTTTACGTTCCCAACTGAACTAATTTACTGGGTTGTCAGAAAAGTCATGATGCATTTTTGCAACAAAAAACATAGAAAAAATATGTCATGACTTTTCTGACAACCCAATAAATACCTAAAAAAACACACTTGCAATGCCTGGGACTTTGCAAATTTAGCAAAACAAACTACATAATATATAAATACTAGAATCTTAACTCTGTAACTGTTTGGAGTATGCGTAAAATGTTCAATTTAATGTGTTTTGAATTAAACTGACTCCGACCTTATAAAATAAATTAAAAATTCACGAAATATTACCAAGAAGTTTGAGAGAAAAAAATAAAGTGTATATCCTTGGAACTTACATATAATATGTATGTTGAAATGACAGAATCTATTCAATATAACATCAACAGAAATGTCACGGAGGCTCTACTCTGCATTAGAACTATAATTCTTTTAGGATCCCAAGAAAGCACATCAAAAATATACACTGACATGTGAAGATTTTCAAAATCCACTTCCACAAAGGAAGCAGTTACTTGAATAAGCAGTGGAAATGGGACTTTGTTATTACTATTATTATTATAGCCTATTCTGGCTTATTAAATAAGCATTGGTCTCTAATTTTAAATGAGTCATAAAAACTCTTCATAAGTAATTCCATTCAACAAAAGTGTGTTAAGCTCCTGTTTGGACTAGGCACGAAACTAGGTGTCAGGGATACAAACATGAAAAAGGCCACCCCTACCTGCGGGGCATTCCTGGTTTAGTAGGAAAGACAGAAACAAAAATAGGTTATCTACAATATAATATGACATTATCAGAGATGTGTATGAAATGTTTTTGGAGCCTAGCCAAGAGAGACTGATTCTGTCATGTCAGGGTGACGGCAGAAAGTCAGGGATGGACATAGGGGAAGAGGTAACATTCACGCTGGGCCTCGAAGGATAATAGGAGGTTCTTGGTTGGGCAACGGAGAGGAAATGGCACCCTTCACAGAGAGACCGGGGCGATCAAAGGCACATATGTATGGACATGGAAGCTTCCCTCTCCAAACAGCCAGTAGTAACCTGTTGTGGCTCAGCCTTGGAAGTGAGATGAGGCTGACAGGTTCCCAACTATGGAAGGCCTTGACACCATGCCCAGGAGTTTTTAATACATTTTGTAAAAACCCTGAGGTTTTTCATCAGGGAAGGTGCACAATAAGATGTGTGTTCAAAAACTAACTCTGGTGGCACAGTGGAGGAAGGACTAGTGAACAAAGAGGCAGAGGGTGGAAGGCTAGTTGGAGGAATGCTCTTAACCTTTTTCTGGGGACACTGCCTCCCTGGCTGGCTCTGGATTTTCACCAATTAAGCTTTACTATCCCTCCAAGTCCTTTGCAAGCATGAACAAGTGGGTCCAGAGGGCTCAGGAGGACACCTCCCTACCGATGCCCCCGCTGATGCCCCAGCTTTCTCCTGAGCTTCTCCGGGACATTAAAGCTCGGCTCTGATGCTAGGGAGCCTTGATCTCTGACTGCTGAGCTGTACTGATTGCTGTTACTTTTTCTTTCCTTATGTCTTACATGCCCCTCGCTACTCAGAGATCAGTGCCCTGGGTTAGCAAACTGAATAGCAAAGGGCAGGTATAGAAAAAGGAGAAATCAGTGAATGTGACTTGTTTAAATTGTCAAATTCTCTCATTCTCTCCCTTTCTTTACTATGAAAGAGTCTAATGTACCTCCCCAGAAAAAATGCACATGTACAAAAAATTTGCACACAATTTTGAGGGAATTCTTAGGTCCTCTGAGGTCCATTCATGAAATCCAAATTAAAAACTGAATGTACAACTGAAATAAGCCAGACAAGAGACTAGGAATGCAAAGAGGCAATAATAGCAGAAAAGGAGACATTCATCAGAACTTAAGGTACCAAAGGAAACTAAGAGAAAGAGGAGTCAAGGGTGACCTTGAGGTATCTCGCCCGGGCACATGGGTACAATGAGCATAACCTCAGAAGATAACCAAGAAGGTAGCACGAGGAGGGCACAGGGGGTCATCACTTCGTTTTGGCTATAAGGCATTTGAGATGCAGGCAGTAATGTCCATTAAAAATATAGGCTGATAATACTATGTATCAACTATAATTTAAAAAATAATATAGTCATGAAATGTAAAGTACGGTATAGGGAATATAGTCAATGGTATTATCATAGCTATATACGGTGTCAGATGGGTAGTAGACTGGTTGGGGTTATCACTTTATGAGGTGTGTAAATGTCTAATCACTAAGTTTTTTTTATACACCTGAAACTAATAAAAAAATTCCTACTGTTGTCACAAACACACACACACACACACACACACACACACACACACACACACACACACATGATTGATATATAGATAGATGCACTGAGAGAGCAAAAAAGATATCAGAACTATTAGTTCAATATTTTTGAACGCCTGCTCTGGGCACATGAAAAGCCACTTTTTGTGACAACAGGGACACATGCTGCAGAGGTAGAGGATGAAGCCTGGAAAAAAGAATAACACATTGAAAAAAGCAGCAAGTTCATGGCTGATCTGGGCCACAGGGTCTTAGACTGGGTCAGATCATTTCAGACTGAGGAGAGAAAGAAGGTAAGCAGTATAAGCAGGAACAGCCAGAGGTCACACATGCAGAAACGCTGGTAACACAGAAGCGGGGTTTAGGGAGACAGAATCTTGTTATGAGACTAGTTAACAAAGGGGAGAAGAGGAAACAAGCTGAGGTTTTGCCTGTGGGGTTCTGTTTACTATGTGCAGTGGGGGCTTAGGTCATCTATAAAATGAGAGATGAGAAAATGATATTGGGAAACTTGGTAAAGGTTTGCGAAGAACATGGGGAGTTGGGAAAATGTGTGGGGAAATGTGCCTGAGCAGACAGATGCCATTAGGAAAGTGAACTCAGCATATGAAATTCAGGTCACTAAGGGACTCTCCTCTTTGCTGTAATTACATAAGCAACTTACAGTGTTAGGTAAGGTGTAGATTCTTACTAAACTCTATAAATATAGATTTCATCAAAGCTGGCAATAGAATATTGATTTTTTTAGTTTTAACCATCTCCCTTTTTTTTCAAAACTGCATCTTAAAGTTTAGCAATGTGAGGTAAATAACAATATTAAGTTAATTTAATTTGAAATCAACATATTTATAGCTCAGTTCTATTACCTAATTTTCTCATCCAAAGTGTGAGGTCTGAACTATCATAAAATTTGTTGTTAACATTTTTCTTCTACTTTTCACAAAGTTTGAGGCTTTAATTTTCATTTCTAAGTCTTCTGTATCTTTTCTCCTTCCTTTATAACTCATATAAGAATTATTGTGGGCTAATAATATAATCAAATATAGTTCCAGTGCATTTTACTATGTTCAGTTACTTAACTGCTTGTTTTACTAACTGATCCTGTTAATCATCTTCTTAAAATTTCCTAATTTTATTTGAATGAGGCAAACATACAACTCTTGGTATAGTAACAAAAAGGAAGGCAGCAGTGAAAAGCATATTCCAAAATGGTCAAAAATCGGTTTATACATACGGTTTTGAAATTTAAGTTGCTAATTATATTTGAACATAGTTGTAAATGAAGTTCTGGGATATCATATTATTATTTCACTCACTCAACAAATACCATATTTGGTAGTGGGAAGATGATTATTTCTATTTTCTCAGTGGAATAAAGACTCCAGGATATCAGCTACTGGTGAAGATAAAAGAAGGGAAGAGGCAGTGTTGTAGGCTTGAGGAAAATGAAGTACTAGTTATCTCAGACAATAGGAGAGTAAATTGACTAGGCCAGGGAAATACACAAGGAATACCAGGAATTATTGATTCCAAGACATACTGAGGGCCCACTTGAGATTCGGTTCTTAAATTTAAAGTGAGACCAGACATCATGGTTTTGTTTTTCTTAAGCCACACTTCACAATCTGGGTGCTGATACAGAGTGGGCAGGTAGCTGAGACACACTGGGGGGCTGTGACACACACAGCAGGCGAGGAGCAAGGCCATTAGGGTGTACGCAAGGAAGATAAATGTGGTAGACCGTGGAATCTAGGCTGGGTAAAGAGGACAAAAAGGCTGGGAAGTGACAGAGTACATTAACTGGAGGGTCCCATGGGATCCAACATGCTGAAGCTGGAAGGGTGGGCATGCTAGAGGTAAGCAAGGGACAAATGGGGGGTGGCTAGAGAGCAGGATGCTTATACTGACACCCCAGAAGTGGTGGCTATGGGTAATGGCAAAGTGTTGGGTATGACCAAAGAGTGGGTGGCTGAGAAGGAAGGAGTGAAGGAAAGCTTAATGGAAATGAGGAAGTCAGAAGACTGTAAAGACAGAATGTTGAACCAATGACCAACAAGAATACTAAAGTCACCAACAACATACAGGTAAATTAAACACAGTGAAGATTACAAGTAAGAAAAGCAAGTAGGCCAACAGCTTCTTTGTCTTCCCTGTTCATTCCTCTCTAGCAGGGTTACTCTTGTTCTCTCTCCATTTGCTCTCCAAATGTTACTGACAATGAAAAGTATTAATGTTTATTAATACATCATTAAGTACTAGCTATTACTAAAGGTATGAATGATATAAAATGCCAAAGAAATAAACATAGCAAATGATAATGCCATTGTTTACTAAGGATTTAAGTGACTGACACACTGGAACTTCAGTATAGGACTACATTCTGAAAAGAATGTAATACAAGGTACGGCCGAGTGGCTTGTTGGTTAAGAGTTGGCTTGGGAGCGCGAGCTCTGAGCAGCAGGGCCGCTGGTTCGGATCCCACATAGGCCAGTGACGCTGAGCCCTCTACAGCTAAGATGGTGAACAGCAGCTCGACCTGGAGCTGGGCTGCAATGAGTTGCCGGCGACAGCATAGGGGCTGGCTGGCGGCGGGCGTGAGCTTTCGTCAACTGCCAAGAGCCGCCATGAGTGGCCGTCCAGTGGCTGGTGACCGAACTGCCTCACCCGGGAAGAGCGCAATGATCACAATACCAACATGGGCCAGTGAAGCGACATCCTCCACAACTAGACTGAAGAACAAAAGGACAGCAACTTGTCTGTTCCCTTTCCCTGATTCCCCAACGCTGTTCCCTCTCCCAATTCCCAATAAAATCTTAAAAAAAAAACAAGGAATGTAATATAAGGCTTGTTTGTATCTCATTCTAGACCCCTTGTATAAAGTACTTTTAATGGTTCTCTACAATATGAACCAGAAAACTGCATTTTAATTATGTTTCACAATAGATACCTGTTCAAAGGATATCTGTGATCAGGTGCCAGACAGGTGAGGATTGACGGAATTAAATGCATTTGTAAATAAATCAAGTGAAAAACCTCTAGAGAACATTAAAAATTACTAACAGTCCTACTTTTCTGACCAGTAGTTCTCAGACTTGGATATCACAAACCAGCAAAAGAACTTTAAAAAAATAAAACAAAACAACAACAACAAAAACCCCTAGGGAGAAGTGTATCATTGAGTTGCTTAGTTTTTATTTTGCAAGGTAAAAAATTTTAAACAAACCCAAGCCTTACATCTTCTATCACCACCATTTCATATAAAATATATTTTAGTATCAAAAGTTAGGATGGACATAATCTCAGAATAAAGGACATTCTTTTATATTAAATAAACTCAGTTTTATGTACATTGTTAAAAGTGGGGGCTCTAGGGTCAGCTTGCCTGGATTCAAATCCTGGTTCTTCTACTTACCAGCTAGAAGTAATGATTGCAACTACCCTTGAAGGTTATTATGAGGATTCAGTATAATGCACATAAAGCACTTAGCATACTTCCTAGCACCTTGTAAGAGCTCATAAATATTGGCTATTAAGTAATATTAGCTTATTTTTCATCATCTTGCTGTAGGTGAGTGATGAAATGGAGCCAGATTTCCAAGTGGCATGTGAAAAGTAGATCACTATTAAATGATGATTGCGCTTATAAAATTTTTTCTGAGAGTGACTATTGTGACCATCTGGCCCCTGAAAACTTTATCTAATACTATTGTCACTTAAACATTGCAAATTATAGTATCCATTCCATTGATGAACTTCAAGCTCCAAATTAAATTAGCAAATAAGTTGGACTACATCGTTTTCACAAAGATTTTACTAGTGTTTGGTTAAGTCAGGCTTGTCAGTAGCTTCTCTCTTCCTCCAGGTAGATGACTCTCAGAATTAATCCTCCCTGCTTCTCTTCTGCCTTAGGCAGTCAATTCATACCTATTTCTCAAGCTTTCCAAGCTCATTCAGGGTCAATATGTAGCTAATCCATAAAAACCAAGCTACCATGGTTATCAGTTCCACATGGGCACACCCTTCTATAATCTTTTCCCCTGCCTGTTCGATCATAACACACGTTTCTTTTCCAAAGTTCTCCTTATCTTCCAAATTGCAACCATTCTCATAGTCCCAAACTGCCAGATATTAGAAAGCTGCCACTCCCCTTTCTTAGGGAGCACACACCCTGCTCTGCTGGCACTCACTTGGGATGACTTGGTTCTACTGGGATGAACAGGGGCTACTTCTGGGTACATCATCCAAAAGGGTATTTGCAATGACAGATTACCACAGCCCATTCATTGCCTCTTAGTTTTTTTTTTTTTAAAGATTTTTTTTTTTTATTGGGGAATTGGGGGGATGGGAACAGTGCTGGGGAATTGGGGGAAGGGGAACAGACAAGTTGCTGTCGTTTTGTTCTTCAATCTAGTTGTGGAGGATGTTGCTTCACTGGCCCAAGTGGGCACCATCATTGCGCTCTTCTCTGGCGAGGCAGATCAGTCGCCGGCTTCTGGACGGCCGCTCACTGCGGCTGCTGGCCGCTCACGCTGGCTGCTGGCTACACACGGTAGCCCATGGCAACCCACTGCCACAGGGAGTGCAGCCTACGCCGTCGCCGGCGACTCATGGCAGCCCAGCTCCAGGTTGAGCTGTTGTTCAGCATCTTAGCTGTGGAGGGCAGTGTCACTGGCCCTCATATGTGGGATCCGAACCGGGGCCCTCTGGCATCCCAAGCGAGTTCTTAACCATCGCGCCACTCAGCCGGCCCATTGCCTCTTAGTTTGAGATAGGTTAGTATGATATGCCTTCCACCTTACTTCTAGCTACCACTCTCAGTTGAATTAGCAATTCTCCCAACAATATATAAAAAATGGAATACTGTTTTGAGCCCCAGGTATTGAAATCCAGTGATTATACTCATACCAATTTTGGTGGGAAGAACTTTAAGGGGCTTTACGGTGTATGCTACAAATAGCTTAAAATTTCTGATCTAAGTAGAATAACACCTTATCCAATATAATAAGGCTTATCCAGCCCCTCTGATGAAAATGATACATAAAAATATTTATAAGCTATCTAATATTCTAACTGTAACCTCTTTTCTTAAAATAGCTCAATGAAAACTACATAGCCTTATTCTGTAATAAAATGAATAAACAGTAATCTTTACTACTTACCATCTTTCAAACATTATCCAAAAAAGTGACAAGTTTGTATTCGCTAAGCTTTTCTATTTTAAAAAGCAGTAAAATTTTCTTTGTTTTCCTGAGATAATATCAGAGGCAAGCTGCACTGAGGAAAAACTGTCAGTCAACTTTTGGGTATCCAAAAGTGGGGAAAAAAAATCATAGCAAACACTAATTTACACAAAGGTGAGCAGAATGATAATAAATCAGAAGGAATCACTGTCAAATTGGCATCAGGTTATAGAGTGTCGAATTCATTTTGTGGGCAACATGATCTATGAAAGGAGAGAGAAGTAGGAGGTGGGTTTTGAACACTAACTGATGTTTAAAGGGGAATCCCAAATAGCTTCCAGTTCAAATGCAGACAGATTCAGCATGTTTGCCAAAGAGCGAGGCTATCAACAGACTAATGGCAAGTCAGGGCATATTCACAAGTCTTACAAGCTTCTCTCTGCAGTTGTGCAAACTAGATTTGAATGCTTAAGAAGTGCATGCACTTGCAGAAAATACAATCACAAATTAATATTAATATTTGATCTTTTGTTTTCAAGTTTGCATAATTCTAACTTCTCCTAGAATCATGAGCATTTTTTTTAGTGCTATTCAACTTATCCTTTTAGTGGTATATGATATGATTATTTAAGAAACAGTTCTGAATTTTCCAGCCACGCAATGAGGACCTGGAGCATAGCTTCCACCAACTCATAATATAGGAGGGCCTTTCGTTTGTTTGTTTCAGAGATTGCCAATTACCATCTAAAACAGGTTACTATCTACATTTCCCTAGCTGTGCACTTTTCGAATCTTTAAGAAAAGGAAGGATTTAAAACTAGCAACACAAATTCTGACCCCATTTTAGCAGTTAGGTCTTTGATAATCCATCCTCTGGGTATCATTCTGTCTAGTAGAGACTTGTTGTTGCCCCACCAACTTTAAAATACCAAGAGCACTCTGAGTTCCGTTACGATGAAATGAAAAAAGCCTATGCCCTTAGCACCAGGCAGCTGTGTGATGTCTACCACCTGACTGGTCTATCCCCAAGTCAGTCAACTGAGATTTAATACAGATCTTCTCATTAGATAGCCTAGAATTAAAGATGAGGTGTGTGTAGCAACCCTCCATACTAATCTCTGCTGACACCCCCACCCTTTTACACTCCCTCACAGGGTGTGGCCCGGTATTCCGTGAATTCTTGATGACAAAGATCAGCTTCTGCTACAGCAGGTCCGGCCTTGCTGCCATCTGGCAGCATGCATCTTATTGGTTTCAGAAAGTTACAGCTTTTCCTTTCTTCTTTTTTCCTCGGTCCCTCAGCTTTAAATTCGCTTTACTTGCTCTTCTGTAAGGCCCCTGCTTCCCACCAACCAATATCTTGCCTTCTCTAGCAGACAACTTCTTCATTCTTTGCCTGCACCTGGAACTTCTACCTTTATCAGCTCATGTTCTTCAGTTCCTCAGAAATCATCTCCTTAATTAATGCCACGGAATTAATTCTAATCACCTCTAACTAACTCTGTTAATACCACCTAGCTCTGATCACATCGTTGGGTTGTATTCTTTAATACTTACAGCAGCCGTTGTCAAACTTGAATGAGCACCAATGTAACAATGGAGCTTGTTAAAATTCAGATTTCCAGTTATCACTCCTAGAAATTTGAATTCATTAAGTCAAGAGTGGAACCGAGGAAGCTGAATATTTAACACCGACCCCTCCGCCCCCAACATGATGCTAATGGAGGTCAGAGGACACTTTGAAAAACATCATTCATAGTTACAACTGACACTACAATAAATTGCCTTCTAAGAGTTCTTAGGCTTTCATTTTATTTAGTATATATGTTTTATAGTCTCAATTAAATCACAAGCTGATAAGAATACATCTTTTATTCCTCAACAAGTTGTAGCTGTGGAACAGCAAAGAGCTACTCTAACAAGATAAAAGTTATCAAGAATAAATGTAAGATTTCTGTACTTGAGTACAATTGGGGGACACAGGGCTTTGTGAAAGATGCCTTGGAGGTTTGTTTTACTGAACAGTAAATTCAATATGAGTCAAGACAGAATGTGGATGTCAAAAACGTTAATGCAATTTCAGCCTGCATTCAAAGAAGACTGATATTTTGAATAAAAGATGGACAGCTCAGGTCTATTTTATAACAGGGACCACGCTTGCAGTACTCCACTGATTTCTGGGTTTCGCAACTTAAGGTGAATATAAACAAATGTTAAAGTTTAGAGAAATGTGAACAGAATAGTAAAGAGCTAAAAATCAAGTTATAAAAGGATTAGCTAGCTGGAGGGACCAACCAAGCTGGGAGATTTAGCTTAGAAAAAAGATGAATCAAGGGGGAATTTATTCTGGACAAAACAGCATTCTTGGGCAGCCGGGTGGCTCAGCTGGTTAGAGCACAGTGCTCACAATACCAAGGTTGCCAGTTCGATTCCCACACAGGCCACTGAGCTGCGCCCTCCACAACTACATTGAAGACAATGACTTGACTTGCAGCTGATGGGTCCTGGAAAAACATACTGTTCCCCATTAAAGTTTAAAAAAACAAAACAAAACACCAACTCATTGTTATTGAAAAAAACCCAGCCTTCTTCACATACCTAAGGGCTTTCATAGGGAAATAAGATTGCCCTAGTCCTGTATAGTCTTAGGGGAGAACTAGAGCTCGCAGAAGCTACAAGGAGATACATCTCACCTTAACATAAGGAAGATGCAACTTAAAGTTGTCCAAAGAATGGAATGCAGCATTCAGAGAGAATGAGTTTCCTGTCACTGGACAAATTCAAGCTTAGCCTAAGCAACATGGCAGAAGTTACTCGGCAGAAATGGAGAGAAAATACAAACAAAGACAAACAGGTGAACTAAGTGACTTTTATGATCCCTTGCAATGTTGCGAGTCTACAATTCCTCTGATATTCTCTGATGGAACCAAGTAGCTTTGCAAGTAGTGAGCTTCAAAATAAATATTCCAGGATGGGAAGGAAGAAGACTGAAGGTAGGAAGATAGTAAGGAGGCTATTGCTATAGTTCGAATGTAATTTACTGAAGCTATAAAAAACAGAAAATGAATGATCCAGAAAAAAAAATTAGCAGTATTCAATAATGCATCTGAAAAATGCTTGCACACATAAAGATAGCCAACTGATCTTTAACAAAGGAGCAAAGGCAATACAATAGACAGTCTTTTCAACAAATGGCTACTGGAACAACTGGAGAGCCACATGCAAAAAAACTAATCTAGACACAGACCTTATACCACTAAATTAGTGTTCTAATTAGCAATTCTCCAACAAGCAATTGTTAAGAATTGAGAATTCTCCAATGGCTCCAACAGACAATTCTTGGAACATCAGCTGGGTGTCTGATAATTCAACTCAATTCTGACACTACTTGGAGACAGCATCAGATTCCACAGTAAAGGGCTCAGTCCTATAAGACATAATATCCCACCCCCACCCCAACTTCAAACATCAGGCTGTTTATATTACCTGTGCTTCTGACTGACTGGCTATAGATTGGAAGTTCCAATGATCCCCTCCTTGGCAACTCAATTCAGATGTAAGCTGCAAGTCCAGGTTGTTGTTACCTGTACGTCTGAGCAACTCACTATAAATCAGAGGTTCCCACGACCTCCTCCTCAGATTTGATAATGTGGCTCACAGAACTCAGAGAAGCATTTTACTTGCTAGATCACAGTTTATTATAAAAAGCTATAACTCAGGAACAGCCAGACGGAAGAGATGCACAGGGCAAGGTGCGGGAAAAGGGTGTGGAGCTTCCATGTGCTCCCCAACTGCTGCTCTCCCCACATTTTCACCAATCCAGGAGCTCTCTGAACCACTTTTTGGGTTTCTATGGAGGCTTCACTATACAGGCATGACTGATTAAATCACTGGCCATTGGTGACTTCATGCAACCTCCAACCCCTTGCCCTTCCCCAGAAGTCAGGAGGTGGGACCAAAAGTTCCAACTCTAATCACAAGGCTGGCTCCACTAGAAACCAGCCCCCAACCTTAGGTGCTTTCCACTAGTCATATTATTAATATAAGAAAAGACACCTTTATCACTCTCAACACCGAGGAAATTCCACGTGTTTTGTGAGCTGTGAGCCAGGACCTATGGATGAAAATCAAATATATATGAGAAATATATATTTGGTCACCTGAGTGACCAAATATATATTTCTTATAAATCACAATATCACAAAGTTTCACAAAAATTAATGCAAAATGGATCATAGGCCTAAATGCAAAATGCAAAATTATAAAACTCCTAGAAGATAACATAGGAAAAAACCTAGATGACCTTGGGTTTGGTGATGGCTTTTTAGAGACAACACCAAAGGCATGATTCATGAAAATAAATAATTCATTAGCTGGACTTCATTAAAACAAAAAACTGCTCCTCTGTGAAAGAAAATATCAAGAGAAAGAAAAGATGAGGCACAGGCTGAGAGAAAATGTATTTATAAGAGATACATCTGATAAAGCACTATTATAAAAAATATACAAAGAACTCTTAAAACTCAACAGTAAGGAACAAAAAACCCAATTAAAAACTGGGCCAAAGACCTTAACAGACACTTCACGGAATAAGATATACAGATGGCAAATAAGCATATGAAAAGATGCTCTACTTCTTAGGTTATCAGGAAATGCAAATTAAAAGAAAAATGAGATACCATTACACACCTATTAGAATGGCCAAAATACAGACGATTGACAATACCAAATGCTGGTGAGAATACAGAGCACAGGAACTCTCATTTATTGCTGCTGGGAACACAAAATGGTACGGCCACTTTGGAAGATAGTTTGGAGGCTTCTTATAAAGCTAAACATACTCTCTCCATATGATTCAGCAATCGCGCTCCTTGGTATTTACCCAAAGGAGCTGAAAACTTACATCCGCACTAAATCCTGCACATGGACATTTACAGCAGCTTTATTGATAATTATTCATAATGGCCAAAACTTGGAAACAATCAAAAAGTCCTTCAGTAGGTAAATGAATAAACAGTGGTACATCCAGACAATGGAGTATTCTTCAGTACTAAAAAGAAATGAGCTGCGAAGCCATGAAAAGACATGGAGGAACCTTAAATGACTATTATTAAGTGAAAGAAGTCAATCTGAAAAAGCTACGTGCTGTATGACTCCAACTATACGACATTATGGAAAAGGCAAAACTATGGAGGCAGTAAAAAGGTAAGTGGCTACTAGGAATGGGGGGTAGGGCACAGAGGATTTTTAGGGCAGTGAAAATACACCGTATGATGCCATAATGATGAATATGTCATACATTTTTCCAAACCCATAGAATGTTCAACATCAATAGTGAACCATAAGGTTAACTAAGGACCTTGAGTGATTATGTGTCACTACAGGTTCATCAATTGTAACAAAGGTCCCACTCTGGTGGGGAAGGCTGATTATGGGGGAGGCTATGCATGTGTGGGAGTAGGGCATACATGGGAAATCTCTGTATCTTCCCTTCAATTTTGCTGTGAGCCTAAAACTGTTCTTTAAAAATAAAAGTCTTAATAATAATAAAAAAAATGCATGCAAAGTAAAAGAAAAAGGGAAGAAAACATGGCTCCAAGGACCTAGAAAATAAAGGTAACTGGTATGAGATAACTATTTGTGGGATGGGAAAAAATGTTTAATAAATGTAACAAAGTTTTGAACATTTCAACAATTCATCTCAGTAAGCATTCTAATGGGAAATGGTGAAAGCATCTGGAGATGTAGTCATATATTACACACAGTAAAGGTCTAAAAATCACCACTAAAAGCTTGAATAAAGGACTCAGCCTCCAGAAAATACTGAAGCTTATTCTAGAGAATGGGAAGTATGGCTTCACATCCAAGTTGTGAAATCTGGAATCAAAGAAACCAGTAATAAATCATTTTAAGTGGCTGAATCAAGAAGCCTTAAAGGGCACTAGACTGGGAGTAAGGTAGCCTGGATTCCAGCCACTACTGTGACTTTAGCTTAAATATACTGTTTACTTTGCTGGGGTCCCAATGTTCTCATCTATAAAATAAGAAGGACATGGACAAGATCAGTGTTTCTCAAACTGGTGTTCCTTGGGCTATTAACAGGTGTATCTCTATGTAAGTATGTTTGTTAAGTAAGTTTAAATTGGAAAAATGTTAGATGAGATTATTTCTAAGGCCTCCTACTCTAACAGTCTAATTCTGATTCAAATATATAACTACCTTAATGCATTTAAATCCACGATATCTACAGATATACCATCTACTTTTGATTATCTCACAGAGAGGAGTATTAGATAATGAAAAATGGGTGACAATCCTTTCGAGAAAATTCCATACCTTGACAACAGCAATTGAGAGCAGAAAGCAAAGGGTCCACTAGCAAAAGGGGCAAAAACAGTGTTTGAGAAAGGACTGGATCATTAAAGTAATAAATGTAAACAATGTCTTTTATTCTGTTCCTGTCTATCCTTCTAAATTATCTTTTCCTTTGAATTCTTATACGATTGCAAAAAACAGCATTACTCAACTGTAAGTTCAACCCATTCATTTTTAAGTAAAATGGAGAAAAGGGTTAAATCTTTGGACTGGGGCAATAAACTAGCATCTTTCTCTCCTCATGTTGACACAGTATCCCAACTGGAGCCATTACTACTTATAAGCCAAATCTGAAATTTGACCAGCTGAATTCTATGTCTTTTAGTATCACACGTGGTCAGCCTTCTATAGCCAAATAAAGAAAAATCAGACTACCAAGAATGTGTAACTCAGTCAGGTGAGTCTTCCCTATCTCTCTGTTCCTAAGCTCATCATGGTTGTCTAGATGAAGAGTTACAGAGGAAGCCAAAGTAATCAGGTAGCAGACAGAAAAGCAAGAAGAACCAATAAAGAGAAGTTCTGTGGAAAGAGAAGTCCAGTAGTAACACAGGAAACATGTCAGGCAGAAAAGTCATTGTGGATCACCATGGAAATGTCCCTGGAATGCACTAATAATCTGCAATTTGGATAATTCTCCTATATACATATATTTGAGATTTGACTGAATCTATCTGATGTGTGGATTAGCAGCATACTAATTATAGGTTTATCCTACAGTAACCATTCATTATCAAAAGGCTCTTAAGTCTTGCTAAGTTTTCTCTGTCATGACGGGATTCTAGATAGATTTTTTAAAATCAAAGCACTTCTAAAAAAATTATATCATTGTGGTAAATACATGTATAAGCAATATAGAAGTTCAAACTACTGATGTGTGTATCTTTATATATCAGTTGCAGTCACTCTGAAATAATACGACTCAAACTACTACTTGCCCAGAGACAAGGTAGTGTGTTAAAGCCAGAGGTATTAGTGAAGACTCATAGTTACATATAATTCTTGGAGTATTGGATACAGTATCTATAATAACTTTCCATCACAAATTTCACACTATTAGTAAAACGGTATGGAAAGGATTTACTGCTGTCTAACTTCTTTGAAAAACCTCAAAGAATACCATGTTAATTATTAAAAAGCAAAACCCAAGTTCCTTGCAGGTTGTTTTTTTTTAAAATTATGGACATATTATCAAAGGTAGATTGCTCCAAGTACCAAATCATACGGAACTCCGAGAAAAGTCTTGTTTGAATCATGGTAGAAGTACACTCCTAAATAATGCTGTGTTAGGTTGTAGGCAGCGTTTTGCTAACATTATTGCTAATTCTTTCTTCCCCTTCCCTTCCTCCAACATCCTATTCTCTGTTGCGTCTATCAAGATGGTTGTTTTTCCAAGTCAGTATATTACATATAAGAAACTGACAAGATTTATAGAACTGGTAGAGCATTTATCAGCTCCTCTCTGATGGAATGTGATAAAAAGTAAATATAAATCAGCCAAAGTATGAGTTCACAAATAAAGAAAAAAATATTTCTAAGTGTCCCCTTGACTACCTTATCAACAAACACTGTTCAAAATGGGTAATTACAAAACAGCATAAGAGGATAATCTAAGGCGTGTGTTAACTATTTTCAACGGCAACAAAGGTTTAAGATAAGAAAATACATCTAAACATTTGATTAAAGGGAAGGGATTAAAGACTTCTGCCTATCACAGAGTTATAAAAGTACCTTTTGGCAATATAATAATACCAAACACATACCATCTACAGAGTGTTTTATAGTGAGCCAGGTAGTATGTCAGAAAATTTATACACATTAATGCTACCCTGACAATAAACCCACAAAGTAAATAACTTTGCAGGTGAGGGTACCAAGGCGCACAGAGTTTAGGGCCCTGAAGCATGAAGCGGACCGAGGCCATACAGGTGGGTGCTAAATGGGAATGGCCGACGCAAAGCCAGCTTTGTTTCGGTGTGCCCAAGAGTCTTCCTACCGCTGAGGACAAGATGCTCATTTACTATTTATTATAGGGCTATGTGGATAGACTTTTGCTATTGCTATTTATCTTTTTGAAAAATAAAATATCATCAATGTGTTACATGGAAAAAAGCCCAAGATACACTATTAAGTAAAGAAAAAAAATCACAGAACAGTGACTACTGTGATCCTATTTAAACAGAAAAATAAATTTACACATGTGTTCCCATGGTCAAAAACACGTTATGTGTATAAATGCTTAGGAGGAGGTCTGAAACAATTCACACCAATCTCTTTTCAGTGAGGAAAGGGAGTAAAACCGAGGTGCGTAAAATGAAGGGAAATATCACTTTTTACTCTGCATATCTGTGTTGCTTTATGAGGATGCGTTACATTTATAATCTGTAAAACAGAAAATGTACACACACACACACACACACACACACACACACACACACACACACACACACAAACTGACCTAATGACTTCAAATCTGAACACTTTCTATAACACCCTTACATAAGAATGGCAGTTCCCGTTGAAGCAGATGGTAGGTGACAAGAACCTAGCAAAATACTTTTTCCCTTCTTATTTCTGGAGTCTAGCTCCATTTGGGACAATACTAGAGGTCTTTCCTAGATTAACAAGGAATCTAGAAGGATCTACCAATAGATTCAGTAATGAACTATAAACATCGTATCTGCTCTGACTTTTAAGGGACATAGCTCAAGTCTTTACTCCGTCAATGCATCTGCTGCTTCCCCATATTGCCTGCTTTGCTAGTTTGGTTCACAGTGTGCCTTACGCTTTGCAAGACACTGCTCCGGGATGTGCCAATATAGTGCTGTTCCCAAATACACTGGAAGCATACTGAGGGCAGGACTTGGGTCTAACTGTCTAAGTGTTCTACAACTGAGATAAACCAAGTTCCTGGCATTTATTCATTTCCTGAAAACTCGTATCATGAGTCAGCTCCAAGCCGGGAGCTAATACACTAGTGACAAAAATAAACAAAATCGCTTCCTTGCTGAATTCATATTATGCTCTGGAGGCACAGACATGAGGGAAGGGGCTGGAATATAGACATGTAATAAGCAATTATATTACAATGTAATAATGCATAAAAGGATATATGGAATTATTGGAACACACAGGAGGAGCACTAAAGCCAAAAACACTCTGGAAAAAGTGAGATCAAAGCTAGGGCCTAAAGGGAAGAGTTGGATAAAAAGATGGTGAACAAATAACCTTGGCCATGGAGGTAGGTGCGAGACAGTGGCATGGCAAATTAGAGGACCTGAAAACAGCACGGGCTGGCTGCAACCCAGGGCATGGGGGAGGGGGCACAGGCTGCAGGAGGGGAAGTCTGGCAGGGGCCAGACCACATAGGGCTTGTAAGCCACTGCAGGAGTTAAGGAGAGCTACCGAAGAGTTGGAACCAGTGGAGCGGCAGGATCAGACTTGCCTTTTTCTCAAAATCGCTCCGGCTACAGTGTGGAGAATGGATTAGAGGAGGGCAAGGCTACAGGCTTAGAGAGCAACACAGGCAAGCGAGAACGGTGTCCTGCAGGACAGTGCTGGTGGGGGAGATGGACAGACCTGGACAGATGTGAGGTGCGGAGGAGGCTGCAGCACTCACAGTCTGTTCTGCGCCCCACTGGAAATGGGAGGCGAGGGAAAAAAGGGAGTTAAGGAAGGCGTCCCGATTTTCGGCTAGAGCATCGCCTGAGAGACAACACAGAAGTGGGGGCACATTTAGGGAGGTTGAAGGGGGCAGCTGAATGAGTTTAATTCTGAGCTCACTTTGTGATCAGGAGCTAGCCAACAGACGCTGGTAAAAATCCAAAACTCTAAACTAAGACTGAGAGAGAATATGCATGTTTGAGAGTGGATGGCATAAAGATACTAATTGAAACTACAGAGAGATGTGATCAATTTGGGGGGGAAATAATTACAGAGTGAGGAAAAGAGCAGGTCTCAGAGAGACTCCTGAGGAACTCCAACATGTCAAAGGACACAAAAGAGACCGGAAAGGGACAGTCAGAGGTAAAAGGAAAGTCTGAAACCCTTAGAGTGAGAGAGACCGAGTGAGGAGGCTATTTCCAGAAAGAGTGGTCAACAGTGTGCTTATTAAACACGTGTGGATTGATTGAAGCTACCCTTCAGTAAATAAAAATATCAGTAATTCTTACTCTCTAACTTCAATTCAGGTTCCAGGTTCTTTCCGTGGCAATGAAAATACGTGCAATGATATTCTCCACTCGCCCCAAACTAGGTTCTCCAGATTTTCTTATTTCTAACATTTTCTCACTGAGACCTGGGACTCACATCCAATTCTGTGTCATCCACAAAAACTAATCAACAAATTCTGCTAATTTTGTCTTTATAATATTTTTCATAGCATTTCTTCCCTTCCCATTCCCATTGCTACCACCCTAATCCAGGTTCTAAGTACCGCATGGCTGGACAATTAGAGTCTACTGGTCTCCCAGGCTATTCGGTCTTTCACCTCCTCTCTACAGCAATCCTTTTCACACAGTATAACCATATTAATTATACTAAAATATTAACTTTAATTGCTTTATTCTACTGCTTAAAATTCTCCAATGACATCCTATAATCATTTGTTCAAAAATTTCATTCATTTAGCAAATATGTATGTAGGGCAGTGCTTCTCAAGCTATTTATGCCAAAGTCCAGTTTTGTTTTGTTTTTTAAGTTTCTAATCCATTACAGATCAATGTTTTTGTAAAAATGCAATAATAAACATTATGGTAATGTTAAGTTGCTAAAGAAAGTTTCCAAATTCTTACTATCAACTTCAATATTTATCTTACCGTGGCCTGGTAACAATGGTTCATGGGCCAGCAACAGTCTATAGCCACATCCCAAAGAGCCCTGAAGTTGATAAGACATAGATAAAAATACATTGCAGTTATACCTTCAAAGGCCTCAGAACAGTGGTTCTCAA
>NW_017731384.1:220574-311003 GCF_001890085.2 Hipposideros armiger
TGCTGGCATGGAGTGAACAGAGGCCGGAGATGCTGCTAATCATCCTACAATGGACAGGACAGCTCTCCCTCACCCTCAACAAAGAATTATCCAACCTGAAATGTCAAAAATGCTGAGGCTGAGAAACTGCCTTGTGAAGGTAATACGAAGGAATTATAATACATTAAGAACACAGCTAGATTCTAAGTACGTACAAGGTTCAAGGGAAGCACAGGAGAAGCACCAGAGTCTGAAAGGTTAAACAGAGACAATCCTTAAAAAAAAAAAGTCCTCATCTCCTGATTTATAGCTTTCTACAACCCAACCCCAACCTAACTTTTAAATCTAATTTCCTGCTTCTTCCCAACAACAGCTCTGCTAGACTGGTCTAAGATGTAAATTCTATACCTTGCTTTGTCTGATACTCTGCCCAGGAGATGGACAACCATCCCTTTGCCCCTTATCCACAACCATTCAGCATTTAAGGCCTCCCCCAAGCTCTGCCTCTTCTATGAAGGCTTCGGTGATTCTCTCTTAAAATCCGATAGGACTTGTCACCTATCTATACCACTCATTTGGCATTTTATTAAGTACTGGCTTTTGATATCACTTGTTATGTTGTTTAACTTCTATATGATTATTTAATTTTAACATTTAGGTTTCATCTCTAAGTTGACAATTCACTTAAAACAGAGCTTCTGACACACCCATAGTGACCACCTCCTTCCTGGATTATGCTACAACAGGTGCCAAAAAACACACGAAGAAAGCGGACTTGAGTTCTTAGACTTTACGGTCCTACTACCAACTCTTCACGTTGCCTGAGCTCGTGACAATTTGAATCCATCAGGCTACTAGAAAAGTAGCTTATTCATAAAACCTTAGTGTCTGAGAGAGTTCATTCATTCTCATATATTGAGCATCTGAACTTCTTACTCCTGGTTAAGTCCACTGATTTTTGCCACATTCAAGTTCCAGAAAACCTGCCAGAAATAAGAAAATTAAGAAATCTCAATTGAGACAGTTTCTCTACTCAAATTTAAAAATTTGAACAGATAAAGAGATCTTTATGCTTTCAGTCAATATACTCACAGCCTTGACAAAAATCTGATTTTGGGAAATGCCTCTAATCTGAAAAAGGAGGGGAACAAGAAGAAAAAGAGGGGGAGAGGGGGAGGAGGAAGAAGATGATGATAAAGAGGAAGGAGGAGGAAAGTTTAAACAGTTGTCTTGTCTGATCTCTAAACATTGTACAAAGATCTGATTTCTATAGTTTATATATACTCAACATGTAGAATTCTAGCAAATTACTCAAGTACTGGACAGCCTCTGAATGCTAAGGTGTCATTTATAAATGCACACAGGCTGTGGTAGGGGTGAGGCCAGATACAGACGTTCAGTGTTTCAATAATTCCTCTCTTCCTTTCACTCCCCAAACCTATTATGTCTAAGTTCTCAGAACTTTTATACATGAAAAGCTTTGCAAATGTCTTTGAGAATTAGGGAAGAAAGGCAAAAGTGGAACTTATTTACTCATCATAGGATATTCTTTGCCATAACGTTCAAGGCTTTACTACTTGATTCTCAGCTTCCTCTCTCAGTATCTGGAGAGGCAGTTCAGAATACAGACTCGGGAACCAGGCATCCTCATTTCCGACCCCAGCTCTGCCATTTACGTGTTGTTAGTCACTTACTTCTCCTTCCCTAGGGTTCCTGAGCCAGGGGAACCGAGTCCTAGTGCCAGTTCTGCCTGTGACTTGCTTAGTGACCTTGGGCCACAGTTTCTACATCTGTAGAGGAGCCAGGGGGTCGGACTAGATCAGTGGTTCTCAACCAAAGGTGGTTTTTCCCCCAGGGGACATCTGGCAATGTCGGGAGATATTTTTGGTTTTCACCACAAGGGGTGGGGTGAGGGGTGCTACTGGCATCTAGTGTGTAGGGGACAGCGATACTGCTAAACATCCTACCATGCACAGCACCCCGTGCCATAAAATTATCTGGCCTAAAGTGTCCATGGTGCCACCCTTGGCTCCACCTCCCTCACAGACCGCCTCAGAGGTCCTCAAGAAGTGGGGCTGAGAAGGCCCATTTTCATGGTTTTATATGATGGGCTTTCAAGAGAAAAGAACAATATAAGGGTTAAGGGCATGGACGCTGAGGCCAGACTGCCCGGGTTCAAAGCTAACCCTACCACTAACTAGCTCTATCTACGTCTTGTTACTTAACCTTTCTGAGACTCACTTTCCTTCTCCATAAAATGGGACAGTACAGTATCTACCTCATAAGGTTGTTGTGAGGATTCAATAAGGTAATGTATATGAAGCATTTAGAATAGTGTCTGGCACTATAAAAGTATTAGCCGCCACCACCATCATCGCAACCGAAATACGGAAGTAAGCAGGAAAACTATTAACCATTTCACTTTAGGAGCGCCATGAGTTAGGCTCCTCAGTGGAAAGGCTCTGAGACTGAACACAAATGCAGGCACAGTTCCTCACATGTCAGAAAGTCTGCTCTCCCTCAGGTCATCTTTCTCACCCTTCCCTCTCTAACGCTTCCGCAGCTGCTCAAAGGCCTGGATGCAAACGTTCTCACAGTTTGGAAGGAATACAAGCCACCTAGACTCATTACTTTAATGCAAAAAGTAATGGGAGGAAACAGTTTGCTAGGTACCAGAACGCTGTTCTCTTTCCAGCAGGAAAGGCTGGGCACTTCTGCCTCCCCTCTGTCAGGGGCTGCCATCAATGCCCTGGGAACCCAGGCCTTCACCCCTCTGAGCTCTTCTTGCCACGGAAACTTCATGAAGCGGGTGGGACATCCCTCTCCCCCTGCTCCCTTGCTGTGCTAACAGTGGAGCTACCACATGGGAGAAACAGCCCATGATATTATCCTTTTGTCTTTTTTTTTTAAGTTATACACGTAGAACTCTAGTATCACAATAAAACATTCAGACATAGAGGTACGCAGACTAAACGAATAAAAGTGTCCCTATGTTTCCCATCCTAACTTCCCTTTCACAGAAGTGAACAATTTTTTTTCAATTGAATGTGTGTTTGTAGAGACTTTTGTAATGTATTTACTTTCAGTTTTATTTTTTTTATAGAACAAACGTGTCTGTACATTTAGAGCTATATCACTTCAAGATTTGCTCCACTGTATTCCACAATGAGGATGGAAGGATGTAGCATAATTTAATTAATCATTTCCTGACTGGTGGACATTTATGTTCAAACTCAGACTTCAATTTTACAGTGACCCAATTACTGATCTATAACTCAACTGTACTTGCCAGCAAATCTAATCCACTGGTGACTCACAGAGAGCTCTGTACCCCCCCAAAAATTTCTTTCTAAAAGTCTGTTTATAAATAAAAAATGCCAACTGAATTTGTACATAGTTTGAATCTGAGATATAAGCACAGTCACATCATTTCTATTCAAATGTAAGTAAATTTCACTTAAAATATTAAAACCAATGAGAACATTAATTTGAGGTTAAAAATTTCAACTTATAGAAAGGCATCAATAGTATTTTTTTTTATGGTGCGCATTTGCTCTCTAAATTTTGCTCTAGAGATTTTGGAAATCACATGGTTAGAAGCCAGTGTCTTCTAACTAACAAGACACTTTCTAAATTTCCCAACCTGAAGTTAGAATTAGTGAACTATTAAATTATTACATTCCTCACGTCTCAGTATCATCTCTCAGTACTGTGTGGAAAACCAGAGGGGGAAGTTTTGCATCTCTAACTAGTGAGCCACTGCTTTCTTTTCCTTTCCTAATAAATTACAGGCAGACTTGAACAGATGTCAGGTTGGCATTCAAAACCTAAAATATAGCTGCAAAGCAAGTTATGACTAATACGAGGGAAAAAGATGAATGTCAGGGAGCTTCATTTTCTTCTTCTTTTTTTCAAATTTCAGATAAGCTCTTTAGCCTTAGGGTTCCTTTTAAGGAGCCCTGGAGTTCGGCTAGATGTCTTAACCCCCATTTAAATTGCAATCTCTCCTCATGAGTGGGGGTGTGAAAATGCATTTTAAGAGTGTCAGTGTTTATGTTAATCTTAGCAAGAGCTCCCTCTCTCCCAAACATGGCATGTACAAAACCTTAGCGCCCTTTCTTCCACTGTATTTTCTTTGCACTGTTCTTAGCATCTGAAAGATGTCTGCTTGTGACTGAAAGGCTCCTTATCTCTCCGCAGCTCTACTTCATAGAGTAGCCATAGTCTCACTTATGATAGCAGAAAAAGAGTTGCTTTCCTCTACAATTTCAAAAGAAACCTTAAAAGTACAGATTGAAAATGGGCTTAGAGAGGGAGGCGCAGAGAAAAGGAACACACTGTCAGTTTCAAAGAATGGGGGCACAAGACCATAACAAGTGGCTTTCCTCCCCGCTTGGATAGCTGCAAGGTATAGATTCACTGAAGGACAGTGTGAGGCTTGGGGACTTAAGTTTCTATGCCCTTTGCCTTCTAAGTTCTAAAATGGATAACTTCTGCCAAAGCCCCTTTCCTTGGATACATGTCAGCCTAGTCCTAAAATTACATAAAGGGAAGCTAATTCTTTAACAATTATTCCACTGTTCTTTGAAAAGGATTTGTGTGTGTGTGTGTGTGTGTGTGTGTGTGTGTGTGTTTTTGCTCTGACATTTACAGTTGAGGTAATTGCCAAGGATGCTGAAAACTCTATCTTTGCCAACAAAATAGCTACCAAATGAGAAATGAGATAATCAATTGTTTATCCTGAGCACACTTCACAAAACTGCATGCAAAGGAATAAGTATGGTAAATGTCTGAATGGAAGAATATATTCAGTTCACACCTGAGTATGCTCAAGGACAGCAATCGGCTGTTGAATTTACTCACCTGTACTTTTAGATACCAGTTTTTGGTGCCCAAATTTCTTCTACCTGGGACTCAAAGAGTGCTTCTCTGAGTATTATCCCACAACGTAAGGGTTTAAGGTCATTCCTAATAAACACCTACCATTGTGGGGTTTGGAGGACACTGTCTAAACAGCTACTTGGTATCCACTGAGTGCAGGCAGAAGTCTAGTTTTCTTTGCTAATGCTTTAATATACTTCTAAGGAAGAACTACCAGAAGTGGGTTTGAGTGAGTACAACTGCTACAGACAGGGAGAACGTAGTTACACTGATTAAAACAATAACAAAAACAAAAGTCTTAAGCCGATAGTCCCCCTAAGTAATCCTTTTCCTGTTTCTGCACATGGCCTTTCCTCCTCTTTCTGCAGGGCTGTATGTGACTTCTTTTCCCCTTTAAGTCTTTCTGTGATTTTAATTTTATAAAAATATTACAACAAGCAGGTATATACTACGTAGTTGAAACTACTTCAAGAAAGAAACTAACAGATTGGAAACTAATAGGCAGGACGCTTATTTCATGTATATTACCTCATGTGATCCTTAATTTTACTACATAATTGTGTGCCTCTGGTTAGTCCTTTAGTCTTCCTATATCTCATCAGCAACATTCTGTATGTGTATAATCTATATTTTCAATTTTGAAAAGCAACATGAAGTTTTACAAGCAAAAAGAAAGAACTATATTACCTAGAAGCATAATTATCAGTCTCATAAACACGACAAAAGAGAATTCTGAATTTATCACTGTGTGAACTTGCAACTTTGATGTATAGGCAAAAAGATCCATTTAGTTAAGATTCCTGTTTACAAAGTAGACATAACTCTAGACTTCATGGTAAAGATAATGATTTGGTCTCAAGCCAAAAGTAAAAAAGTTCTCTTATTAAAAAAACAAACAAAAACAATACAGCCCCATAATTATTCTTCTCTAATCACTATTTTTTTTTCATTTAAATTGATTTAACCAATCATACCCAATGTCCAACTGGATCTCCAAACCATACAGGTTTATCTATTTAGTCAACAAAGGAAAATAATCAGGCAATTTTGTTTCCACCCAGCAGGGTAAAAGAGCACAGGGTATATACAAAAAGGACTTGTGCAGTGTAATTTTTATTCTATCCAAATGCAGCAATCTGCACTGTTATATACCTTTACCAAAGCCTAATGAGAACTTTATAACTACACTGTACTTGTAGTGCAATAACTATTCTATGATCTAATACCCTCAAAATTCAAAGGAAAAAAGAAGCCTTTATTGAAAAATAGGGAATGACACATGCATAGCAAGATAATTAATTATTTCTCAGCCATTTTACCAACAAAAAAAAAATAGTTTTAGGACACTGAGAATCGTCACTGAGAATAAACAAAATGTCTTAAAATTCAGCTCAAAGCCAAGGTAGCTTTATACTTTTTCTCTTTTAAATCAAATTGATAACATACGCTTCTTGATGGCAAAAAGCCAAAAACAGAAAAAAATATATATTTCTTTTTTAAAAAGGACAGAACTCTTTTTTTGGTCTAATAAAATTACTGTAAAAACATTAGAAAAATAAATCCATAAAAAAGGTTCTAGATAGTAGCACTCACAAACAAAATTCAAGTCCATGGTCTTTAGTCAAAAAGCATGTTAATGACAACAAAAGCATATTATTATAATTCAACTAATTTCAATATGGATCACAGAAACAGATTCACTAGAAATTTCAAATCTGTTTTGGTTTAATTTCAAACTTTTCAACAGCTGGCAATAATCACAAATCAACCAACGTGAGTTTTACTCCTTTATGTATTATCTACCCAATATAATGAGCAGCATTTAGATAATAATACAAACACAAAACTAATATCTGAATAACTGAATCTTCGATAGCTTCCAAACTGTGAGAAAACAGTTATAATATAAAGATACAGCTTTCCAGAAGCAGTTATTTCTATACTTGTTGGCTGGATAACATAATGTTCAAAGAAACAGAATCGTTAGACCCTTTCTGCACCAGGGCTCACTCTTGAAAACCAGAAAAAAAAATTCTACGAGAATCCCTTACAACACTTGGAATCATCTTTTTATCTCTGCTTAGGCCTAAAATATAAACAATATTTTCATGTCTTGATCAAAAAGCTTTATGGATTTATTGTGCCTCAAAATACACATTACCAAGCTAGTGAACTAGCACATTTTTTACTATTTTCAAATTAAAATTCTGTTTTTTTATGGACTTGGCCTTTGTATCTTTCAGATAAAAAAGTATGTTATTGCCATTTCAAGGTGTATAAAACTCAGGTGATGAGGGTCTCTGTCATTTTCTCTTAATCCAATTCCAAACTCGACCTTTACCCAGTGAACAGGTGTGTGTTCTGCCTGTAATTTATCAGAGTGAGCAACCAGGCAGAAAAGCTACCAACAATAGGAGGCTAATAGAACCAAGCACTTAGTGCCTAGAAAGCAGTTCTTATCCCCACCATTATGAATATACTTTTATCTTCCAGTAGCAATTTAAAGATAAAGAATGACGGGGGTGAGGGGAGTAATATATTCATATTCCTTCAGGTTTTTTTTGGATACTGTTTTTATACTAATCGTCTGCCAGAAGCTGTTATGTTGTAAATTCCTTCTCAGATATTCTGTTACTCACATTCCAATCCACCCTATGATATGGATATGAAAGCAGTCATGACAGGATTTCCACCAGGGCAAATAACACCACTTCACACAGATAGATTAAATATATCTTCAAGAAGAAAGTGATAAATGAATAGCATATTTCTTTGTATGCAATACGGAAACTCCTATGTATACCGAGTTTGTCTTATTGGATCAAACTTATCTAGTTTAAAAATGTGCCAAGTATCCATTTAGTAGGTATGAAGATGTACTAATTGGGTAATGCAACAGCACACTAAAAAGAAGCAGTGGCTATTCAAACAATGTCCACAGTCTAATAGGTAATGATTATTCAGCAGGGTAAATCTTACCCATAGTGGATCTTTAGAGTCAGATGAAATTTCTATTCCCTATAGTAAAATATTCATAAATAACTAAATAACATGAAATTTCTAAATGTCCTATGGAAAAAAATACCTGAATAAATATGTAAAATGGAGCAAGCCCACAAATATTTCTATGATTTCCCCATAAAATTAAAACATAATTTTAAAAGTTCTAACACTTTGAAGATATTTTTTTGTTTTTTTAGAAAACTTTTTTTTTAAAGAAGTTAAAAGAGAAAACTACTTTGGTAGGTTGAAGAATAATTTCAAAACATTACTGAAAAGAGACTTCATCCCACTCATTTTTTAAAAAAAAGAATACAAGAAATGAAATTTTCCTTTTTAAACTTACCCATCTGCTCCACAATCTCTGGAGGAAACACTCGGGAAGCAAATGCTCGTCGAAAAATATCTGAAAATTCCTTGTCCAGACCTCCTATTCCCATTTTTTCAAAGTTCCAGTCAGGATTGATGATAGACTGGCGATTTTCTTTAGTTTTAGCTTTGCCTGTGTCAAACAAAGATAAAAGCATGTGAAACAAGAACTTCATCAGTAAGTGTAAAAAGACAGAACACCCTGAGCATCTTCAGCGAGTAACAAGAAGCTACCCTTATAACGAAGATGAACAGCATGCTCTTCGCTGATGCTCTAATAAGAAGGATGAGTTCTGCTATGTTAACGATTTTGTCTTGTCCCATTTAGGGTCAGTAAAACACTTTCAAAATGACTAGTGAAACTCATGCTGTAGTCCATTTGCAATCAATCCATGGAGCTTGGTCTTATCAACCTTTAATCCTAACCAAGTTAACTACTTTGGTTGATGAGAAGAAACACCATGTGCATCGCTGATGAAGACAACACTAGTTGCCAGAAATGCAATTGAAATCTAGCAGTCCTTCAAGGGTCCTAAAGCAAGTGTATTTAAAAATATATATATTTATTGAGATTAAGTTATAACTGCGTATATAACCCCTCAGCCTGAGAAGATGCACTGAATAAGTTTGATGTCTCTTGTGCTTTTTCTTCACTTTCACAGAAGTCTAAAACCATCCTAAAGTCTTTAATGATTTCAAAATTTGTATTTTCAAATTCTTTCACGATAAAAATTGTTTAACGTAAATGTCATACTGCCACCTAAAGTAACTTAAGAGAATCACGTTATTTCAAATACAAAGAATAAAAGTACCTTAGTATATTCTACTATATACAAAAAAAGAAAGTCATATTGTAGGTTTTTTTAATTAGGAAAGAAAAGGTCACATTAGAAAAAGTTTATCCTAGATGGTAGTTTTATAGTTAGAGTTTTGTGGACTAAATCATTTCCTTTATGTAAGGAAAGCTATGTAAAATATTTTTCTTACACTCTACTGCTCTCTTGTGGCCAAATTTACTGCATGCTAAATCACTACACAATTTTATTTTCCAAATGGGAAAAACCTATGAATCACACATTTGCATGAATTACTTACAAATAACCACATTATATGAAAGTCACACAGCTCCCTTGGGATAAGATACCTTGACAAAAGGTGTACAAAACATAAAATACAAAAAAAAATCACTGTAGAAATGTATTGGATCAATAATAGATTTTGATATATCCTACATAATCAAAATAGCATACATAGTCATTAAAAATTATGTAAAGGTGTATTTATTAAGATACTTGACATATGTTAAGAAAAAGAACAAATTATAAAATAGTATGAAAATAGAACCAAATTTTAAGTTTAGAGTTGTGTGAGTTGTTTTTGAGTATCTATTCATATTTTACAAAATATTTTATAATTAAGAAAAAATAAGGGGGAATGATAATCTATGGATCAAGAAAAAAGGCCACACATTCTAACAAAATTAAATAACCTTGCATATGATGGTATGTAACAATGAAAATCCTCTATTTTCTATTGGAGTAGACAATCAACTCAGTTAAATCAATCGAAAATAAGAATTACTATACAGTTAATGGCATCATTATTCTGGTGAGTTAATATTCTTAAAGGCCAATCTGCATTATTTTAATATAATAAAAGTAGGGCTAATGTAAAAGAGTAGAGCTGAACTATGAATCCATTGGAAAGACTTACATTACCTGCACATTCATTGATGACGCAGAAAAAGAGTTAATGAGAACCAGTCTGGGAGCTAACAGGAATAAGCCTAAAAATTAATTGACTAAGTCAGAAAGAGTTAATAAGAATGAGGCTGGGAGCTAACAAGAATAGGTTTAAAGATTAACCACTTAGTTCTGAGCCCCCTGGCTAGCACTACACTTGCAGGCTGACAAACACCAGAACAATGTTCGGAGGAAGCAAACTGCGACAACAGTTCTCAGAAGGGGCCAGCAGCAATGGCAAACAACTACAAGGTGACCAGCCCCCTGCATCCTGCACAGAAAAATATAAAACCCCAGCTAAACAGCAACCGGCTGCAGCTGTCCACTCTAAGACTCTGTCCCCGGTAACCCTCTCCTTACTACCCACAACAGCTGTCCTCTTTAGACACTGCCATGGGCATTCTCTCTCTGCCCAACCTTCAATAAAACTTTTGTAGCTTTCCTACATTTCTCACCTTCTGCGAATGACCAGCGGTTAATTCTATGCCAATACATTCATCATTCAACTCAATCCCTAAGAGAAGTGATGCTAGTATCTCATTTAACACACAACCCATTCTACAGAATAACTGATCAGATCTCAAGGTCATGAAAGACCATGAAAGCTGGAGGAACTGTTAGAGATTAAAGACGACTATGGAGACTTAACAACTGAATGTAGTGTGGGAGCCTGAATTAGATCCTGAAACAGAAAAAGTACTTAATGAAAAATCTGGTGAAATCCAAATAAAGTCTGCAGTTTAGTTAGTAACAACATAACCGTGTTCATTTCATTTTGGTAACTGTACTATGGTTATTTAAGACGTAACATCAGAGAAAGCTGGTGAAGGGTATACAGGAACTCTCTGAATTACTTTTGCAAATCTTCAGTAAGTCTGAACTTATCTCAACACAAAATTTAAAAATTAATTTTATCTAGGTCTTTTTCCTTATTTATATGTGGTTACTAGGAAATTAAAAATGACATTATGTGGCTCACATATTTCTATTGGACAATGCTGATCTAGTGAAGGTTTTAAACTTTCTTCTACATCAGCACATCTGATAGATAGGAAATACTTCGTGGTTTTGTGAAAAGCTTTCTCAAGGGAGGTGCCCCTATACTCCTTCCCCGCTTGAAAATCAATGTAGTTGAGTCACTTATAACAACAGCAATAGACCCCACTTCATTCAGAATCCTCTAAAAACTAAATCTTACCAATAAGATTGAGTGATGAATTTTCTGCTTTTTCAAATGCAACTTGACTGTTTCCAACAACCAGTCCTACTTCAATCTGCACAGAAAGACAATAATTAGTAGTTCGTCTAATAGCAGACTTCTGGGCTTCTCAAAGCAAAGCCAAAAACGAAGGGGAAATGAGGCCTCTCTGAACAACGCAAATTTTCCAAACTATCATCTGAGTTACATTTACTTTTGTCATAACTACCTTCCATTATTCCTATATTCTTTATTTCAATGCACATATCTTTTCCTAATGCCTGTCTCATTGTTACTATTTATTTACAATTAATATTATCTGCATTCAACCAGGATTACAGGTACATATACAAATTTCAAATTACTATTAGGTCTGCAAATAAGTGTTATGCTATATTTTAATAACAATGCTGGCTATAAAAGCAATTTCCTCTCCCTACTATCTTAAAAGAAAGAGTACATAATATGAAAGAAATCACTGAGCGAGAGAATGGGTAGAAAAATTCGATTAATCTGCACAATTCACATCATAAAGATTATTTAATAAAGGTTATCAGAAATAAAACATACCTTCTGTCTTTTCCCTGTTGCAGGCTCTCCCTTCAGGATGCTAGGATCCATAGCTTCAATGTCTTTCACCAGCAAGCCAAACAGCTTTTCGTTGAAGCTAAACACAAGCTATGTAAAAAGCGGTAAGGAGAGGAAAATCACTTTATGATATAATAGCTTGACTCGCACATCATCACCCATGTTTTCCAAATGCAGGAAACCAGCTTTGTCCTATGTAGCCCTCTCAAATTCGCTCCGTAGCAAACTACCACCTAGCTATTAAAAGAAAAAGGGAATTAACATTTATTGAGTATTTGTTACATACCAAACAAATACACCACAGAAGGTTAAACAGTTAATATTCACAAACTCTCTTGGAAACAGAAATTATTCCTCAGTTTTATTAGTGAGGAGGCTGAGATCCAGAAAGGGGCTAAGCAATGGGACCCAGAGTCACAGTGAACGACAGTGCCAGGATTCAAGCCTGGGTCTGTGACTCTCATGTCCATGCTGTTCTACAATCAATACAAAATGCCTGCCATACAAGTGCAGAGACAGCATCTAGACACTCATTCATTAGCCAAGAATTTACTGAATGCCTTGCACAGGCCAGGCCCTCTTCTCCATGCTGGGCTGTAACAGGTAAAGCTGACTGCCAATCCTGCCACTACGGACAACTCCAAAGGGGAATAAATATAATAGTAAGAACTGTGATTTGTGGTAAGATTGACTTTTCTCTGTATTATGGAGGATTTTCTTTCATGGGCTTATTGACGTCTGCAAATGCCAAAGCATTTTCTATTAAACATTCTTCTAAACATATTCTATTAAAATACTAAAGGTGAAGGAGAAGGTAAAAACAATGAAGTTTAATGAGGTTATTTGAGCGTAACTGTCAGTCAAAACGTGGAGGAATCTGGAGGAATGCTGTGTAGCCCAAAAAGCAATGGATGGGTAGTCAAGAGATCATCAGCTAAATGTTTTCTGGGGGAGCCTTCTCGGACTGTTTAATCCAAAGTAGCACCACCGCAGCTCCCTAGTGCATCATCCAGTTTTACTTACATCCAAGTATTGGGTTGTCGGAAAAGTCATCAGTATTTTTTCTATGTTTTTCGTTGCAGAATGCGTCATGACTTTTCCAACAACCCAATATTTAACAGTACATGGCATTTTTATTTTGTCTTCCCAAAATAGAAAATAAGCTCTATGAAGAGTAGGAGTTATGTGTATTTTATTCACTTCTGATCTGCAGTGCCTGGGACATGTTGGTGTTCAATAAATATTTGTTTAATTAACAGATCAATTAACTAGTAGGCCCTTGTCTCATCTACACCCCTGAATATGTAGCCAGGGGCATGTCATTTATCTTCTCTGGACCGCAAATTCCTCATTTGCAAAATGAGGAGGTAAGACAAGATACTCTCTGAGGTTCATTCCAATTCTAGTAATCTGAAAAATAATAATAAATGCCCTGTATCCTTTTCCTGTCCAACAGTAACTCAGTTTCTACTTGCAAAAGTTTGAATTATAATGTGTGGATTATCAAATCCATGGAGTCTTGTTCCAGATCTATTCCATTTCAGTTAAACGAAAGAATGAAAAGAAATAACACTCCTTTCCAACCAACAACTCTTTCCTCTACCGCTTCTCTCAAGTCCCTATGTGAGAGACGGGAAGGGAAGTCATTAGAGATCGCCTAGCTACAAGCAAGGATTCTCAAATATTTTGCTCTCAGGATCCCTTTATAAGCCTAAAAATTTTTGAGGATCCCCCAAAAATTCGTTTATATAAATTATATATATCTACTGATATTTACCATATTAGAAATTAGAACAAAAAACTAAATATTTATGTATTAATTTTAAAATAATGAATAAATCCATCACGTATTAACAAAAATAACATAGTTTTAATTTATTTTTAAAAACTCTATTTTCAAAAATAAAAAACAGGGGCCGGCCAAGTGGCGTGATGGTTAAGAACTGGCTTGGGACGCCAGAGGGCCCCGGTTTGGATCCCACATATGAGGGCCAGTGACACTGCCCTCCACAGCTAAGATGCTGAACAACAGCTCAACCTGGAGCTGGGCGTAGGCTGCAGCCCCAGTGGCAGTGGGTTGCCATGGGCTACCGTGTGTAGCCAGCAGCCAGCGTGAGCGGCCAGCAGCCGCAGTGAGCGGCCATCCAGAAGCCGGCGACTGATCTGCCTCACCCGGGAAGAGCGCAATGATGGTGCCAACTTGGGCCAGTGAAGCAACGTCCTCCACAACTAGACTGAAGAACAAAACGACAGCAACTTGTCTGTTCCCCTTCCCCCAATTCCCCAGCACTGTTCCCATTCCCTCAATTCCCCAATAAAAATCTTTAAAATAAATAAATAAATAAATAAATAAATAATAAAAAACAGGGCCGGCCAAGTGGCACGTTGGTTAAGAGCTGGCTTGGGACACCAGAGGGTCCCGGTTTGGATCCCACATATGAGGGCCAGTGACACTGCCCTCTACAGCTAAGATGCTGAACAACAGTTCAACCTGGAGCTGGGCTGCCATGAGTTGCCTGCGACGGCGTAGGCTGCAGCCGCTGCTGCAATGGATTGCCATGGGCTACCGTGTGTAGCCAGCAGCCAGTGTGAACAGCCAGCAGCCGCTGTGAGCGGCCGTCCAGAAGCTGGTTACTGATCTGCCTTGCCCGGGAAGAGCGCAATGATGGTGCCAACTTGGGCCAGTGAAACAACGTCCTCCACAACTAGACTGAAGAACAAAAGGACAACAACTTGTCTGTTCCCCTTCCCCCACTTCTCCAGCGCTGTTCCCATCCCCCAATTCCCCAATAAAAAATCTTAAATAAATAAGTAAATAACATTAAGTTGGAAGAGTGGGACTGTCACATTTTAATGTCTGGCTTACTGGCAGACAGCTGGACCCTGATGCTTGATCAGTTGATGTGCTGCACTAGCACACAGTCTAGTGCGAGAATAAGAGGGAAAAGATACATAGTATCTTGATATTAATATGAAAATAGTTTGGACTTCACAACGCCCCCTGAAAGGGCCTCCGGGACCCCCAGGGGTCTAGAACCACACTTTGAGGACCACTGCTATAAAGCTATGGTAGGCAGAAGGAATTAGGAATCATTAAGACAAGTCATAAAGAAGGAGACAAATGTACTATAAGGGCAAAAGAGTAATGATTACTTATGTGTACAAACAAATAGCAATTTATGAACTCACACATTTTTTAGAATACAATTTTAAAAGAACAGAATTCCTCCCTAGGAGATTAACAATATATTAAGTGAAGTATAAAAAGAGGGGCAACATCAGCAATATCATTTTAAAGGAGAGAAAATCTGGGCTTCAGAGGTTCCGTGAAAAACCTGAAATATATATACATAATTTTCTTAAGATTCTCAAAGAAGCTCATAACCAAAAAAAGTTAAGAACTACCTTTGTACAGAATAGTGAAAGACAGCCAAAGACTAAACAAATGCTCCACCATAAGAAAAGAAGAAATTTGAGACATACACATCTGCAGTGTTCCCAAATTTACGGAGGGAAAAGCTGCTATAATTATATGACATTGTAACCTAAAAGCTACTTTAGAATTTTCTGAACAGACTCCTAGACGTTCAGTAGTTCCATCTCCCTCACTTTTTATCACTCAGCTTGGATATACCTGTTCATATGCAATCAGGTATATCCTGATTTTGGACAGCTACAGGGATTAGAATGCCTAGGAAGTGAAAGGAATGAAAGAAAATTTCAAACTACCTGTTGTCCCACTGAGAATGCCTGGTTGTTGAATTGTTGGATAAATTCTGCTGCCATCTTGTCGGTATCATAAGGGTTGGAGTCAATGCTTTTTTTCTGCAGGAAATCAATCTCGATGGTCGTTGTGCCAATACATTGTTTGGTTTTGTCAAATGAATATAAGGACACTAAAGGGGGAAAAGAAGCATTTTTTTTTTAAGTCACAAGGACACCAAATACTTGCTATGTTTCAAGTAATTAAAGTTTCACATAAATGAATTATAACAGAACTTGACCAAAAGGGGACTATACATGGCCTTCATTAAAGGGACACACAGGCACAGATTTGAAAACATAGTAATAAGCACCAGAGATTTTTTTTCCCCCATCTGAGTTAATTAGAACATATTGAACAACACTCTCCTTCAACTTTTCCCCCTCTTAGGAGGAAATCACAGCCCCCTGCTCCCCAAAATGACATCTGCATCTTCCTCCTTCTCATTTAACAGAGGACATTTACATTTCCAAGGAACTGGCATAGCACACTGTTTCCAAACAGATTTTTCTTTAACACAAGGAAGAGCTAAGGTGAGAGTTGTGTGGACTCTTTTGCCCTAACAAAGTAGAATGCAGGACCAAAAAAAAAGGCTTGAGAAATAGTGTTTACTAGAGGGATTTGCTCCAGAACAACTCAGAATTTGACATTTATTTTTTAATACTATAGAAATATTTACTGAGCACCTACTATATCCAGGAAAATACTCTAAGTTCTACATGTTTTTAACTCATCTTCATTATTAACAGCACCTATCGGTGCGTGTTATTATAGATACTTAATATATTCATGAACTATTTAAATGAAACAACAGCAAAAAAAAACCTACTCTCCTTGCTAATAAAAAGGTGGCAAAATAAAGATACTTCGGAATCTGTATGTTTTAATAAATTCTGTTTGTAACTAAGAGAAGCATTTAGCACTCTGTGCCTTGATTTGTCACATCTATAAAACAAGAAGACTGGATTAGATATATCTTTATACTAAATTCTTCACACTCTTAAATTCTCAGCCACTTGAGTTATATACAAGGATATTCCGTAAATTCTTTGAATGAAATTGCTTGGTAATGATATTAAAATATTAATCATGTATTTTGCTTTGCTGTCATAAAGAGACACACATATTTTAAAGATAAACATTTTCAAAAGAAAAATAGCAAAGAAAGCCAGAATGAGGAATAGAAAATGTACTGAAGATCACAGAATAAGTTCAAATCTCAGCTGAAAGTTTCAGAATACTCTCCTGCCGCCACTTCTGGATGTTTTGTTCTTTCTTAACATTTCCCAGAAAGTACAGGTTATATGCTGAGTAACTTTCATAAGCAAGAGAGCTTAGATGTTTCCCCACAGAGTGAAGATATGTATAGGATGAAATATTAATGTAAATATGAATAAGTTGATTCAAAATTCTATTTCCAGGTGTCTGTCCCAGAAAGACTCTTGAACATTTGCCTAAAAAGAGATCGATAGGGAGATTCATTGCAATATTATTTATAATAATCAAACACTGAAAAAATGCTGATCAGTAGGGGAATGATGAATAAAATAAAGCATATTCATAATATGGAATATCGTACAGCAATTTAAAAAACTTGATGTATATTTAATAAAGATGGATGGCCCATTAAAACATAATATTGAGTGAAAACAGCATATTGCAGAAAGATTTGTATAGCATGATCCCATTTTGTGCATTAAAGACTCCAAAACAATTCCATGTCATAATGCATATACAGGTATGGGTGTTTATGGGTGTGTGTGTGTACCATCTTCATACCAAGAAATTTAAAAAAGTATATTAAAATATCATTATTACTGACTATAGTTTTCAAGTACATTTTAATTTAACGTCAATGTTCTTAAATAGCAAAGAACAAGCTGCCACAACAATTTCAAATGCTTTGGGCAGGAAGTACCATGGACAGAGAGTCACAGGCAGCACCATGGTCAGCGCCACCATCAGCCCCAAAGGGACAGGTGCCCTGAAGGTTTCATACAGGAGCAAAGAAGGGTGAGAAGGTTGAAAATGTTTTCTTACTTTATGGTGAATATCAATTTAATGTCAAAGGTTAATAAAAAATATTTTTATACACAAAAATATAATTTATAGCCAATACTTTGAATAAACTTAGGCATCACAATGACAGGTTTGCTTCAATGGTCAAACACATGTTAATTGAACATCAGTCTGCAATACTTAAAATATGGCATTTCCAGATGAAGATAAGACGAAATGATTCTTTCAGAAGATTCCTCAGAGAAAAATCACGGACTTGACGAAAAAATTCTCACTTTACAGACAGAACTTCTTCCAGAATCTTTGCCTTAGCACTCCCTGCATACCACATCTCCTATACTATCTCTGCCTACACCTTTACTTACATGGAACCAGCTTCCTACCTTTATGGCCACATCATCCACATCACACAGGCCCCCACACCTTTCCTTGCCTCAAGCTTACTCTACCTGAGTCCCACCTGATCACTTGGTTTTACAATTGTGCCCATTAGAGGTCTGTTTGATTCACCTTTTAAAGAACTGACTTTACAATCAAGATAAAGCATTTCTGGTAGCAGAGGCATGCTTTAAACATGATTTAAGCCACAAAACACATTTCTCAATTCATCAAGATTTATAACCTTGAATGTGAAAACCTTTTCACAACAGAATTTATCTACATTAAAAGTTCAATTTAAACACACTCTTAATTAACCCTGTATTTAGAAAACCAAGTTTAAGACAATTAGAAACCTAAGCTATACACACATACATTTTCTCAGTAGATTTAACAAGTGTTTGTTTTTATTTCTGCCAATGTCTGCAAACAGGGAACCCTGGCTTCATGCACTGACCTCCTTCACTTTGGTGTTGAACTCCTGCACCGTCTCAGCTTCTCACTATGCTTTAGATGAGAAGGTGACAGTTAAGGGAACTCCTTTGGTCAGTGTTTCCCAAAATATGGCTGATAAGAACCACTTAAAGGCTGACTGTTAAAAACACAGATTCATGACTCAGACTTCCCAGGGGGAAGGCCTGGGTGTCTGTTTTTTAAAAACAAGCCCCAGGTGTTTCTTTCAGGCAAATTTGGAAAGCACTTGCATTTTCTTTCCTTCCCCTACTGTACCTATGAAGTTGACATGAAATTATCTAACACGATTTACACTCCATTTTCCCAACTCTAAGAGACAATCCAGTTTTTGCTTATAATCCACAAGTGGCTTAGTCCTATTTCCCCCCTTAGTCATAAATTGCTTTCCGTGCCCTTCCCTGGTAAACTAATGACGACTTTATAACACATTTCATTTTTAAAAGTGCATCGTATTGCCACCCTTTCTTCTCCTTAACCTAAATCTGACTTATCTTTCTAAACACAGAGGAAACATATCTAAGTATACAGTAAAATGCAATTGCCAAATAACACCAACTATTCCTCTTCAACATAACTTAAACTTTAAAAAAAATTTCCATAGCCATAATTTCACAAAATCTTGTTCAACTTAATTCTAGGCAAGTCAAATAACCTCCAAGGAATTCATTCGCCTTGACTCCTGAATTCTCCCCACTCCTCACTATATTCCACATGAACATTATAATCCTTTTCTAAAGGTATAATTTTGATAAGCTCATTCAGAAATTCTCAGGAGCTCTCAACTGTCTTTGTGTAAAATCCAAAGTGTTCAGTATATACTGCGGGCCCTCCACTAACTACACACTCTGCTCTCTCCAACACAATCCATTCAGGCAAACGTACTTCCTGAGCACCGCCTATAATTTGCTTGCTCCCATCTCAGTGCCTTTTATTATATTATTTCTCATCTTAGAAGCCTTTATTCTTTGTCTCTACCATGTAATATTTTCCCCTTACTTCATAATCATGCTTAAAACTCCAGTGCCTAATTTACAAATGCATCAGAAAACAAAAACAACAACAACAAAAAAACCACCTAGGAATAAATTTAACTGAGGAAGTACAAGGCCTGTACTCAGAAAATTATAAGACACTGAAAAGAGAAATTAAAGAAGATACAAATAAATGGAAGCATATACCGTATTCATGGATAGGAAGAATTAACATAGTTAAAATGCCTATACTACCCAAAGCAATCTATAGAGTCAATGCAATCCCTATCAAAATACCAATGGTATTTTTCACAGAACTAGAACAAACAATCCTAAAATTTATATGGAACCAAAAAAGACCCCGAATAGCCACAGTAATCTTGAAAAAGAAGAACAAAGCTAGAGGTATCACACTAGCCGACATTAAACTACTACAAGATCACAGTAATCAAAACAGCATGGTATTGGCATAAAAAGAGACACACAGATCAATGGAACAAAACAGAGAACCCAGAAATAAACCATGCCTATATGGTCATTTCATCTATGACAAAGGAAGCAAAAATGTACACTGGGGTAAAGACAGTCTATTCAATAAATGGTGCTGGTAAAACTGGACAGATACATGCAAAAAAATGAAACTGGATCACCTTCTTACTCCATATACAAGAATAAACCCAAAATGTATTAAAGACTTAAATGTAAGACCCAAAATCATAAAACTCCTAGAAGAAAACATAGGCAGTAAACCCTCAGACATTATCCTTAGTAATATTTTTACTGATATATCTCCTCAGGCAAGAAAAACAAAAGAAAAAAATACACAAATGGGACTACATCGAACTATAATAAAAAGTTTTTGCACAGCAAAGGAAACCATCAACAAATGAAAAGACACCCTACTAAATGGGAGAAGATATCTGCCAGTGATATATCTGATAAAAGGTTAATAGCCAAAATTTATAAAATCTCCAGTGCCTAGAAAAATTTCTCTGGCTAATTTTCCAGTCTCCAATCAATCCATCCACTCCTGTTCTATCTTAGCACTTTTACATAGAGCTCTTAATGGTAATATTTGTACAAAGAAATTACCTTGTGTGTATTCTATGGGCCATGAATGTGCAGATATTCTTTCTCCCACTAGACTGTAATTTCGAGGCAGAATATCATGCAGATGAAGAGGTAAGGAAATAGGTACCATAACTATTTAATTTCCATTCTCATAGATCTCACCAGTAATATGAATATGATGAATGTTTAACAGCTAGCAACCAGTAACAGAAAATTATACAGCCTTCCATAACTAGGAGAAAATTGACCTCAGGTAACTAAAAGTATACCTACCTTCTATTTCTTGCCCAATAGAAAGTCCAGCCCATTTTCGCTGTAAAATAAGAGGGGGGAAAAAAACAATCAAAATTAGAGAAATGAGGATTGTGCCCCACAAAAAGACATGTTGAAGGCTGAGCCCTGGCCCCTGTGAATGGGACTGTATTCGAAAATAAGATCTTTGCAGATGAAATCAAGTTAGGATGAGCTCACATCAAATTAGGGTGAGCCCTAAGACAATATGGCTGGCATCCTTGTAAGAGAAGACACACACAGACAACTGAGGTGAAAGTCATGTGACAATGGGGGCAGAGACTGAAGTGATATGTCTATCAGTCAAGGAATTGTTGTTCCAGAAACTATGCATGGAACAGGTTCTTCCCTAAGGCCTTCAGGGAGAGCACGGACCTGCTGACACCTTGATTTCAGAGCTATAGCCTCCAGAACTGTGAGAGAATACATTTCTGTTGTTGTAAGCCCCCCCCCGCCCCGGTTTGAGGTACTTTGTTACAGCAGTCTAGGAAACTTCTATGCTGCAGTTTGTATCTGAACATTCATCCCAAAGCATACAAGGTTTGTCTTTTTATAGAAAAGCCAGCACCACTGAGTAGTTGCTCCTTTACATAACATAATGCTCCTGAAAACCTGTGTAGTAACAGATAATATTTCAGCGCTCTAAATGTACCCACGTTAATTATACCATTTGTTACAGTATCACAAAAAGAAAGACACTCAAGTCATAAAAACTAAATTAAAATGTGTCAGATAATCTCTGCTGAAACCCAAGCAGGGATTCAAATCATTAGGTGGTGTCACGACTCGTCTTTGTATGCTAGCCAAATGATTTTCAGGCATTTGCAACCAGACCTTAGCTTCTCCTCAGGTCCTAACTGGTTACAATGGCAATAATGGACAGAGGTAGGCCAGATTGTGTTTAGGTAGGAATTTGGGACTGGCTTGGTATAGATTCAAAATTAGTAATTACTGGTAACACTCCAAAGAACAGTGAAAAAAATACTCTTTGGCTGAAAATTAATAGTTTGTCTACTCATCTGAACATTGTGGGTTTTGTGGCAGATAGTTAAGACAACGCTGAATTTTAAAAATGGGCAACACCAAGTGCTCTCCCTTCTAGCTTTCTCACCAGAGGTCACTCCTCACTCCTCTCTGCCCATCACATCCCTCTTCTGTAATATCCCATCTCAGCAGCCAACCTGAAATTTAGCAGCATGCTGATTAAGCCCAGACTTTGGTCACAGAACAGCCTCACTTAGGTTCTGTAGTTCAATCCCAGGTATAGCCCCAAAGGATGATAATAATACTATCTATGGTAAAGGGTCGTTTTGAGTATTGAATAAGCGAATACATGCAAAAGTACTTGGAGTCGTATCTGGCCTATAGTAAGGTAATTGGGGAAATATTTTTAATAGCTGGAAGACAAGGAAAAATAGTCAGAAACCCCATTTCTGACCACCAGAATCCCAGACGGAGCTCTGGGAAAGCTGGCAAACCCTGGAATATCTCAAACCTTTGATCTAAAGAAACAAATATGAAAAGTAGTCCTAATAATGGAGAGGCATTCAAACAGAGAAAAGAGAAATAGTGAATGAAGACTTCCCATCATTTTTTAGAGTTTCAAGAGATCTTTAACAGTTCCTAAAAACCGAGTGCTTGGTTGATCCCTTTCCCTAAACCTCCAGGGGAGAAAAATCAATGTGTATTAGCGTATTAGAAGGAATAGTACTTACAATGCATAGGACTGTGGGATCAGCAGCACAGGCAAGATGATGGGGGAGAAGAGGATACAGACAAGTACTTGTGGTGCTCCTAAATTAGATATTACAGGCCTGGGGTGGTGCGAGGCACCTTTCCCGCCACAGAGTTCACCAACAGTTATGAACATGATCATCATTTCCAGTCCTTACAGGAGCCCAGCAAGTTAGGTTGCACCAAGACAACAACTACTCGTATCAGATTCTTTAGTCTAACTTAACTGCGTTTTAAAACAAATTTTACAAGTAAACGTTATTTTTGTATCTTTTCTGTTACCCTAGGAGTTAACATTAAAATAGCTTGACGCCTTATCTGATAGCTAACTGATATTACTACAGAAATTTTAAAAATTAGAAAAAAAAATCGAGGCAATACAAGGCAGACACAGTAAAACTGGCAATTAGGAATATACGTATCTTTAAATTCCATATACTACCTAGATGTTGTTCTTCAATGTGAATCAACACAGTGGTAGGGTGATGCCTGCTTTAATGAACTGATTCTCCTACGACTTTCAAGAATAGAAGAGAAGAAATGAACACCTGAGTTACCTGTGGTAAGCTGAATGCAATGCTCCCTGGAACTACTGATGGGTGGGTCCTCAGGGTAAAGGTGTACCTGTGGTTGGGAGAGGTCCTCACAATCACGTGCCTAAAGACAGAAACACAGTCAGCCCTTCCTGTCAAAGGAGATGAAGAACGCCATTGCCAAACGTGTTCACTTCCAACAACTGGGGCTGGATGAGCACCAGGTGGAAACATGGCATTACATGAGAGGCCTGAAGGAACAAGACCACAGATTTCATTTCCAAAAAATGTCAGCAATTCAACATGCTTTCCAGGGATAAGGAGCACCTTTAGGCCAAACACACATCAAGGAGTATCAGGACCAAATTCAAGTGTCCATACTCGTACCATTCAAAATATCAACTTTCTTATATTTCCAGTTTATATAAAACTCATGACAGTGATTAGAGTCCTTAATATTAAGTAAAAATTAAATGAATTTCCTCTCCTGAGAATTATTTCACATCCTATATAAAGGGAGGAGAGCCAAAGATAGAAGAGTCTGGATACAACAGTCATAAAAAAAAGTTAGTTTTTAGGACTAGTCTTTAAATCTTTCTGCAGAGTCTCTCACAACAGGTTGAAACAGTAATAACATGTAAAATTAAAAAGGTTGTAAAAGTGAAAAATTTTCACAAAATATGTCAGCTTTCATATAGATACCAATATTTACTACTTCAAAGCATTTTGTGCTAATTCATCCTGCTCAGAAATTACCCATAAGCAAATATCATCTCATGATAATCTCTTATACCAAGAAACTACCAAGAACTGTGTGTGAGAGAAAAGCTTCAAACTGTTAGGCAACAGCTTCTTTTTTAAAATTATCTTTTAGAACACTATACTTTTTTAATATTAATGATTGCTTCTATACATATCATTTTGCCACTAGAACACAAGTTCCTTATATCTACTATATCTTAAGTAACTCCATCATGAGTATAGTGAACATGTGACGTATGTAAAAGAATTCCATTAACAAATTCTCACACTGGTTATCTATATTCCAGTTTATATGAGGAAACTTCTATGTTCCAACTGGCATCAGAGAATTTTTAGGACTGGAAACAATATTAATACACTCATGTAGTACAGCCCCTTACTCTGAAGCTGAAAACCAAAAATGATTGGCAATTCTAACTCTGTGACACTTGTGTATTTCACAGATTGCTTAAAACAAACAAACAAAAAAACCAGAGAGAGGCTCAGTGAAAATCCTGCTGCTTTGTTCCTTATTTCCCTGGTCTGCTTTCTGGTGCAGCTCCTCATCTCCTAACTACCAACCTCAGAAGGAAATATACCATATTTCCCCCATGTATAAGACGCACACTTTTCCGAAAAATTTGGGGTCTACAAACTGGGTGCGTCTTATACAGTGGTTGTAGATTTATTTTTTACTTGCATTTTCCGCTTTTTTCACGCTTGTTTTTGCGCTCATACAACCACTATATAAGATGCACCCAGTTTTTAGACCCCAGATTTTTCTTTAAAAGGTGCATCTTATACATGGGGAAATACGGTAGATGGCACTGAACTTGATAGCAGGGTCTTTAGAAGTTCTGGCAGTGGGTGACATGGGCCAGTTAAAATAAGTGACAATGAAAAATGCTTGAGAGATTCTACATTTGTTGTGCACCTTCCAATTTCCATGTCTTTTAGATTATCATGGTAGTAGTGATCAAAACAGCTAGCATTTATTGAGGACTTATCAACGTGCAAGACATTGTTCTAAGTGCTTTATTTGTATAACTATCTTCACAACTACCCTGATATTATCATCTCCATTTTACAGATTAGGGCATAGAGACAGAGATGGTAAATAACTTATCCATGGTCACTCAATTTGTAGACAGAGCCAGAATCCAAATTTAGACAATCTGAATCCGAGCCAAAAACCCAATGAGTGCATTACATATGACTCATACAACCAGTCGATAAAAAATAAGTTATATATAAAGAGCTATGTATGATTTTAAAAACATTATAGTTATCAAAATTTAAGAGTAAAGACTGATATACATAACTCTTTCTCATCTCTCCCATTTTCTAACTCAGCAAGAGGAATAAAAAATTATTCTCAAGTTTACCACAAAATAAGGGCTCTTTAGAAGTGTAAAATACCACCTCCAGGTTAGAAGAAAATAAAGTTAGAGACTCACTGGCCAGACTGGAAATCTTTTTCATTCACAACTGCACAGTTGGTTAAAGATAATTCATCTGTAGGACATCTCGCAGCTTGCATACTCTAAAAATCAATGATGAGGGAAATAAAATTCAGTCATCTGTTATAAACTTAAAAGAATAGTCGATACCTTCCTGTCCTCGTCCTCTATTCCTCATCACCTGTTGTAAACATGTTGTTTCTGACTCCCAGCATCCCTTCCTCTGTGAAAATAGCAAACCCTTCCTCTGGGAAACTGTTTCTTCCCCATTGCACAGGCTTGTGTGGCCTTGCCAATCACAGCACTAAGACACCACCCAGAGCCCTATTCCACCCATGGGCTCTTATGGAGACAGGTAATAGAAGAAAGGCATTCTCTCTTGCCTCACCACCACATGGAGGGAGGCTTTCTGCTTTAAAAGAGAATAAAATTATCACAGAGAAAGCAAAGGAAACAGAGACATAGACAAACAGACACCTTGAAACACAGATCCAAAAACCAAGTTAAAGACCTTGAGTCTGGAATATTGGTTATGAGCCAATAAATTCTCTTTTTTGCTCAAGCTTATTTGAGTTGGTTTTCCATCTCTTTCAAAGAAAAGAATTTTGACTGATTCAAGCACAATGAAGTAAATTCAGTAAGTTTGGTAAAATGTATCATTTTTAAATGAATGAATCTTTTTATAAGAGATTCCAAGTGGCTATGAACAATATCTCCTACAGGCTGAGAAGAACCATCTTCCAAATATTTCCCAACAAAGATAATTACAGGCTATATTGTTAAAAAACAGCGATTAACAATTTTTTTTTTATCAACAGCGACTAGTGAAACATTCCTTCATATAACGTATTTAACCAGTAACCCTTCCACCATCCTCTAAGGTTTCCTAGTTAGTAAAATATGACACTCAGTCACAGTCTATTTATGACTAAAGTGCTCATTCTTTAAACCTCAGGCCAAAGCGGATTCTTCCAAATACAAATTTATGGAGGAAAACAAATTACTTTTGGCTTTGCTTTTGTTTTCATTAAAAGGCCAGTGTCAATAGTTAGCCCAGTTATTTGGAGCAGGGGTCTCTAAAAGTGGGATCTATGCACCTGAAGGGTTTGCAAGATAATCCAAGTATTGGAATAAATCGAATTTAGAAACAGGCCTCTGAAGAGGTGTACCACAGAATATTACACTGAGAGTTTAAGGAATAACGAAGCCTCACCTTGCTTTCTGTCTTAATAAAAGGGAAACGAGAATATATTTTTCATCTTTAGCTCATCCTTTTTTATTTCTATGTTTTACTATGTACATAAATGATTAGCATATAAGTTATAAATATGTACATATACTGGGGATGCATAAAACATTTTTTACTTTTGGGATTCATGATACACTGTTGGGAAATCACTATTCATTATAGAACCTAAAATGAATAAAGTCTGGGTCATACGTTTGCTTTCTGAATGACAGTATTTTTGCCAACGGTCACGGTTTCATCAGCCATCTGACCAAATGTACTGAGCTTTTTAGCTCCCCTACAAGCTTCTTTCTGTTACAGTAGTCCCCCTCCTTATCCATGCTTTCACTTTCCACAATATCAGTTATCCGTGGTCAACCGCAGTCTGAAAATATTAAATGGAAAATTCCAGAAATAAACAATTCATAAGTGTTAAATTGCATGGCGTTTGGAGTAGTGTGTAGAAATCTCACGCCATCCCGTGCTGTCCCACCCGGCTGTGAAACATTCCCTTTGTCCAGAGTATCCACACTGTGTGCCACCACTCATTAAACATCTAGTAGCCATCTCGGTTATCAGATAGGTTATCAGGGATAGACCACATTCACATAACTTTTATTACAGTTTATTACAATTGCTCTATTTTATTATTAGTTATTGTTAATCTCTTACTGTGCCTAATTTATAAGTTAAACCATATTACAGGTGTGTATGTATAGAAAAAAACAGTATATATAGGGTTCGGTACTATCTGCAATTTCAGGCATTCACTGGGGTTCTTGAAACATATCCTCTGTGAATAAGGGGGGGACTGCTGTATATTCTTCCCTCACCCTTAACTAGGAGCCCCTTGCCTGCCAACCCCTATTCATTCTACAATTCTCAGCAGACATTACTTCTTCTAGGAGACATTCCCAGACACCTTACTCTCCCCACTAAACTGACTAAACAAACTTCAAATGTTAGCACCTGACTGTATTTTTATTTTATTGTCTGTTTACATGTTTGCATTGCATAAAAGACAGTAAACTTCTCAAGGACTAAGACTATCTTGCACCAGTTTTTGAGGCTAGTATAGGGTCTGGCATGCAGTGAGTGATCGTCAAACATTTGTTGAATAAATGAACTATGGGTGAATACAAAACTATCTCAACCGCAGAACAAACAATTCAAAGAACATGCATACAAAGAACATTTCAAGCTTATTTAGGGAGTGACATAATTTAATTAAAATTATCTACTAGTTAAAAATTACACAGAATTGATATAGCCAAAGTGATAAAAATATTTACAAAATGCTGTTAAACTTTTCATTTATCAACTTGTTTACTTATCAAAGAGGTGGTGTCCTTCAAAGGAGAGTGAAAAAATCTTTAGAAGTCATCTGGCTAGCCAACGAAAGCAGATGCTGTGAGCAAAAGGCCTCCCTACTGGAATCTAGAAGCAACTGTGTTTTCATGGGAAGCCAAGCAGGGTGCCTCACTTTCTCATCAAAATATAAGTCCCTATAAATAGTAGCTGTTTATTTACCACAGTAATGCCAAGGGAATATTCCACAATTTTTCTGACATTGACCTTGCCTCTAGGAAACAATAACAAAAGTCCAGCCACTGTAACCATGTAGCTATTAAGAAATGAAAATACAGAACAGACGGGCAATTTTATATAAACCTAGTAATCTGAGTGACCAGAACATTTAGCTGTTGAAGGCTGTAGAAATGTTTTCATTAACAAATTGAAATGTAAAAAATTATTCACTGCTGCTCAAAAGAATGAAAATCCCAACAAATCTTTAATGGAAACTTCAGGGGAAGTAATTATATCATTGCTTATGTGAGAGCCTTTAAAGTGCAGAAAGAGAATTTGCTTCTCTCCATGAAAAAATTGAGGGGATTTAACCAGGACTCCTCTTGGTAACATTATACAGTTATTGAATTTAAATAACATACTTTTGGGCCGGCCGAGTGGCGCGATGGTTAAGAACTGGCTTGGGACGCCAGAGGGCCCCGGTTCGGATCCCACATATGAGGGCCAGTGACACTGCCCTCTGCAGCTAAGATGCTGAACAACAGCTCAACCTGGAGCTGGGCTGCCGGGAGTCGCCGGGATAGTGTAGGCTGCAGCCCCAGTGGCAGTGGGTTGCCATGGGCTACCGTGTGTAGCCAGAAGCCACCGTGAGCGGCCAGCAGCCGCAGTAAGCGGCCGTCCAGAAGCCGGCGACTGATCTGCCTCACTCGGGAAGAGCGCAATGATGGTGCCGACTTGGGCCAGTGAAGCAACGTCCTCCCAACTAGACTGAAGAACAAAAGGACAGCAACTTGTCTGTTCCCCTTCCCCCAATTCTCCAATAAAAATCTTTTTTAAAATCTTAAAAAACAAAACAAAACATACTTTCATCCAAAGGTCCACTTTAAAAATTGCATTATTTAGGTCTATGGGTTGTTTACCAAAGAAGCAAGCAGGGCAAAATAAACAGAAAAAAACGGAGTATAGGCCTGACTAAAAGGGCTCATCGCCAATCACGTGCCCCTCCCCTAACTGCAACACTCATGGATCCACTGGTTCTTTCTCTGTGATGCTTCAGGCTTTGGTTTCATCTCTCAATAGTGTAAGGGTATCACGAACTCCAAATTAACCTAGAAGTTTAATATAATTACAAGCAAAATCCCAATGGGTCTTTTGTAAATTCAGTCTAAATGGCAACTGGCAAAGCAAATGTAGCAGGGGACATGGGAGGGAAGTTTTAATTTGTGAAAGTAGCCAAGAAAAATTTCAGAAAGAGTGAGGGAGACTGGCCCTAGTAGACATCAAAACATGCCATACACCATAATTAAAACGTCGTACAGAAACACATAGTTCAGAAACCCAGAAATAGAACTAGATACACATGAGAACTTTATACAGTATATGAGATTTATCATCAGCAGGGCAAAGCTGAACTAATAAATAGTGTTGAGAAACTTACTATACATTTGGTGGTTGGGGAGCGTGTTAATAATAATAGCGAATATGTTAAGAGAGCTTATTATATGCCAAGCACTGTTTTACGAGCTTTATACCGGAAAGCACCCCAGCCCACGAGTCTCTTTCTTATTGCCAAAATCTAAATAACATTATTTGCCTCATTCTAGCTAACATTTTTGTTTCCTATAACACACAAAAAAATTACTTCTCTCTAAATGCTTCTCTAAACATGACTCATTCTGAATATTGCATACTTAGGAAAGAAAACTCTTCTAATTTTAAGGTGACTAGACTGAAGATTCCATGTTTTCATCCTATAGCTGCCTCCAATTCGATTCAAACGCAGCTCCATTTCACCACATTCAAGAATCACAACGTTCTATTCTGAACCTTATGGGAGCATCTCAAAGGACGTATCTCAAATGCATAGGAGGTAGAACCCTTCACCTGTAGGTTTGATCCCAACCCATCTATCCAGCCTTTGCTCTTTAGCATCTTGAGTCACTGCAGTGAGCCTCTCCCCCCCAGAGGCATGTCCATGCCACTCAGTGACTTAAAAAGCAAAAAGCCCTTAACTCTACTGTAGTTTCCTCAGATTATTAACCTTTTCTCTCTTCACTTCACAACCAAACTTCTCAAGTCTCTCTTCCTTGCCTCCCATTTTCTCATCCTATAGCAATCTTCTTCAATCATCCTTTGGAATTTTCTCCAGCAACCACTTTACTGCGCCATCATCACCACTATCTAATTCTAGAACATTTCCCGCACTCCGAAAAGAAACCCTGTACCTATTAGCAGTTAGTCCCAATACTCGCCTTCCTTTACCCCCTGGCAACCGCTTGTCTACTTTCTGTCTTTCTGGAGTTGTCTATTCCGGGTATTTCATATAAACAGAAACATACAATCTGTCATCTTTGTGACTGGCTTCTTTCACTTTAGCACAATGTTTTAGTAACGAACTATATAAATGATCCCTGAAAGTATAGTCTTAGCACAATGTTTTAAAGACCATCTATGTTGTAACATATGACAGTACTTCACTCCTTTTTATGGCTGGCTTCTATTCCATTGCATGGATAGATCACATGTGTTTATCTATTCAACAGCTGATGGACACTGGGTTATTCCCACTCTTGGCTATTATGAATGATGATGCTATGAACATCCATGTACAAGTTTATGTATGAACACATATTTTCAACTCAGTTATATACGTAGGAGTAGAATTATCGGGTCATTTTGTTTAACTTTTTGAAGAACTACCAAACTATTTTCCACAATGGCTGCACCATTTTACATTCCCACCAGCTGTGTATGGGGGTTCCAATTTCTCTATATTACCACCAGCACTTTTTGAAAAAACTATAGCATCCTAGTGGGTATCAAGTTGTATCTCATTGTGGTTTTGATTTGCATTTCCCTAATGACTATGATATTAAGCATCTTTTAATGTGCTTATTTATCATTTGCACATCTTTTTTGGAGAAATGTCTATTCAAATCCTTTGGCCATTTTAAAATCGGGTTGTCTTTTATTGTTGCGTTCTTTACATATGTAAGGATTCTTTACATAGTCTGGATACTAGACCCTTAGCAGACATATGATTTGCACATATTTTGTCATTCTGTGGGCTGTGTTTTTAATTTCTTGAGTGTCTTTTGATACATGAAAGTTTTAAATATTGATGAAGTCCAATTTATCTATTTTTTTCTTTGATTGCTTGTGCTTTTTGAGTCATCTCTTAAAAAAAATCACTGTTTAATTCAAGGTCATGTAGATTTTCACCTGTTTCCTTCTAAGAATTTTATAATTTAGATTTTTTTACCCATTCTGAGTTAATTTTGTATATGGTGTGAGGTAGGGGTCCAAATTTATTCTTTTGCATGTAGATATCCAGTTGTCCCAGTATTATTTGTTAAAAACACTGTTCTTTCCTCATGGAATGTTCTTGGCGCCCTTGTTGGAAACAAACTGACTGATAAGTGTATGGGTTTATTTCTAAACTCTGAGTTCTATTCCATTGGTTTATATGATTATCCTTATGCCATTGCCACATCATCTTGATTCCTCCACCTCTGTAGTAAGTGTTGTAGTCAGGAAGTGTGTTCTTCAATTTTGTTCTTTTTCAAGACCATTGTGGCTAAAATGGCTTTGCAACTCTATCTGAATTGTAGGACCAACTTGTCCATTTCTGGAAAAAGGCAGTTGGAATTTTGAGAGGATTTTATTACACTTATAGATCAAGTTGGGGAGTATTGCTACATTAATAATATTAAATCTTCCAGTCCATGAACACAAGATGTTTTCCATTTATTTAGATATTTAATTTCTTTCAGCATGATTTTGTAGTCTTCAGTGTACAAAAGTCTTACACTTCTTTTGGTTACATTTATTCATAAGTATTCTATTTTTTTATGCTATTGCAAATGAAATTGTTTTCTTAATTCATTTTCAGATGTTTGTTGCTATTATATGGAAATGCAACTGATTTTTGTATATTGATCTTGTATTCTGTAACTCTGGTGGATACATTTATTAGCTCTAATAGTTTCTTCGGTGGTTTTTTTTTGTACATTCTTTAGGATTTTCTACATATAAGATCATGTCATTCGCAAACAGAGATAATTTCTCTCTTTTCAATCTGAATGCCTTTCCCCCGCCTTCTTTTTCTTGCTTAACTGCCCTACCTAGAACCTCCCATATAGTATTGAACTGAAGTGGTGAGAGCAGACACCCTCATCTCGTTCTTGATCTGAAAGAGGAAAGCTCTCGGTGTTCACCAGTAAGTATGATGTTAGCTGTGGGTTTCTCTGGTGGTTGAATTTTGTTTGTTGAATTAAATTTTCAGAGTGCCAACTCATAACTTGCTCTGAGAATCTAACAAGAAAAGACCTGTAAAGGTGTTTTCAAAACTGTAAAATACCATTCAATATATTCTTATTTAGTAAATTAGTGTTCTTATTCTGAAAAGTTTACTCCAAAAGTTAAAAAAAAAAATCAAAACAACGTTTGTGAATCTCTCATTTTTTCAATTCCCAACATCCTGATGAAAGTTTGGCATCTGTGTTCTTTTGAAAGGAGAAGGATCTGTGGAAAAGGAATCAGAACAAAGATCCAAGGTCTAGAGCCCCTCCCCAGGCCCAACCCCTAAGTCTTATACCTGTGGACTCTTCCCTTCGCAAGACCCAAGGCATTCAGGAAAGCAGAAAGTAGAGATGCAAGACAGGCAAGAAGAAGAGGCAGCATGGTACAAAGGAAAGAACACAAGATTTAATGGAAAAAGTACGCTGTGATTCCAGTTGTTCAGTTGTTCAATGGGGGGGAAAAAAAGACACCTAAACATATTAGGTCTAATAAACTTCACATCTTACAGCCATAAGTCTGCACTATACTTATTAAATTGTTGATGTTCATCTGAGTCACTATAAACATAATATGCTAATAATTCATGATGTACGTGCTTATATTATTGACAGATTTCTCATTTAATTTAATTTAGCTTGATAATAAATATAAGCACAATATAATGGTATTATTTATATTTTTAATATTTAGAAATAATTGTTTACCAATAATTGAGTCAAAAATTGGCTGTTGGAAGGTAAAAAGGAATTACTAGCCTACTCTGTTCAATGGAATGAGTATTTAACATATATCTATAATGTCCCAGGCACTGTGCTCTGTACGCTGTGCTCAGTTAACAACCAAGCACTGACTTTTTATATTTCTTGAATATTGAATAAGAATAAAATATAAAATATATGTAAGATATAAAACACCATGAAATAAATACCATGTAGCTACCACCCAGTTTAAGAAAGAGCATAAACATTTCTTTAAATCAACTTTTTATTAAAGAAAAACACACATACAGAGAAGTACATACATTGTAAGTATTTGGCTCCATGAATTTCTACAAATGAAACACACCCAAGGTAACCAACACTGAGTTCCAGAAAGAGAACATTACCAGCATTCCACACTGAGCACCCACCACCCCCAAGGTCACTAACCCTTCACTCCCAACCACAGATAACCGCTATCTTGTTTCTATCCCCAAAGACAGAAACCATAGACTAGTTTTGTCTGTTTTTGAAAACTTTATATAAATGGAATCATACAGTATGTATTGTTTTGTGTCTGACTTCTACCCCTCAATATTATGATTATGAGACCCATCCACATGGTTGCATGTAGCAATAGTTCATCCATTTTCATTGCTTCTTATGGTATATAATTATATGAATATACCACAATTATTTATTCATTTAACTCGTTTCTAGTTTTTAATTATGAATACTGTTGCTATTAACATGTTTGTACATGTCTTTTGAAAAATATACAAGTATGTATGCATTTCTAATGAATATATTCTCACCTCACCTCACCTGGGTCATAGGCATACAGGTCATATGTTCAGCTTTAGGGAATTTTGCCTAAGGTGTATAGTGTAGTGTTTTGATATAAGTATACCTTGTGTAATCCTTACTACAATCAATTTAATTAACATATCCATCACCTCACATAGGTACCATTTTGTGTGTGTGGTGAGAATACTCAAGATCTATTCTCTTAGCAAATTTCAAGTATACAATATATTATTATTAACTACAGTCGCCATGCTCTCTAGCATTTTAAACTGTTTCTATGGGAAAGTCAGTCTGGGTACCATATGCCCTATACTGCAGGAAATAACTATGCTTTCTTAAGTGTTTGAAAACTGGATATAGGTGAAGGTGTTAAAGGGAAGAAAAGACAACAACCCTGAAATCTAGAAACAAGGCTGAATATATACATTTGGAAAGAAATCTGGAAAAAACATCTTCAACAATTTAAAGGAACTAAATGGGAGAGCTCAAAACATGTATCAATGGTTCTCAACTTCAGCATACATCAGAATCACCTGGAGAGCTCTTAAAAGAGATTGCAGGGGCCCCACCTCCAGAGTTTCTAATTTAATCAGCTTGGGGTGGGGCCTGAGAATTTGCATTTTGAACATGTTCACAGGTGATGCTAATCAGCTGGTCTGCAATCCACTTTGAGAATCATTGTTCTAAGTAAGGAGAAATGAACTTCATAAAAACAGAAATGCTAACAGGTTCATTTCTTTCAACAACTTTAGAGAAAAAAAGTCTCTTCTATTTTTTGGAAAAGGCTTCAGTAATGCTCTTGGTCCATTTCATCATTTAACTTGGTAAATATAATTAAGCTTATTTTGATGCTTGATGAGTAGTCAATTGACTGGAAGGCAATATATACAAAAAACAGTTATCAGACTCACTATCTGCAGGTGAAGAAAAGGGGCTGTATTGGAGTTCAGCAGCTGCTTAAAGTTATATCTGTGCTATCTTATTAACGATTTAGATAATAAACAACAGTATTCAATGACTTGGCAGAGAATATAATATTAACATTCAAACTACAGGCATTGTCCAAAAATTATTATTAAGGTATTCAGAAATTAATGTTTATTTATTAATCCAAAAATCATTAATATATCCATGCCAGGCTCTGTTCTAAACAGTGGAACATAAGTCTGCTATCATCTCCCAAAATTTTGTTAATATTATTCTCTAGGAGAAAAATAGGACAACTAAAATTTTTAAATCCCCCAACATAAATGTCCTTTGGAAGACCCAGAATTAGTGATAATTACTATTTTCACTGCTTGTCAAACCAAGTAAGAAAATGTTTGTTCAGATGCACATAACACTAAAACACCTTACAATTTTTAAAAATCTACAAGTGAAATCCTAAAATATTCGATTACTTAATGATTTTAAAAAAGAGTGAGTATTGGGTTTCAAAAATGACAAGTTATTTCTTAAATTAAAATTTTCCCATTTTCTCCATTACCAAGATCTATATGGTTAGTGCAGAATACATCAGAACTTTAGCACTTCATTCTGAATTTAGCAAAGGACCAAAATACCCTGCATTACTCATAAACAGCTGATGCAAATTCATTCGGTTTCAAATCTATAGAGCACAAAGCTGTGATAAATTATTGGCATTTTTTGGCTTAATGTCAAAAAAAGGAATAGAAAATAAACTTTTTAGAGTAATTCAGCTGAATTTTATTGAAAAAAATACGTAGGTCAATAGCAATAGGTAAATTTAAATTTAAAAATAATTTTTTTTAAAGGAGGAAGGATTAAGTTGCTCCTAAAATTCATACGGAAAGGGCCAAGAAACGCCAAATGAAGAAAAATAAGAAGGGGGCTCACCCTACAAGACAGCAAAAATAATTTTAAAGCTATGGTAATCAAAACAGTGGTGTTGGTGCACATACAGACAAACAAAATAATGAAACAAAACAGAGTCCAGACAGATGGGTATAAAACAGAGATACATGCAAATCAGAGGGAAAAAGGATGGAATCAATTTAAGTGATATTGGGACAACTGGTTATACATATGGATAAGATGAAATTAGCTTCCTAATTTACACCAAACAAAAATAAATTCCAGATGAATTAAACACCAAAATGTGAAAAGCAAATCTTTAAGCCTTTTAGAAGAAAATTTTTATGACTTCAAGGTGGGGAAATTTTTCCTTAAAAACACACAAATACACTAATCATGGAGGCGGGAAATGGGTAATTACAACTATAATAAAATTTAAATCTAAAACTCTATAAACATGAAATAATCACCACTGTCTGGGAGAAACTATTTGCAACTAACAAAAGATGAGAATCCAAAGCATAACCTCCAAAAACTCTACAAATCCATTTTCTAAAAAAATGCTAACAGACCCACAGAAAAAAATGGGCAAAGGATATACAAAGATAATTACAGGAGAGGAAATCCTAATGACAAATATGTAAAAATGCTCAAAGTCATCAGTAACCAGGGGGAAAAAAGCAAATTTGAACAATACGATTGTTTTACACATCATATTTTTAAATTAAAATGTCTATGATATTAAGTGCTGGAGAGGACATGAACAGCAGGCGCTCCTATACTGCTGGTAAGAGCCAGTACTGATATAACTGAGATGAAGGTAACGCATCATCCAGCAATTCCGTGTAGCAATTCTACAGAGGGCATATGTATACGTCTCTAACACAGACCCTAAAGAAACTCCTACATGTGTATGTAAGGAGACATACACAAGAATGTGCACTCCAGAAAAAATAAATTGGAAGCCACCTAAATTGTTCTCCGATAAGAAAACATAATTGTGGTATATTCACTGAATATAACAGAATACTACATAGTAGTTAAACAGAACTAACTGGGGCTCTCTATATGTCAACATGACTAAATCTCAAATGTCATTTTAAATGAAAAATGCCGGTTGCAGAAGGAAATATACACTATAACGCCATTACGTACATTTTTAAAAACACCCAAAACAATATATTTTTTATGGGCACAAACATATGTAGACATAAACAGAAAGGATCTATACCAACTTTAGGATAGTGGTTATTTCTGGGAAGGTTAGTGGAATTAAGAAGGGATACAAAAGTACAAAGGGGATTCAACTGGATCTGTAACGTTTTATTTCTAAAAATCGAAAGATCTAAAGCAAATATCAAAATATGTTAACACTTCTTAGATCTGGATAGTGAGCACATGTGTGTGTGTATATATATACTTTTCATCATGCATGAAATCTCTTAAAGTGTATATGAATTATATTTCTTTAAAATGCATAGAGCCTCTAGCAATAGTTATAATCACACGAGGAATATTTACTTTCCAACATAATAAGAAATTAGAAATTTAGAGATTAAACAAATCACTAGGAAACTGAAGACAGTGTAAGGTAGGCCTCAGAACCCATTCAACGATATTAATACTGAAGTATGAAAAAGGATCTCATTAAGAGATTATTACCTAAAATACCAAACCCAGAGTATAAACCCTTAAGAACAGCATGATAGCAAGTGTCTAGTGCAGCGGTTCTCAACCTGTTGGTCGCGAACCCTTTGGGGATCGAACGACCCTTTCACAGGGGTCGTCTAAGACCATCGGAAAACAAAAAGATATTTACATTACGATTCATAACAGTAGCAAAATTACAGTTATAGAGTAGCAACAAAAATAATTTTATGGTTGGGGGTCACCACACTATGAGGAACTGTATTAAGGGGTCGCAGCATTAGGAAGGTTGAGAACCACTGGTCTAGTGTATTGCCAATGCAGATGTTTGCAAGGTTCACTGTTCTGCCAATTCAAGAATTTTCAAAAGAAGAATATACTTTCACCGTACATCTTTGCACTTTGATTTAAATACTTAAAAGAATACATCCATGTTAAGCATAAATTTCTCTGAGTTTCAGAAAGAAGCTATTTAATAGTGCTGTAAAGAGTTCAATTTTTATTTTCTAAAATATATTGCATTTGAAGATACTCTAAAAAATCTCCACACAAAAGCAATAACTATTGCAGAAATACAATATGCTTTGGATAGCAAAATTGATTTAAAAAATGAGACTACGAGACATTTATATTATTTGTTTTGATTTGTGATACTGCACCTGAGCTACGTCCAATTTACATGTGCTCCAAAACTTCATCTGAAGGTTGGTTATTTGGTAACGATGTCATTCGCTCATAAAATGTTATAAATGGGTAGGTTTCTGGACTAAGCTACAAAAGCTTCTTAAATATGCTACCTGATACTAAATACACTAGACTGTCTAGTCAAAACAGTGGATCAAATAAATCTTGCCTCTAACTTCTTTCTACACTCCATTTAACTCCTAAGAGAGTTTTCTCTTTTAGATTCCTATTAAACATCGTCTTACTCTATTTCTTCACAACAAACCACCTCAACTAGGTGTAAGAACTTAGGAGGAAAGTGATCCATTAGCTTATTTGCATTAATGTATATATATTTTCAGAAAGGGACTGCTGAATCTCCAGTAAGTGAGATTTCTGGCAATTTTAAAAGACAGATTACAAGAAAATTCAGGCAATGTGGAAAGGCTTTCTTCTTTTCTTTTTCAGTAGTGGACTGGTGGTGATAATATAAGGGGGCCTAGAAAACACCACCAAATAGAGTAGCTTTACTAAGGAGCGTCTCCCTACCTAGAGTCAACTCTCCTAAGCTGGTAAGGTTGCATTTCAGATTCTTTCTTTGATGCCATGATTCCAGAGCAGCTGTAGCATCAGAATTCTGAAAGATGGTGTGGAGGCCTACGGCAGGGGTAGCCATCTGTATGTGGAGTTCATTTTAAATAAGAGTCCATATTCAATGCACGCAGTAAAGATTATAACTTTAGAATCTGTTTTATTACAAGGAAAAATTTAGAACAGCTGGAAAAAACTTATTACCTAACTGAATCTTTTTGAAAATCCAAAGGGAACCAGATAAGTTTAAATCAATTGGTCATTTTATTGTAAAAATGTATCCAACTTACCATTCCATATTTTTTTCTCATATAGGAAATACACCAAAACAATAATGACAAAAATTATTTTATTTTAGGCTCTTTCCTTTTCAGATCACGGGCTTCAAGATATTTAGGGATTAATCAAGCTCTGATGCCCTTGATGCATATGCTGAATAACAGCACACATTTTATTCTGCAGCCAATTTCCCAGATGAACTAAAGATGATGCTTTCTTTTTTGGCCAGAAAAAGCAAAGGACAAGATATACTACAGATAACTAATGTGATCAATGGCAAAAATCAGTAATACAACACACACACTTTCAATTACAGTGAACATAAATACCATTACAAGACGATGTCAGAATGCCAAAATTAACTAAACTAACGAAAAGCAATAACAACTCAAAATGGCTTTTCTCCCACTAAAAAGTAAATACAGAACCCATGTTAAGAGTATTACAACAAGGCTAACTCTATTTTCAAAATCTGATAGGTAATTACTAGAAAATTATGGCTATCAGAAGAAATGATAAGACAATCAGAGATGTGCCAAAGGTGTTCAGATTTTCCAAAAGGTAGACGGTAGTTTTTGAAAATTAAACTTTGACAGCAATCTCCAAAAAGTTCTAGGTAAGGTAAATTACCCAGAGTGTACTGATGGGTGTCAGCCTCGAGGAGGTCTCTAGCAGCATGCTCAAGGGCTATTTCTGACCCTGTCTTATTCTACTTTTTATCAATGACTTGAACGCAGACATAGAAGTTACAATTATTAAACCTACAGATGAAATAAAACTGGAAGAGAGAGCTACTATGTTGCATAACATGAAAAAAATCAAGACTCAAGAAGACCTTCAACAAGTAGCAGATATGCCCTGACCTAAAAAAAAACAAACAAAAAACTGTAAAGGGGATAAGTGTAAGGTCTTACATTTAGGTTCAATAAAACAACTGTACAATACCTAGGGGTTTTGATTTTAAAAGAACATGAGAGTTTTAATTGACTGTAAGCTCAGTATGAGCCAAGAACGGATTTACTCAAGAAAAAGAGCAAATACAATTTTACCCTGTATTAATAATGGTAGTGTCTAGCTCATGAGAATATATAGTTCAGTATATCCTCCCTAATCACTGTGGTCCATTCAGCACATCTTAGAATAAACATCGACAAAACGGAGCAATTCCCAAGGAAGGTAACCTAAATGATAAAGGATTTGGAATTTAGGATATTTGAGGAATTGGGATGTTTAATTTGCAAAAGAGAAAATCTGAGGGAATATGTAACCTGTCTTCAAATATCTGAGGAGCTATCATGTGGAAAAGGAATTGTGTTTAGTTCTATGTAGCTAACTCTAAACAGTAGAAATAATAGCTATGTATAAAAGTTACGTGGAATTCCATATAAAAAAAATCTTAACAGGACAATAAAATGGGCTAGCTTTATGGTGGGCGATGCACCCTCTATCACTAGAGTATTCAAACAGAGATTAGATTCATTTTCCACAAAAATGTATTGAGCACCTAGGTCCCAGGCAGTTTGTAAAGCACAGATGATGACAGTGAATAAAAAACTAACATGGTCTCTGCTTTAATGAGGGAAATTCTAATAATAGAGGCAAATAATCACACTAATAAATTTAAACTGACAAACAGATGAATCTCTGAAGAAAGGAATACAGTTCAAGAGCTTATAACAAAGGATCCTGACTTGTAATATGGGATCAGAACAGGCTTCCCTTGAGCAGCTGAGTGACCTATGAGGAGGGAAATGGTTGGGAGCAAAACATTACAAAGGAAGAAACAGCACATGTAAAGACCTTGTGATAAGAGAAGCCACTGTAGGTCCAAGGAATTGAAAGGCTTATAACCTGAACATACACAGTAAGGAGGGGAATAGAGAAAAGCAGGAGCAGAACCACAAAGGACCCTGTAGGCCCCGTTACAGATTTGGTGTCTTCTCCCAAAAGCAATGGGATGCTATTGAGGGAGGGGTTTAATGGACATGGGAGGAATAACCAATGTGGAGAATGACATACGGAGACCACTTAGGAGCTTCCCACAGTAGTTCATATCAGAAATGATAGTAGTGTTGGAAAAGGAGGTAAAAATGAAGACGTTACAGACATGGACAGGTTGGAGAGACTTTTAGGATTTTAAAATGACAGACCCAAGTGACCAGTCCAGTGGGTGATTTGGGTATAGTTTAAAGCAGCAATGCCCTCATAATCTGAAGGTCCTGAGTTCAGTATCATAAAGCAATGCCCCAAGCCAGATTCTTTGACTTCAATATCCTTCTTGGGGGGCGGGGGGGGAATAGAACTCAGTACTGAATTTCACTGGGGGATGAGATGAAGAGATACAAAGGATGACACCCCACCCCTGGTTTCTAACCTATATAAGTGGATGGATGGTAGTGCCATTCGCTGACATTGGAAACACAGGAAAAGTGCTAATTAGATGGGCTAAGATCATGGGTTTGGATTTGAACAAGCTGAATTTGACATGCCTTTAGTTTTGAATAGGCAGTTTGAAATACTGATCTTTAACTTAAAGGACAGATCTGGATTGGGAATAAAATATTGAGAAACGTTGACATATAGATAGTTGAAGCTGTGAGCTTAGAAGACTGCTGGAAGAGAATAGACAGTGTGAAGAGAGCTTTGAGGAATATCTGCATTGAATACCGGGGCAGAGGAGGGTGAGTCTGCAAAAGAGATGTATGAGTAAAAACAGGAGCAAGGTTTCACAGAAGCCATGAGATGGGGGTTTTCCACGAAGGAGGCAATGGTCAACAATGACACATGCTGTTGAGACATCAAGTAGGACAAGGAATGAAAAATGTCAATCGAGTTTAGGGACATGTCAGTGGGATGACAGGGCCAGAAATCAGACTGCAGTGCGTTGAAGGGTGAGTAGATGGTAAACAAATGGGAGACAATCAATGTAGGCAGTTCTATCAAGATCTCTGGCTGCAAAGTGGGGAGCAAACAGGTGACAGCTGTGGAAGTGGAGGATGGGTTTGTTTTAAGATGGGAGAGAAGCCTGAGTATGTTAAGATGGAGTGGGGGTTCCTGAGGAGGTGGGAAAAGACAGAATCTGAAGCATAGGTGGAGGGAGTAGCCATAGATAAAAAGTAGAGGCTGGGGGGGGGAGGGGGGGAGAAGAGAAAGAGGTCGAAATAAACGACCTTTAAGGTCTCTCTCTTCTCATTCTGGAATCTCATGACAATTTCCTTTAGGTAGGACATTTGCATGTATGCATAAATCTATGCAAACTTATTCAAATATTCTAGCATAAATAACCGGTCAAGCCCATCCTTATCCCCTAATGACGCAGTTAATGTTCCCAGGTTTATGACCAGTGTAATCTCTGGACGGATCCATCCCTCAGAGAGCTTTTAGCTCAACGCACACTGCAGAACACCACAGAACCAGCCCGATCTCCCCTAGCCAAACCCATACTACCCCGCGATCTTACAGGCTGAAGGAGGAAGTAAAATTTAAAACCCTGAAACTATAACATATCCTGCTGCGTTCAAAGTGACTGTCATTCATAAAAGCAAACGCGACACCCCAGGTCCCCACGGCAAGCTGAAGGCATTCCTGCCCGATCCAACAGTGGCGGTCCCCCAGATGCCGGGGTGTAACACTAAGTCATTTGCACTCCCTCCTTTCCCAAGACCTTTTATTGTTGAAGAGCCAGAAATAGGTTTCTAATGATCCTTCCCATAGCCCTCGCCCCAAAGCAGCAGGCGGCTCCCCCGCAGTTATTTCCGAGGCTGCACCTAATTAAGTCCTCGCAAGGGGGTACGGAGAAACCCCCAGAGTCCGTCAGACGGGGCTGGGACGGTCACAATCCTGCGGCCGCCTTGAGGAACGAGAGGAACAGCCCCAAGGGATGGAAAAGGAGAATTAAAGGAGACGCAGGAGACCCGGAAAGCGAGGGGGTCACCTCCCCTGGAGCTTTCTTAGGGGGATGGAGTTTTTGAGGAGGTCTATTTCCCTGCCACCGCTCCCCCTTCTCACCCTCAAGCCCTTCCTTCTCTGGACTGCCACCCCCTCCAACGCGCCATTTGCTCAGACCCACTCCTCCTCCCCTGGGGCCGCTTGAACCTCGGAGTGCCCGCAAGCCCGGCGCCCCCGCCTCCAGCCGCGGCTCCCGAGCCGGCACTCACCCGGCCCGCCATCTTCGCGGACACGTCCGGCTCCGCTGCGGCAGCTCCGTGCTCTGTAAAGCCCGCCCCCGCCGCGCGCGCGCGCGTTTGCCCGCATCCCTCCCTCGCGCAGGCGCGCAGCCACAGTAATGCTGCGCGCGCTCCCGGCCGCGTCCCCGCAGGGCGCGCGCGGGCGAGGCGGCCGCCAGGGTTGGGCGGGGCGGGGAGGCCATTTTGAACAGGAGCTGCTGGGGGCGTCGGGTGCAGTGACTATTCCTGGAGCGTCCGCGTCCGCCAGCGACTCTCATCACAGCTGGCCATTTGCGCCGGACTTTGTAGCAAGCCTTTTAGGATTTAATGAGTGAGCCCCTGCTTATCCTTTTGCCCGATGCTCTTTGCCCTTTAATGGCCTTTAGCTTTATGTTGCCAGGCCTACTGAAATGTGAACTTGTAAGAGCACCCAGCGCGAGTACTGGCCTGCTTACAAGGAAGATCAGTAATGAGTGGTTGGTTTTTGAATTCAAGTTCTGCGTGAATTCAGGCTTTTTTCTGTAGGCAGACTTGTTTTCCTAGCTGCTGGAAATTATCAACGTTGGCATGTATAGGTATTTAGCTTATGTGTAGCCTGGAAAATTCGTTAACATTTTCTTCTAATTTAAAAATGAATTGTGATTATTTCCATATTTTAATTTTTGTTATCTTAGTATCAAACATTTTATATTTATAAAGGTAATTTGTGTCTTTAACAACCTTTGTCATTCCCCAGTGTCGTTTCATTTTAGGCAGTATATATGGTGGATTTTGAAAGAAATATGCCCTAAATTTCGTTTCTCTCTCCCCAGTTTTTAACCTCTATGTTGTTTACTTTGTACAGCACCATTTTCTACTGGAAATACAGAATTGATCATCAGAATAGATAGCACTGTGTAAGAAGAGCGATTCTGCCAAATGGGTTCTCTGATGCTTTTATTACCCTCACTAGCTTATATTTCTCTTCACATTTACAAAAGGTAATAAACTGTAGGATTTGTTATCTTTCATTTCTCACAGCTAATTAAGAAAAATCGTTTTTCCCAACATGAGGAGAAGAAAGAAAAAAAACATTTAAGAGCTGGGCATGCTTAGCAATTTAAAATTAAGAACTAATAAATCAGTAAGTTGACCTGAAGATGGGCCAGAGACAGAAGAAAAAATTCAGGCCAGTTTCGTAAACTCTCACACTACCTGAGAGCCAAGAGTGCTTTGTTGGGCAAATCAGATGTTAACCAAATCACGGGTGGATCAGAAAGTTTATGAGGAAAGAACTGCCTGAACTCTGATCTATTAACTTGGAAAGCGATAAAAAACCATTAGAATGGATGGGGAGTCAGGAGTCTTAGGTTCTTGTCCTTTTCCTTGCTCTGCAACTCACTGGCCATGTCCCTTCACCTCTCTGAGCCCCTGTTTCCTTATTTGTAAAGTGAGACGTATAGTAATTAGATGAGCTTAATGATTGTGTCTTACATTTTTTGATGCTTTGAATTTTAATCTATAAAACAAAGAGCTTTTATTCAAATAATTACCAAATCCAGAAGATGACATCGGCTCTCAGTTCAGTGGTCTGACATTATTTTCAAAGCCAGAGAATAATGTAAATGTATTTATACCTCAGGTTTGTTACTAGGAAAACTAGATTATAAGGTAAAATGTCTTTAATCTCTCCAACCAGGAAGAATATTTATCACCTAGGAAAGATCGGTCTGCTGGAGAGGTTCCTGTTTGTTAGTTTATGAGCATATCTACCCATAATAAGGAACCCTTGTATCCTCTCACAAGTTGTATAAATGCAAATAGAATGATGTACACTGCTCTGCAGTGTCTACCAAAGAATCAGAGGCAGACATGAGGTCCTGTCCTGAAAGTGCTTAGCATCCAGCTGGAGGGGAAGATTCTGAGACTTTGCCCCAGGTTGTCACATGTCTGCCCATCCCATCTGTGCCTTGCTCTGATATTCAAGGTCATTTTATTATAGAAACAAAGTGGAGCTGATTTGGCATCACTTTCTGAGCAATCCTTGCAATGATAGTTGTCCCCGTTTTTGCTGTCCCCCTTTTTCTGTTCACAGCTCTCCCCAGTTTATGCAGCCTTGGAATTATTGTCAGACAAGGTACCCTTACCCAAGCGGGAGCACAGAACCCCAGGCAAGGACCTGTACCACTCCTCTTGGAGAAGATGTCACTGTAAAGCAGACAAAGGTGGTCTTCAAGGCCCCTTTTATACCCTTCCTTCTGCACCACCTCCTCTCTTTCCCAAGTTCTTTCAGCATTAGTAACCTAATATATTACTCTTCCCAGGAGTAAATGCAATTTAAGGAATATTGCCTGGGAGAGTAATGCCTAACCTAAAGAAAAAAATCTCCAATGGCCAAATTTCAGAGACTGTGACTTCTCTATTGTGAGCTATAAGTGGATAGCAGTCCTTATTCTTGCCTTTCCAATCATAACCCACAGGTTAGCCACCCCTGCCCTAAGGCCAGGTTTTCAGGGAGCCTTGATGAAAACTTCATTTTACAGCCCCATCTTAACCAGTTTTAGGAAGACAGAGTTGCCATCTGCTTGTTTTCTGTCGGAGAAACCTATTTGACTCAAATGATGGATAAGGCTAGAGAAAGGAACAAAATGGAGAAAGGATATGAATTTTAAAAGAAAGGAAGTCCAGCTGATGCAATGCAGCATTCTAGCTGCAGTCAGGTTTTTTGTTGGATTTTTTATTATTATTATTATTATTGAATATATTTTTCTTTTTAGAGGATCAATGACAAACACCCATCCATAGTCACGGAAATGAATTCATTATGAAAAGTCTGAGTGGGCAGGAGAGATGATAGAATCCTTCCTCCTTGGAAAAGAATGAACGTTGCTATGGGAACCAGACCATCCTTTAAGTGCAAGCCCCAATGCACTTGTCAGGCTGCCTAACCCTACATATTAACATTGTGAGTCCAGAGAGCTGCCTGCATCTCTTTGAAGAGAGATTATTCAGATATTGGCCTGATGAACCTTTATGCATCTTGAGAAAAGGAAGTCGGAGTCTCCTGGGAGGAGCTGCACTTCCTAGAACATTAAGACACTGGAGGCCCACAAACCATAGCTGATTGGGATGACTGTATTGGCTACCAGTGACAGCTTTCCAGAGGGCCCCTGAGAAAAAGTGCACGTATGTCTTAAGTTTTCTCCTAAGGGCAAGTTTACCAGAGGGCTGTTTCTAGGGCAAGAAACATGTACAGAAGGGCTTTCCAAAAGAGAGAGAAGACATCCCTTGAGCAGAAGTGTGACCAAAATATAGGGATAAGTTCAGTGATACTTGAGGGAAGGTGGTCTGGGTATACTATGCAACATTTAAACTCTAAACTCAAATGTTTTCATGAGAGAATTGGATGAGATAATTATCATACAGTACCTGATACATTCAGCACCTGACGCAGCGGTTACACAGCAGATACTACCACTACCAAGAGTACTATAATACTAATAACACTATTAACCAATTGTACAGTCTAACTCAGAGATGGGGAACTATCACCAAATAAGATGTTTCTCAGAGTGAAATCTCTGCTTCTCCCAAGAGCACTTTGTACTTTCCATGCTGTACAAATAACATTATATTGACAAGAAGCGTTTTCTATTAAGAAAAAAACTACCAGTGAATTAATATCACCATAAGCAATTTATCTTTATTGAGTCACCACAGTTGAGTTTGGTAAACTTCCCCTGAACGGCTGTCATGATTTCAATTAAACCTCCTTCCTAATCATCAGTTTTGTATTTTTAAAAAAATAAGTTGTTTTGCATTATAAAATTAGTACAACATTCTTTCAATCACTTAAAAGAAATCACAACCCCACTTCTTGAGTACAATCACCAGTAAATTAGGTCTATTTTCGTTTAGTCCTCCCCTATATATTCCCCATGCATGTTATTAAAAAATATAAAACATATGTATGTATAAAACATATGTATATAAAAACGTGTGTGTGTATATGGTTGTAATCCTTTAATAATTGAGTGTCATGTGGTTAGGGACTTTGTTTCATTCATAGGCACTATGAATATTATATCTTGGGAAAATAATACATATTCTCAGGTTGTGAGGAATGGAGGGATAAAGCCCTATTATTATCAGCCCCAATATTCCTTCTATAGGTACAAACAGTAGTAGGTAAAAATCTTATCTTTGCTATTTTACCTTTCTTTTGCTGGTTAGGATGACTCAAACAATGTTCATACTTGCTGGCAAAACAACTTTACATCTTTGCTTGGAAATTAGCAGAAGGACATGAATAGATAATTTGTAGTAGTGAAATAAAAATACTAGTAAAAAAATTGGAAAAAATTACAAGTAATCAAAGAAATGAAAATTAAACCAACATGAGGTACTTTTTTTTGGTTATCAAATTAGCAAAACACTAACCCTTTTATTAGCCCCGCCCACATGCCCCCAACCAATTGATCCGAATGTTTCCTTGGGCTAGTTTTCATAGGTCGCACGCAGCATTGAAGCGACATGGGCGTGTCTCGCTGGGACTTGATGAGCTGTCACTGGAAGGTGAACTGGGCAATTCCAGAGCTTCCTGCCGTTGCTTAGGTCGCGAGGGGCGGGCCTCCTCCCTCCAGGCTCTTAATTGATTTTTGCATTGGCCAGACTGTCGTCACTCACGAAACTTCGAGCTCATTGGTACGAAAGCTCCAAGAGGCGGTGGGTGATTGGTTGGGTGCTATTCCCGCCCCCGCTCCAGTCACCAACCATTTTGCAGAGTGGAGCGGAACTTCTCAAGGTTACTATGAGGATAGCAGTGATAGGTGTGGCGACAAAGTCGCGGGCTGTGGAGAGGGACAGCTGTAATTAAGGCCCCGCTGGAGTTCCGCACCGTCTGCGGGCAGGGAACTAGAGAGCATCGGGTGGCCTGCAGAGAGGCCCTCTTTCTCTTCTCCCTCTGTAGGGCAGAAAGCTGTGGGCATCCAAGGAAGGCTTGGCGCATCCGCCGCGGGGCCCTCCGCTTTCCCAAGGGCTGTCAGGTTGAGAGGGAGCAGCCTGCTAGCCGGGCAGAGAGGACATTCGGAGTCTTTCCCCAGGATCCGGCGCGCACCTCGCCCACCCGCTCTCCTTCGTGCCCTGGAGGTCTTGCCTCTGTTTCTCCCTGTTGGACAGTTAGTGCTTTTGCCAGGGGAGAGTGAACGTGCCAGAGCGGCGCCGGGGTCGGCGCCGTCTTCCTCCGGAGAGTCTCCTTTAGCGTGGCGGAGTTTGGGCGACTGGCATATGAGTAGGAAAAGGAAAAGGGAAGCAGGAGGGAGAACCTCGGAGGTGTATTATGTGTTTGGGAGGGGCAATCGAGCAGGAGTATTTGCCTCACAGGGCAGTTAAGTGGGAAGTACTTTCTCACAGCATGTTCCTTACGGTTTTGTGAGATTTGTCTTAATTTGGCATAAACAAAGAGAGGAAATCTCTAGTTTTGTCGCCCAACAAGATTTTGAGTGTTACGATGTTCTGGTCTTGGATATACTTTCTATAGACCTTCTATGAATGGCTAAAGCATGCCTCATTCTTTGGTTGCAGAAGTTCACTTCCACCTCATTTATGTACAGGATAAATGTTGTGCTCCTTTTCTCCGGTCGTAGAATGGCATGGTGTGTGCTTGGACGTTATTCATGGTGTTAACTACTGTGGGAAACTTGATTCTCAGAGGTTAGGGCCTCTGAGATTTGGCGACTTCCCCTCTGAGGTCACCAACAGCAGGATGAATGGGAGATTGGCGGTCCCTGTTGCATCTTCCCCCTGTTCTGCCCAAGAGTAAGCTTTCCTTTGGGGAACAGTTTAAAAAGGAAATTGTAGTATTTGGAACAAGGATGTGTGATTTTTTTTCTTTTTGAAGAATCTTTGTAGACTTCCAGGAGCTTGGTTAGAGGCGTAGACACAATACCAGTTTTAAGTCTTTAATTAGAATATCAAGCTCACACTAAAAATAGGCTGATCTGTTAAAAGACTAAATTTCTGCAAAGCTAGTCTGTCTTTACTATTGCCTTCCTTTATAAAATCTATCCTGCACTCTACTGAAAAATAAAATATTGAACATTTATGCTGTTGGAAGTCAGTCAATATAGCAATTACCTTTTGAGGGGTAATGATTGGGAGGGGGGTACAAGGAGATCTGGGTCACTGGTAATCCTCTTTTTGATCTGGTTCATGACATTTTATTAAACTGTACAGTTATCATGTGTGTTTATATTTGTATGTAAATTAAATTTCAATAGAAAGTTTTTAAAAATCGGTTGAGAGTAAAGTGATGGTCAACGCTGGATGCTATGGTATGGCCTCAGCTTATGCGTAATTTCTCTGGTTGCAGTGTGGTTTCCCCAATGCTGTATTATTTCCTCACCTCTGAAAAATTTTAGGTTCTTTTCTGGGTATTGATATTGTCTGCTAGCCAAAGGCAACTACTAAATTTCTAAGAGAGCTTGCTATTTAACCTACTTTAAGGACTTTGCTTCACATACGTAAAATAAACTGGTTCTCTGCTTTACAAGTTCTCGTTTCAAGAGAGTTTAGATGTATTTATTGTGGCATTGTTTCCATACCTAAGGTGACTGAAGGCTGCCACCATGGTAGCCCTGAGACTGTAAAACTGCAGTGGAATATGAGAACTTTCTGGGAAGGCATCAAAAGGCTTAGTTGAGTTTCCTTTTGAAAACAAGACACACTACTACTTACTGGCAAATGGTACTTAAAATTGTTTAAATTTTACTAGGCGCCACCTCTAATAGAGACTGTATTTTATGTACGTTGTTTGTTTATCTCTGCCAAGAACGACTATTTGACTTGCCTTGCTTTTCATTCAGGTAACAGAATTCACTTTCTACAATGGGGAATGTTTTTGAAAAACTGTTTAAAAAGTCTGGGGAAAAGATGCAGATTCTTATGGTGGGTTTGGGTGGAGTAGGAAAAATCACCGTCTTGAAGAAATTGAAGCTGAGAGAGATTGTGACTACTGTCCCTACAACAGGTATGTTAACGAGCTGTGACAAGACCAATTTACAATTTAGCATGTTATGTTTTCACATGCTGCTTATATTATTGAATATTTCTTTTGGAAAATCTTGTTCTTCCCAAGAGCATAAACTTTCTGAGGCCAAAAACCATGTAATATTTACTTTCCTAATTGCTCCCCGACATCTGTAGCACTTTCCTAGGTTTACGGGGGGAGTCATTTGAACATATTTAGGCTAAGCACATTTCACCCTATCTGCTTGGCAAAAAAGAAAAAGATAATAATGATTAAAACAGCGAGGGCAGCTATGCCCTCCATTTCTCAGTGAGCACGTGTCCCAGCCTAAGCCTGAGATGGAGTCAGTCTTCGTTCCAGCTGGCCTAAGTGGAAATATCTCTCCACACCGAGTATGCGCCTAGTCTTTAAAGATGCAGATTTTACACCTTCACTCTGGCTAAGGCCAACTACTTGAGCTGGTACCAGTCCAACTGAAGAATCTGATTTGTTCCAATGCTATAGAACAATCTGGCATGTAGTTCTTCCTGGGAACCTGCACTGTGTTTTGTGGGCTGTTTAAGGGTTTTGCAAATGCAGTTTTGACAGGAGCTAATCTTTGCCGTAAGAACTGCTTCTAGATCCAGACTCCTGAGTGAGGCTAGGCTCCACAGGATGACTTGTGAATGTCAGAGTGTTCTGAATGTTGGAGTAGGCACAAGAACCAAATGATCAACTTCCAATTTGGGCAGCAGCCTCAGAGATTGCAACATTTGAAGAAGGAGGAAGCCAGATGGAGAAAATGTTTGTACCCACCATTTAAAAAATGTTATTAGTTCAAATAAAAATAGCATAACTGGTTGGTTTTCTCCAATTATAAAAATAATTTGTGTGTCTATAATTTCATATGTATAGAAAAATATAAACAAGTTTTTAAAAAAATACTCCACTATTACGATTTTGATGAATATCTTTGTAAAATCATATGTATGCTGTTTTCTAATTTACTTTGTATTAAACAAAATGTTTGGACCTCTGTTTATGTCATTCCCTCTCTGTGGAGTGCTTTCCTGCCTTCTTGCTTGGCTCCCTCTTCCTTTATCTAGTTAATGCCAGCTCATTCTTTTGGTCTCAGTTTAAACATTATTGCTCAGGGTCACCTTACCTGACCCCTTGGACTGGTTCTCCCCTGTTATGAGTTTCCATAGCAACCAGAACTTTAAAGTAACTCTCAGCCCATTTGTCATTGCTTGCTCACTCTGTCTCTTCTTCCCAACACTAAATAAGAGCAAGAATCATGTCTGTATTATTCACCACTGTCCCCAGCGCCTGGCAAATGCCTGGCACATAGTAGATGCCCAGTACATAGCTGGTGAATGAATTGAATACCAATGAATCGTGCCCCTCAGTATTCATACCCTTGTGCAGTCCCCTTCCACAGTGATGCTGAGCTTGGCCACCTTGACTTGCTTTGGCCAAGAGGACATCAGCAAATGTAATTCAAAGATTTGATAAGTGCTTGTGCCTTGGGGCTTGTTGTCTTGGAACACTGCTACCACCTTCAGAGGAAGCTCAATGCTCTCTGAGGATAAAAAGACCATCTGGAGAGAGAGAGGCCCAGACCAGTTGCCGAGTGACCCAATAGCTGAATGCAGCTACAAGAGGAAGCACAGGCAACCCGTAGAACTGTGTGCTGGGGGGTGGGGGGAAGGAATCATTGTTCTAAGGCACTAAATTTGGGGGCTTAAATAGCCTGATACAGATCAACATCAAATTTTAATAATTGGATAGTATTCCATTATATAGCCATATTTTTAATACATTTCCATTGTTGGGTGATAAGTTATTTGCAATGGTTTGTTTTTGCAAATGATGCATCTTTAACATTTTTGTAAACACGTATTCTATCTCCTTGCAGTTACCCCTAGAAGGGCGCTCGCCATGTTAAAACTGATAGACATTTTAAATGTGGATACACATTGCCAAACTGCTCTCCAAAAAGGTTGTGTCACCAACTATAAAAAGTGTTCATTTCTCTGAGGAATTTGCCAGTGTAATAGGTAAAGAACACTGGTTTCTATCAGAATTTCTTTTATTATAAGTGAGTATGTTCAAACAACCATTGGCAATTTGTATTTGTTCTTCTGTGACTTGTTTTTAATATTCAGCTGTTTTTCTGTTGGGATGTTTATCTGTCTTTTAATGATTTAAAGGACATCATGGGTTGGGAACAACTCTTGTCATGCGTTAGTTGTTTTCTAGCCTTCCAACTTTGTTTTTTCTGCATTTTGCCATACAGAGGTTTAAAATCATTAGGTAGCCAAATTTACAATTTTTTCCCTTTTTTTCGTTTCAGTATCAATTTTAGAAATGTCTTCCTCACTCCAGGATCATAAAATATTTACCAATGTTTTCTCCTGCTAATTTTATGGATTATTTTTATTTTATTTTTAAGAACATTATTTTATCCATTTGAAGTTTGTTTTTCTGTTATGAGTAAGGTAGGGATTTAGTTATATTTGAATAGGCCACTGCTGGCCAATAGAACTTGCTAATGATAGAAATGTTCTTTGTCCTCGCTATCCAGTGTGGAAGCCATTAGCTACAAGTGGCTGTTGAGCACTTGAAATGTGGCTAATGTGACTGAGGAGCTGAACTTTTCATTCTATTTAACTTTAACTAAATCTAAATAGCCATATATTTATTGGACACGTGCAAGAGTAGACAGTTGTCCAATGCCATTTATTGAATAATTCTTCCATGCTGATTTTAAATGCGTTCTTTTTCGTATAGTAAATTCTCATGCATATGTGTGTCTTTTTCTGGACACAATTACTTCATGTATTACTAGACTTTGGTAATATCTTTAAAAATAATTTGGTGTTCATTTTCAGCGATTTTCTGGCTATGCTTACTTGCTTATTTTCCCAAATTAAATTTCCGATCATTTTGCTAAGTTTCCTATTCTTCCCTCCCTCGCTTTGGGATTGGAATGGCATTGAATTTCTACATTTATTTAGTAAGAATTTAGATGGCTATAATGCAATGAGTGTCCCTCGCTAAAACAAGGCATGACTAGAAGTGAGATTTGAAAAGTGAGTAGGCCCGTGTCATGGTGGGCCTTGACAGCCACGTTGGGGATTTGGGTGTGGGGAGCCAAGGAGAGATTTTTTTTTTAAATATTTCAATAAAACATACGTGTAAAGAAGTGATATGATCACATTCTGTGTTTTTGAGAGCTTTGATCAGAAAACGGTGAAATGACTGAGAGAGGAAGAGTGGCTATGGGGAGCTCAGTTTGACTCTTTCAGTAATTGAGACCAGAAATGATGGTGTCTTGGATTGGGGAGACTATAGATATTTAGAAGGTTGAACTGATAAGATATGGTAATGGGGCTTTGGTAGTGAGCGATTTGGAAGTATCAGGGATGCCTCTCAGGTCCCCAGCTTGTGGAATGAAGTCAATGAGGGGAAGGCTGAACGGGTGGAGGTCTTAAGTTTTTAACATATGCCTTATTGGAGCCTTTGAGGCATTTAACCAAAGATGTTGGGTAGAAGGTTGGATTATGAGCCTGAAGCTCAGAAGAGAGATTTGGGTGGGGGTTATGTAAATTTGAGAGTTGTTAGCACAAAGATGATAATGAAACCCTAGGAGTGAATGAGATTACCCAGGGGGTGTAAAAAGAGGAGAAGGATGTGGCAGGACGTAGTCATGGGAACTGCATCATGTAAGGATCAACTGAATGTGGCTGAGCTCACTATGGAGACTGAAAAGGTGCATCCATAGAAATCGAAGGAAAATGGGAAGCCAGGGAAGAGTTGCAAGATGGGAGTGAGCAGTAGTGTCAGACAGAGTCAAATTTATAAGAACTGAAAAACATTTGTTGGATTTATTGACATGGTGATCATTGCTGACCTTGGTGAGACCAGCTACGGAACATGGTGAAGCAGAACTGAGGTGTTATTAGGTGAGGTGACAAAGTAGGTGCGCCTACTTTGTCACCTCACCTAATAACACCTCAGTTTAGTGAATACAGCTAAACTTCTTAGAAAAGTTTGACTTTGAAAGGGAAAATAGAGGATGGTAGCCGGTGAAGATGGGGGGGGGGTCAAGGAAGGGTTACATTTGAGAGATGTAAAAGACTTTACTAAGTATGCTGAGAAGAACAGGTTGTAGATATTTGGAAGGGGGTTGAGAATAACAATAGGGAAATATTCCAGACAATATGGCTGGATTGCATCTAGCATAGAAGTGGACAGAATTGGCATCAGATAGTTGTCCCCTTTTATTGTTCCGAGAGGGAGGGAGAAAAGCTTGGGTGAAGATGTAGGAAGGTTTCAACATTGTGTGGTGGGAAGTGAAAGTCCCACTAAGGCTTCTGTTTGGTCTGACATACACTGTCAGATCTTTTGCTGAGAGAAAGAGGGGAGGTGCAAAGTTGGAGGTTGAACAGAGTAGAGAAGCTTTGAGATACCTGTCATGATGAACGGGAGAGCAAGCGCACACATTGTTTTTTAAGTTATAAATCTTTGACTAGTGAACTACTTTGTAAATTTAATGTCCAAATGTTAATGCTGTCCAAATGTTTATTGAAATTCTTTTGATGTGAATTGTTCAATAAAGCCTTTTGTGTATGTGCTTTTTTTTTTTTAACAATCTCCGTGCCATATCTTACCTCCAAAATTAATAATAATTCTTTAATATTTAGTACCCAGTACTTGTTTAAATTTCTCCAATTGTATAAAATATGTCCTTTCTACATTTGATTGATTTGCATTAGGATCAAAGTTCACGCTTTGCATTTCACTGTTATGTCTCTTTAGTCTCTTATTCTACAACAGTTCCTCTGTCCCTTTTTTCTGGGCCTTTTTTTTTTTTTATGTTAGGTGTTTACCCCACACTCTGGATTTGGATGATTATTTGTGATTTCATTTAACTTGTTTGCCTCTCTATGGATATCTGTAAAATGGTAGTTTGTTTTACCGGTTTGAGTAGATTCTGGTTCATTTTGGGGGCTAGAATACTTTATAGGTGGTGCTAAGTACTTCCTATAGTATCACATCTTAACACAGAAGTGTGGCTGTCACACTTTTAGTGATAAGTGGTTTCAGATGATCTCAACCTAATTCCCCCAAAATAAGGTTCCCCATTAACCTTTCACCTAATGGTTTTAGCATCCATTGAAGACTACTACCTAGATCCATTATTTTATTAGGAGTTACAAAATGGTGATTTTTCTAGATCTTGTCATCCCATATGCGTTTATTAGCTTAAATGCTATTAAACAGTGAATTCCCTCATTAAATAATTTGGTTCCTCTGAAATCTAGTTTGTATAAGAAAGGCAGGGAAAATGCTTAATTCTTTCCCTTTATTGATTTTCAGTGAAATGACTTGATACCCTAGAGACTTTCATGAGAACTCGTAGATTTTTATATTGCTGTGTTTAATCCATCACAGACAATATTCTTTTTGATACTCAGAGTGTCCATTTATCTTGGATTGCCACTTGCCATATTGTCCAAACCATTGCAATTCCTCATGTATAAAAACTAGAAAACATGGGTTTGAGCCACAGCTCTGCTATGAAACCTTGGGAAAGTTAAGTAATATTTTCTGTCTCAATTTCCTTATCTATAAAATGGAAGTACTACCCATGATGCTTCATCATTTGGCTTAAACGAGATTAATTTTGTAAAATGCTTAGTTCTATGGCTGGAAGGTAGCAGGCACTCAGATGGGAGCTGGTATTTGCATGGGTTCTCCAGAGAAACAGAACCAATAGGATGGATGGATTTAAATATATAAAGAGATTGATTATAAAAAATTGGCTCCCATGTTTATGGAGGCTGAGTAGTCCCAGGGTCTGCAGCTGGCAAAGCTAGAGACTCAGGAGAGCCAATGGTGTACATTCCAGTCCAAAGGTGGGGTGAGACTAATGTCCCAGCTACAAGACAGGCAGAGAGAGTGAGTTTTCTCTTTTTGTTTTCAGGCCTTCAGTGGATTGGATGAGGCCCACCCATCTTGGGGAGGGCAATCTGCTTTACTCAGTCTGCTGATTCAAATGTGAATATCATCCAGAAACGCCCTCACGGACACACCCAGAGTAATGTTTAACCCAATATGTGGGCACCCAGTGGCCCAGTGAAGTTGACACATGAAATTAACCTTCACAGGGTCCAAATTGTCAGAGGTTTTACTTCATTCCCTGGCAGGATTCCTTTTGCCTATCCTATGCTTCTTTGTCACATTAAATCACCAAGTAGAAATGCCGTTTTGTTCTCAATCTCCTATTTATAACAAGTCGAATTTTACTGAATTTCAGTAACTATTCCTTTGATGGTGGGGAACTGGCTATATTCTAGGACTCTAGGGTGGTTCATTTAGACTCGTCATGAAATTAGCAAATGGGGCGTGTTTGAAGAATGGACTTGCTATCTGGTGGGTCCAGGTGTCTCAGCCACAAGTAGTCTTGGATGCTGTCCCTATTTTTTCTGCCAACTTCCCAAAGGTCAGGCTGTCTTTTTTAATAAAAATTTTCTTCTTCATCAGTACATTGAATATGACAGACTTAATGAAAGCTTTTAGCTCTCTATTAAGACACTTAACTGTGTGTAGGTTTCACTTGTATAGACTGGAATTTGAACTGTTTATGTGACTCTTTAGTTGATTATAGTGTAGAGAATGCATAAAATGGTCCATTAGTTCTCACATGGAAAGGTTTTTCTCTTTGATTGTAGGTCATTTTAATTTGTTAAATGGCAATATGTTTATATGGTTCAAAATTCAAAAAGAAATAAAAGTATATGGTGAAAAGTCACTGGCTCATTCCTGTCCCCTATCCTCCCAGTTCCCCTCCTATAGACAACAACTTTTACTTCATGTATATCTGCAAAAAGATATTTTATGCAATACAAGCAGCTATAGGTATATATTCCTCCTCCTTCAAAAAAGCAAATTATAGTATACTATTCATGTATACATTTACCTTTTCTAGGTTCTTTTAGTTCAAAAGTGTAGTCGGTCTGATGTTAGGTTCCTTTGTTTCTCATGTAAGGATACATACAAAACAGAGTTTAAAGTGGGACCTAATATTTATAAATCTTTATTTTTATTAGGAATAGCAGAGGGATAATATGCCAGCTTCCACCCTATCAGTTATGCATTGGAGACTAATGGTTTTCTAAATCTTCACATTTCTGGATAATCTGGTTTGCTTAGTGATGATCAGAGTCCAGGACTGCTGGTAGCATTTAAATCTTTGACGGGAGTTTTGGATGTTTTGCATTGTCTTTAAAAATCTGATGTGCTATAACACACATGGCTTTGACTCATATGCAGGCCCCAAACATTCAGAAGCTGTGAGAACTCCCGTCTGCCGGAGTGGGCAGGCAGCTGTTGAGTGGGCCTGGGAATCATGGAGGGAAAGGATGGAGGGCTAGCACTGGCTTTCCCTCCTAAACACAGTCGTGAATTCTCACAGAAGGAACCTACAGGTCATCTCAGCTCACTGCTCACTTACCAGCAGAGCCCCTTCTGCAGTGTCCCCACAAGTTGTGGCTTAAGCTGAGCACGAGTACCTCCAGTCACAGGAGGCCCTCCTGAGGCAGCGCATTGTATCTTCCCTTCTATTGACTCATCACATTGACATCCTATAGTTTGGAATAAGTAGATTGACCTCCAATCTACTTACAGAGCTACATAAAACTAGTTAAACCTCTCTTTACATCATAGCCCTTTAGGTATTTGAGGACAGCTATTAGTCCCCACAATGAGTCTTTTCTCCAGGAATAATACCCCCATTTACAGCAATTATTTTTCGTATGACATGGTACCTGATCCTTTGCCATCCTAGCCGTTCTTTGAATCCCTCCAGCTGGCCTGTGTTGTAGATGTGAGCTCTGGCACTGACCACATAACAACATTCCCAGGATATTCTGACCGACATGCATTCAAGCATCACCCTACTGTTAGGTTCGATGTCAGTCCAGAATTTCGCTAATGAACATAGTGGATTTTCAAAAGAGAAAATAACAAAAAAATTTTTTTGTTTTAATTATAAAAACAGAACATAGTTATGGTATAAATATGCAAATAGTTCAGAATATCAAGTGAAGTGAAATATTTTAGCCTCACTCCTCAGAGTAAAACATTGCTAAGTTTCTTACCTCTCTTTCCGGATGTCACGTCCAGCGTGGCAAGGGCAAATGGGTCTCGAGAGAAGCGACGCAGATTGAATAAAGTCAAGAGACAAAAGTTAGATTTGAGCGAGACCAAGGGACTCAGCCAGAGAAGACTGAGCCCTGAATCGGGTCAGCACATGGCTTTTATTGAGAATGTTCAAAGAAGTAAAACTGCTGTCAATCAATTAGCAACCATGTGTGATTTGTGTGCCTTAAGGCCTCTTCCATTAACATATCCCATTGTGTTCCAACAAATGCTTTGCCTTCACACTTCCACCACATAGCCCCAGAACAATTGTTACTGTGTCCTCCCAGGAGAGATAACTATTATCATTCCAATAGGTTCCAGTCACCTGAGACACCCCCCAGAGAGAGCTTTACTGGCCTCTGGTCATACGGAGACACTCCCTCAGAGAGATTATGTGCCTCAAGTCATACTGAGGCACTCCCTCCTAACTAATAGGGTTAGAGGCTAATGCAGGGGGGGTGGTATTGGAATCGGCTGTAATGCAACATCCGGAGATATCATTTCTATGCCTATATAATTTCTAAACAGTTAAATGAGTGTGTTCATATTTAAGTTTCGGAGAGCATATTCTACATTCTGTTTTGCAACCTGCTTCTTTCACTTAGCATATCTTTGTCATCCTTCTAGGTCAGCACATCAGATCTTCTTATTCTTGAATGCTAATTTATTCAAATTTAGTTTGCACTTATTGTGTGCCAGGCACAGTTCTAGGCATTTGGGATACATCAGAGAACAGAGATTCCGCCCTGTAAAGCTTGCATTCTAGTTAGCGGCAACGGGTAATAAAATACATACTAAATAAGTAAACGGTATAGTAACAGTGTGCTGAGTGCTGTATTTAAAAAGATTAAGGAGGGGATGGGAGGGCAGTAGATGGGGGAGGGGGGTTGTTTCTGTGCGAAGGGTGAAAAGGATAACTATTGCAATGTTCTGTACACCTGAAACTAACAATAAAAAATAATTAATTAAAAAAATAAAAAATAAAAAGATTAAGGAGGATAGTTTGGAGAGGTCATGGGGTTGAGGTCATGAAGGCCTTGCATCATACTGACTCTGACCCCAAGAGAGATGGAGCTGTTGCAGGATTTTGATGGAAGAATGACTTGATCTGATTTTCACTGACCGCTAGGTTGAGGATAGACTTTAGGGGAGCTAGAGCAGGAGTGGGGAGACCAATTAGGAAGTTATGTCTGTAATCCAAGTGGGAAAAGATGGTGGTGAGATCAGGAGGTGGCTGTGGAGGTGATGAGAAAAAAATGGATGAGTTTAAGGTTTTGGGCCTGAGCAACAGGAAGGCTAGAGTTGTCATCAGTTGAGATAAGACTGTGGGTTGGGACAGGTTTTGGGGGAAGAGTATAATATCTCATTATATTTGTAAACTGACTTTTGAATAGTCTCTTTCAAGGATCTCCCCAGTGCTATGAACACAGCAGAGGTAAAAGACATTCCCTCCACCGGAAAAACTGGTACATTCAGGCTACTTGTGCCCAGTGGAGATGGGCTTTAAGAAGGCTTGGACTGGCTCTCCAACCATCTCAAAAACTGGAAGCAACTAGGGGCAATCCATCCCCTGTGCATCATGGCAAAATCCGCTGGCCTCTGCTTTGTGCATGGGCGTGTGTGTGAGGCGCCAAGCATGGATGTGTGGCTGGGAGTGGGGGCAGCTTTCTCACACTGTGCATGTGTAATGCTGCAAGAAAATCAGTCTTAACATTTTTAGAAAAACCAGTGTTCCATTTTAAATGCTGCCTTCCATTTCCGTGGCTTTGATGATCATTTCTGCAGCTGATGAAGGAATCCCGAGGGCTTACCTGTGCACGATAGCCGGGGTGGTCTTCATGGTGGGAAGGAGGAGGAGAGTTGGTGCGAGGACCCAGTTCAGTTGTGCAGCCCTGGATCTGTTGTCCCTGCATACCTGGTGTCTATAAAAAGGAGGGAGCTGCCATCTTTTCCATCACTGCCAGAGCCAGCAGCTCGCTTTTCAGTGCTTTAAAGCAAATGGTTCTCAAGAGAAGAAAGGCAATCGCTTACCTCTGGTTTGAAGTTTGGATTTGAACTTTTCCTTTAAGTTATAGTCTAGCCCCGACTTCCTGGTTTAACGTGCTTTATTTCAAGGAATCAGTGATCTTTTTCATTAAAATATCCAGATTCCATTAACACTAGAAAATTATCCAGTCCTTCCCTCGTTTGCCTCTTATTTGCCAAATGGAGATCACGTGGGGCAGCAACCCAGCATGAGGCAAGGGCCCTTTACAGGGGCCACGCAGTCCAGCGAAGAGTCTGGGTAAAGGAAGCAAGGTGGCAGTCATGTTTGGGTCCTTGTATCACCACCTCAGGCTCCTGAGACTGCTGCTCCCACTTTGTTTGCTCTGTACTGAATGTTCTACACTCAAAGCAGGAGGTTCACTCCTGGGATGGAATCGTCGCCATGTACAGGATCTTAGTCTGACTTCTGGTTTTGGTTAGTTTCTGTTCCCAGAACTACACACCCGTGAGTTCTGAGAGTTTGTGAAAGTATCAAGTGGATTACTTAGGGGACAGAATTTTCAGAAACCTCTGGTATTACCTCCAAGTTGGTGCTAAATTTTGCTGTGAAAAATGTCCTGTCTAGACTGCTCTCCATGGTGCTGACTCCCTCTTCTGATGGCAGTCATGTCTTACCTGGAAACATGCTTTATGTTATTAAAATATAATGAAAATGGGCTGGAGATGAGCGAGGTTCTCTCCATGGTCCCAAGCTCTTTTGCCCAGACAGTTGTTGGCCAAGTTTGTACCTAAGCTCTTCCACTACTTTACCTTTTAAAATTCCCTTAAAAAAATCTTTTGAAATTACAGAAGAGGAAAATATAAGGTGAATGTTAATGAAAGTAAACTTTGTTTATTGATAACAATGAAGTTGATATTACTAGAGAGAAATTTCATACCATGATAAATGTGGGGTGCAATGCTTTTTTTAAAAATAATATTGACTTTAAAGAATGTTCATTGCAATACTGACAACTAAGTCCAGACTTGCTTGTTTAACCAATGGTGTGATTCCTGAGAAATATTTAGATTCCATGCCTAAATTGGCTGGGACTGTGTCTTATACTTCTCTATTTATGCTTAGTACAGTGTACATAGTACAGCACTAGGCTTCATCGAATTGATTGGTTCATTCATTGATTGCTTGAACAATGAAGAGCTTTCTTTGGAAGGAAGAGGGGACAGCCACGTGCTTCCGAATGTCTTGAACTACTTTACAATCCCTTTCCCTTTCCATCTTAGCTGACTTTCTGTTGAAAACCCACAGGGCACTTGTACAAAAGACAACCACAGGGGCACTGTCTTGGCCCTATGCCGTTAGCCGTACTCCTCACTGGGACTGTTCATGACACTTTCAATTACAGTCTTTCTCTTTCAGTGATTTTGGAGCTGGCGAGTTGGAGGTTAATGGAGACACTTCTGTGTAGTGGCTTTGAGCAGACACTTGGATCCCCAGAAGCCATGTTCACATCCCAGCTGAGTCCCTCCCTAGCAGCTGGCCTCAGGCCAGTTACTCTTAGCCTCCTTGTCTCTGAGTCTCAGTTTGCGTAACTGTTAAATGGGGATAATACCTACTTCATAGGGTTGTAAAGATTAAATGTCTCGGACCTCTGTGTGCCTTGCTCTTGTGTTTGCCCGGGGCTGTCTTGATGTCCAAGTGTAAACAGCAGTGCTGGCTACAAACTGATCAGCATTATTTATTGGCGAAGTGAAGTGGGATGAGGTGGGGGCTATGTTTAATCTCTCCTACTCTGTTCACCTTTTAATCCTGCTGAATGCTGTCTGTCCTTTTCTAACCATGGTAAGTGCTAATACTAAGACCAGCTGGGGTGCTTGTTCAAAAAAGCACATTGTTGTATCCCACCCTCCCTTTTTTTCTTCTTCATTTTTTAAAGTTCTGTGGTGTTTGGTATATTCATAGAGCCGTGCAACCACCACTACTAATTTTCGACTATTTTCATCACCCCAAAAAGAAACTCTGCATCCATTAGCATCCACTCTCCATTCCTCCCTTCCCCTAGGCCCCTGGCAACCACTGATCTACTTTCTGTTTCTATGGATTTGCCTCTTTTGTGCAGATGAGGGGTTTGGGGAGCTGGTGGGTGTTTTAGGAAGTGCTGAGGTGCTGTTGGCATAACCACAGAATCAGTTGAGAGGCATCACTGAGTTACAGATGAGGCAGAGCCCCGGGGAAAAGACTGCCCCATCGTTAGGCTATTGTGAGGGTTGTTATCTTGAAAGGGAAAGGAATGCTACCAATAATACACTAGTAATTACTCAGGGACAACAGGAGTAAAGTGGGGAATGCAGTCACCCTATCAAAAGGGCCAGAGCTCTTAATCGGGAGTCAAAGGCTGAGGCTGAAATTAGAGCTTCGCCCATTCGCTAGCTGGATTCAGTTGGGCCACTGAACCTCAGACCCTAGATTTCCTTGCCTGGAAAGGAAGTTCCCAGGCTTACCAGGGGTTCAGCTGTGTGTGAATACCAAGAATATGGGGCAGTGGCGGGGAGGGGGGGGATGGTGGTGCCTCATGGCCAAGTCTGTATATTGTGGGTCCTGCAACCTATTTGAAATAATTAACTGGGCTGAGAATATTTGCTGGTGAGCTGCTTAGGACAGGAGGGTTTATATTCTTCCTGTAGAGGGAAGTTTCAAGTGAGGTGTGATATCTTATAGTGACCTGAGTCCTTTGTCCACAGGTGTCTGGTGGAGGTTGTCAAACAGTACACAGAAAATCTGATGATATGCTGTGGAGATGTTCTTTCCTTTGAAAAATTTGGTATTCTTTTCACCTTTTTTGGTAGCAGCTCTATTAGTTCAGTGGTTTGTAGTATACTTGCAGATTTGTGCAGCCATCACTGCAATCAATTTTAGAACATTTCATCACCCCCAAAAGAAACCCATACCCTTTAGCAGTCACTCCATATTTCTTTCATACCTCCTAGCCCTAGGCAAGCACTAACCACTGACGTCCTTTCTGTTTCTATGGATTGGGTGGGGATGTTTTTTAAACTTTGCTCAAGAACTTTTCTCCTATTTTTATTTTCATTCTTCTTTTACTCTGATGCATGGCAGAGGGAAGGCCTCTGGGAGGATGCCGTGGGACACACAAACATTGGATGAACCACTGAACTAGGTGACCTCCAAGAAGTGTCGGATCATTAGACCAGCTACTCATGTGACCAGCGAAGAGCTTGCTGCTGCGCATTGCCCCTAGGTGGTGCTCTTGCTCCATGCCGCTGACATACACACAGCCCTGACTGGGGTGGGCCATGCAAGTTCCTAAGTGTAGGAGAATCCATCATTTTGTCTGGACACCAAGAGTAACCCAGTAAACAGGGACTACAGCCAGGGATATGCCTGGAAGAGAAAAGCAAAATAGGCACCCAGAGCAGACGACTTATGAGTACCAATTATAAAGGCGGCAGCAGTATTAGCAGCAGTAATCATACCCGTGAAGCAGTAATCACGTCATTGAGTAGTTGGACACCATTCTAGGCACTTTACATGCATCACCTCTAGTCTTCACACCTGGCAAGGCGTGTGTATTACATCTGCTTTGCAAAGGGGGAAACCAAGGTTCAAGAAGGTAAGATGACTTGCTAGAGGCCACATGGCCATGATTCAAACGCAGGGCGAGGGCACTGGGGCCTTGATCCTTCCAGTACAAACTGCTGCTGCAGACTGTGCCGAAGACCAGACACCGGCCTCCAAAATTCGGCAGATGGGGAGGGAAGGAAGCAAAAGTGTTTGGTGGAAACATCCTGGGGGGATGGGGGTGGGGGGGCAGGCAGAGCCCTGAGACACAGCAGCATGTGCAGAACTGTATCAGCTGACACGCAATGGGGACTGAGCAGGGGATGGAGGGGCAAGAGTCGGGGCATAGATGTGTTATTAGGCCAGTGGAGACCACACACAGCCAGGGGAGACCTGGACCTACCCTGGACGCTGATGATGTGCTTTGTGAAGCAAAAGCAATAATCACAGTGTTCTAAAGCTGGATTGTGGTGATGGTTGCACAGCAGCATGACATCAGTAAAAAACATCAAATTGCTTACAATGGGTGAATTGTATAGTACGTAAATTATACTTCAGTGAAGCTGTATGACATTTATGATCATGAAACCAATAGCGACCAAGGTGCCAAGTGGTGCCATGGGCACTTTGAGAAGAGTGAGAGATTAGTATTTTAGAGTACATCGCTGTTCAGTCTCTGCTTGCATGCTTTTGGTGCCAGGAAACTCAGTATCTCATTAAAGCAGCCCAGTCCAGTTTGGGGTAACTCTAATCTTTAGAAAGTTGTAATCTATCACTTGTCCTTATCCTGCTGCGCAGAACAAACCTCTTTGCTTTGCCATACTAGGTCAGACAATTAAGTTCGTGAACTTATCCTAGAAAAAGTGCTACATACCTCATTGCTGAATATCACTATGGTCACCTTCGAAGTACTCCCCTTGGGAAGCTATGCACCAATGCCGGTGCCTAGTCCACCCTTCAAAGCAATTTTGGAACTCTTTTTCTGTAATGACCATCAGAGATGTCGTCACATTACTCTTGATGTCCTGAATGTCATCAAAATGTCTTTCTTTCAATATTTCCTTTATCTTCTAGTAAAGAAAGAAGCCATTGGGGGCCAGATCAGGTGAGTCAGGAGGGTGTTCCAATATAGTTATTTGTTTACTGGCTCAAAACTCCCTCAAAGACAGTGCCGTGTGAGCTGGTACATTGTCGTGATGTAAGAGCCATGAACTGTTGGTGAAAAGTTCAGGTCATCTAATTTTTTCACAAAGCCTTTTCAGCACTTCCAAACAGTAAACTTGGTTAACTGTTTGTCTAGTTGGTACAAATTCATAATGAATCATCTCTCTGATATCAAAAAAAGGTTAGCAACAGCGTTGCAGCAAGTTCGCAAACTTAATTATCAGACCTCGTATATCATTTCTTTCAGCGCTTGTGGGTAATCATTGCATTCCCCCCAAGTCATTTTATCTCATACAGAAATCCCCAGGGTTCTGCATATGACAAGATTCCCAGTGTCTCCCATTCTCCTGGTAGCTCCCTGCCACACTTCCTTTGATCTGTCAGCATGCTTTTTAAGATGTGGGGGCCAGTGGTGGGCCTGATATTCTGCAGATGCCAGCCTAGTGCTCTGGTTAACAGTGCGGATCCTAGAGTTAAAGCTCTCTGGGTTCAAATCCTCACTGCACTACAGATCAGCTGTGCAATCGTGGTTAAAAATACCAACCTCTCTGAGCCTCAGTGTCTCCACCTGAGTTATTGTGAGGACTGGGTGGACCCTCACCTTCTACCTGTTCAACCCCTTTAGGTAAACTTGGCCTGGTTGGTGATGGCTAGGGCAAGAGATGGCAATAAAAAATAGCAAGCTGTCACCACTGCTAATTAGCCTCGCAGATACACACAAAGCATCAGGAGAAGGGACCCTGCCATCTCTGCCTGCCAGACTTTCCTCCCATGGAGCTTTGGTCCCTGGCAGAGGGGGTGAGGGGGTAGGGTGGACAGAGCACAAACATCTGCTGATATGCCTGGCTCATGCCCTAGAAGTTAGCAGCTTACAAACAACTCCCTTCTTTCTCTTTCCTCAACATTTTTATTTGAAAAATTTCAAACAGCTAAAGAAGTTGAAAGCGGTATTTAGAAAATTTTCACCTAGACGCAGCTGTCCACATTTGCTACATTTGCTCTATAGATCTCTTTACATATATAGCATTTGCTGATTCGTTTGAAAATAACATGCAGACATCATGAGTCTTCACCTCTAAAAACTTCAGCATCTTCTAAGCATGAGGACGTTCTCTGACATAAACACAAGATTATTTTCTCACCTAAGAAAATCTGTACTAATTGCCTAATATTGTCTAAATCCCAGTCCATATTCACGTTTCCTCAACTGTCTCCCAATTGTCTTTTACGACAGTTTTTTTTTCCAGACCAGCGTCCAATTAAATTTTACCCACTATGTTTATGTTTCTTTAATTTCTGACCTAGAGCAGTTTATCCACCTCTTTCTTGTGTGTCATTTTTGTCATTAAGAGTCTCTTAATCTCACCTTTTGTCCACTGCACAAACCCATCCCCAAAACTACCCCCATAGTGGGGGCTGTCCCCACCCACATATTGCCCCACCCCTTAATTGCTGTGATTCTCAGCCTTTCTCACTGCAGTCCTTTCATTTGAGGAGAAGCTGGGACAGCCTAGGCGGGGAGTTGACACAACTTAGCCAGATCTATGGCTCCTATTATTTGAAATCTAACTTGATTCCCTGCTCACCTCCCCCGGGGTGGCGGTTCCAGGAATGTAAATACCTTGCAGCCCCTTCACCAACACAGTTTGTCATTCCTGACGTTGCCTTCTATTCACTGACTTCTCATATTATATTTCTGCTAACTCTCCCAGGCAAAACAGACCTTTCCCCCCTTCCAATAACAATAGGCATCCTTTTTTATTAAAACTACACAAGAAGTAGAATGAAAGCATTCGTATAAACAGCCCAGGACCGGCACAGGGTAAACACTCAGTAAACACAGACTGTGGTCGCTGGGGCAGTGTGCATTGGGTCCTTTCTCCTTCATTCTCTTGTGTAGCCTAAGGTTGCCACTGCTGTGTTTTGGCAGCCATTTCATGCTAATGAAGCCCAACTGAACTTCTCTGATTGTGTCAGACCTGCAGGTCTTTCAGGAACCGAATGAATGACATTTGTCTCCCTGCACTTGGCCTCGTCTCTGGTCCATCGTCCGAACCAGTTGTCTCCATGTGAACCTTGGGTTTTTGTCATGGGATGTGTCAGCTCTCCCTCCATTTTGCTTTCTGCACATTTGGTACTATGACTCATAAGTTATCTGATCGATGGTAAGAAATATTGAATGAGTCAGGGGCACGCCATCAGAAACCTCCTTCCCGCTTGACCCATTCGTGCAGCCAGCATTTACTGATCACCTGCAATATGCTCAACATGGGCGCTGCTCAATTCTTTAGATGTGTGGATCAGCCACGGACAACGTGGGTAATTATGCATTCAGTCTAGCCCTTATCTCCTCATCTTGCCCATCAGGAATCCTGAAAGATTCTGTTAGGTGCTTTGCTGAAATGAAGTATTCAGTATGCCCAGCAGTGCCACCGTAGACCAATCTATCAAAGGTAATTTGACCACTTACCATTAGCGAGCCGCCCTGGCCCCTGGTAACACCTGTGACCTTTATAAGCATGCAGACTCTCTCTGGCCATAAATAAACATCAGCTATGCCAACCCATAATCGCTGGAATCCACTCTCCCAAACCTGGGCAACATTTCCCCATACCCAATTTCCCCCCACCCCCTCTCTGCTTCCTGATTGCTCAGTATTTACCAGGAGGGGTTCCGCTACCACCCTGGAAAGTTCTGGGACATATTTAGTTGGAATCAGGAGAACTGAGCTCATATACAGCAGGAGGGCTCTCCTTGAGCATGGCATCATCTATCTTGGGTCCTAATTACCCCCCTAATCATGTTTGTTAACCTTTCCAAGTTGGAGATTATTCTTTTTAACAAAGAAAATGAAAGAAAATTAGGAGAAAGGAGGCTTTAACATTTTTTTTTTCAGTCTTTTATTAACATCACATCATCTGCCTTGAACAGAGTGGGTGTATCTCGTCTCTTTTATTCTTGCTCTGAAAAAAATTTAGCATTTAAAGGCTGCTTTTGTTACACTTACATTTTATTATAAGCACTTCTCATTCTGGGATTCAATAATAATAATAATAATAATAACACCTAATATTTACTGGATGCTTACCGTATTCTAGGCACTGCTAAGTGTCTTATACATATGTATTCACCTCATTAATAAGCTTTTCTGAAACCATTCATTCTTTTAGTTTGTCCTTTGGTTTTTCTCGTTCATGTCCTTTTAAAATCTGAGTTTAGCCATAAGCTCCAAGGGCAGCCACTTGCATTTCTTTAAAAGCTGTCACTCTTTACTTTCTCCTGGGTGGGTGGGTCTCGCCTCTGAAGTCAGGATGAACTGGATATGTGGTTGTCCTGTTTTCTAAGACATGCAGGAGTTGGGGGGGGCTCCCTGGGGCTGAATGGATGATTCAAGGTCTTGACTCAGGATAACTGAAGGCGATGTAAGGGAAGGGAGAAGCTAAAATCTAACGGAGGAGGGATGCAGAAGGTAGAAAGGTGGCCTGAGCATCGTGACCTGGAAGTGCAGTGGGAAGGAGTCCAAAGGTTCAAGTCTGGAAAGCCTGGACATCGTCAGGAAGTTGAGAGAAGGAAACCATTCCAGATGGAGGCGGTAACTGTATGAACCCATCTGTGAGGGTTCACTTTACATGTCAACTTGACTAGGCTAAGGGATGCCCAGATAGCTGGTAAACAGAGTATTTCTGGGTGTGTCTGGGAGGGTGTTTCCAGAAGAGATTAGCATTTGACTCAGTAGACTGAGTGAAAAGATTCACCCTCACTAAGGTGAGCAGGTGTCTTCCAATCCATTGAGGGCCAGAATGGAGCAAAATGATGGAGCAAGGGCAAATTTCCTCTCATTTTTCCTGAGCTAGAACATCCATCTCTCCTGCCCTTGAACATCCTGGTTCTCGGGCCTGGGACTCAGGGACTTATGCGAGGCTGACCCTCCTTTGGCCTGAGACTGAAATACGCCACCAGCTTTCCTGGTTCTCCCACTTGCAGATAGCATATCATGGCATATCTCAGCCTCCATAATCTTGTACGCCAATTCTCATAATAAATCCCCTCTCCTATGTCACTATATATCCTGTGGATTCTGTTTCTTTGCAGAACCCCAATACACGATCATTTATTTTTTCAACAATGATGGTCAGAAATGCGTCCAGGAGAGTGGCTCTTTCCTCAACCTATTGAGGGCAGAGGCTGACAACAAGCAGGTAAGACCTCACAGAATGCGCTCCTTTTAGCAGAATGAGTCTTTCTAACCATTTCTTCACCACTCCTGGATCTTCCTTCTGTTTCATTCTGTGATTTGCATGTAAAGAAAAGACGTGGCCTCCCCAGAGTGCAGTTAACCCTTTGAGATAAGGGTCTGTGGTTTGTTTTTTTTTTGCAAAATTCCCCCCTCTGGGCCTAGCACTGGGTAGGTGAGTTCATGAATGAAATCAAAGTGCTCTCCTTATGCCCTCCTGGCTGGGTAGCATAGAGGAGAGTCCCAGAACCATATCATTTAGATTTTTTCTCCTTTAACCCACCCTAGAAATTCACTACGCATTCATTCTCAGGTGTGTGGATTTCCAGGCAAGTGTTTTGTACACAAAGATTACTCAATACACATTACTTGTTCATCTGACGAAAGGCCCCAGGAGAGACTAGCACCCCAAAGGAGCAAACAGTTCTCTTTTAGGGCTCCCCAACCCAAAGCAAACATTGTAGGGATGAGCATATAGCAGGCAGTTAATAAATACTTGATAATTAATTAGGGAGTATCAATATGCAAAAGTGGTAAATTAGAAAAAGAGCGGCGTGGCAGATAATACATAATGAAGTCACACAGAACAGTGAATCCACCCCTGGGTAGTCTGTGTGTATGGAGGAGGGGCACTGGCCAGCCAGGCAGATCTCCCTCCTAATTAGATTTCCATCAGGATGATATCGCCATTAGCTCGGGACGTTATAGCTGTTTTCGTCTATTCTTGGAACAAACTCCTGGGAGATTTAAGTGGGGGTGGTAACAGGTCACCCCAGGAATGAATAAATCCACTGCGATCCACTCCTGAGCGGATACTTCACTTGTGGACCCTTCACCGGCAATGTAAACCCGATGGGACTGCCTTGTTTCGTATCAATGACACTGAAATGAGAGCTCAAGAGTTTGGATGACCAACCAACGGAATGTGGCTCAGGGAATGACAGGTTTCAAATTTCAGAAAAGTCGGTGAATTTAGACAACTTGACTATCTTCTCCTTGTTAGGGGAGACAGCCTCAGCCTCCTAGTTCTGGCCGACAAGGACTTGCTGCCAAGATGGGCACCGGAGGGAGTAAAAATCACGTCCTCAATTATCTTGCCAGTTATTGAGATGTGTAAAAATTCATCTTACCTCCCACCCCAACAATTCCCTTTAAGGAGAATTTTCTGCTGACACACCCAAGAGGATGGGTTTTCTGGGGGTGTTTGCTCTCCCTGGCTGGGGTGGGTAGGGCTTGGCAGGCCTCCGAGGGCTGGTGTGACATAACCAGGGTACAAATCCAGGCTCTCCGACTCCCCCTCTTGGCAGATTTTCGCTTCATCTTCCACCACCCATGCTTCTCTTTCTTGTGTTGCAGGAGGGATGCCTATAGAACACAGAGTTTATTGTCAAAGGGCCCGAGCTGGAATCCTGCCTGGCTCTATTGCCAACTAGTCAGGTGATTCTAGCTTTCTGAGGCCCAGTTTCTCCATCTATGAAATAGGTGCAATAATTTCAGCCCAAACCATTCAGAAGGCTGCTGGAAAGGGTTGGTGCCTATATGACTGTCCTGAGCGTTAATGAATTGTATGGGTGCTGGTTTTGTCGCCCACAATCATGGGACCAGTGGCTCTTAGGACCGGTCCCAGTAGCCTCTTGATGCAGGGCTGCCCTGCAGATGGCGCTGTGGCCTGGAGAATGCTCTTAGAGATAAACCAGGGCAGGTGGGAGGAACTATACCTGAGAGTTCAGCAATAGGTGGGTCTAACCTAGGTTCCCACTTCCTGTATGTCTTAGATGTGTTGCCCCCACAAAAGGTCCCCCACTGTCACATTTGGTTTCTCATAGGGCCAGTTACCTGTGAAACCAGTGATCCTCTAGTTCTCCAGTGGATAGAGCAGTGGATCTCACTGGCCTCCTCCATCCAGGCCTCTCCTGCCTGGCCGTGCCCTCTGACCCCTGTGAACCACTGCAGCAAGAGGTATGTCTGCAGCCCCTTCAATCCCTTTGGACCATCTTAGCATTTAGATAACTCCCCTGGGCTCCATCCACCTATGATGCAGGCCGTCCTTGTTCGGACTTTGTTTCCCATCTGGGATGAAGCTCTGAGAAAGGATCTGAGCCAGTGCTGAAAGACAGTCGACCCCAGGACTCCCATGTGGCACTCAGAGGACAAAGGCTGGGTGGGGCTAACCAGTGGGGCTTGGCTCCAACACAGCCAGGTTGGAATCCCAGTCCCACCACCACCAGCATTTTTGTGATGGGGGGAGTGGGGAGAGGGGGCTTATTATGGGGGAATGCCCTAAGTCTCCCTTCCTGGCCTGAGAAAAAAAGAGAATGATACCTGCCCTCTAGAACGCAGTAGTGAAGACGAACTGAGATGAGTCACACAATAGGCTTGACAGAGTGCATGGTACACGGTGATATTCCAATGGGGCGGGGATTATCTGATAAGGGAAAAGACAGGAGAGCTAGTGAGGGAGCACCCTGGGAGGGAAGTGACAGTGGCTTCTGGAAAAAAGGGTTTCTTGGTGACCCTTGAAAACCACCGTAGGAACCCACCCTTACTCTGCTGACACCCTGGGCAGCCATGCTGGCAGGGACCTGGGCACAGGGCAAAGTGAGCCGACCATCTGGCCAGCTGTTTTTACAACAGAAATAGATGGTGTCAGAGGCTCTGAGAGCTGAGCTCCTTTGGCCCACAGCTGGCAGTGGAGACCATGGCCTCCTGGAGACCACGGCCTCCTGGAGACCACACTGGAGACCACGGCCTTCTGGGGACCACATGGAGACCACGGCCTCATGGAGACCACCGTGCTCTGCCCTAATCAGCACTTTTCAGGCCGGCAAAGGGCAGGAGCTGGTGAGTGCAGGGTCTAGGCTCCAGGAAGCCAGTGCAGAGGCCTGACGGCTGGAGCCTGCACTGAGCATCATGAGGGGACTGGGACTATGTCTCCCTCCTGGTCAGTGATCCTGTCACCCAGGGACATGATCTCTTCTGTCCCATGAAGACACCTCCCTACCACAGCTGTGGTATTATCACACTCCTCAGTTCAAAGTACAGGTTCTGAGCCCAGGCTTCCTGGGTTCACACCCAGCTCCCACATGTGACCTTGGGCGAGTTACTTAGCCCACTTTGTCTCAGTTTCTTCAACTGCAAAATGGAGTTCTTATGAGGGTTTATCGAGTTAATGCATGTAAGGTGCTTGCAATAGGGCCTGGCATTTAACACGTGCCCCATGGGTAGGATCTGGTATGACTAGGTGCCTGGTGCCCTAGGTGCCCCAACACCTCATCTCTTTTTTCCCCTTTAAAACAATAAATCAATCTCTGTGTCTCTCCTTTTGACTTTTCTTTCCCCTTTCTTAGCTCAGTATTCATCCAACAAGCATGTATGAAGCTCCTGCCATATGCCAGGCATTGGGGAGGGGGGAAGGGTATTGAGGACACAGAGAAGGATATAGAGTGAGCCCTACACAAGATTCTCCAGGGTCCCCCATCTTGTCAGAGCTGTGCTCCAAGGCCCTGAAAACTGATCCAGCCCAGCCCCCACAGAAGACAGGGCTTCCATCACCCTCAGCCTCCAGGGAGGCCTGGTGATGCTGGAGAAGGGGGATCTTTACTCCTGAGATGGGGGCAGCAGAGGTAAGAGTCTGGCTGGGAGTGAATGGGGCTGCTGGCTGACAGCACAGCTGTCAAAACCACGAGCTCATCATCCAGGCACAGCGTGCCTCTACCCTCTTAATGACAGAGCCGTCACTCACAGGACACAATCGTGCAGGACCAGACACTGCAGTCTGTCCCCAGACAGGGTAACAGATGTCATGGGGGCCTGGGGAGTGCTGAGGGGAGAGCTGAGATGCCCTCCTCCCAACCATGTCACACCCTCCAGAGTCACACACAAATGTTCTTATACACCTCAGTGCCTTTGCACCATCCATCCCCTCTGCTAAACCTGCCCTCCCCTACCTCAGGCCTTCTGCATGTGACAATGTCTCATGTATCTTTCAAGACTCAGTTCCTGGGTCACCTCTGGGAAGGCTTCCTCAATGCTCTGATTCCTCGCATACACTTTTACTACCCCTTTGGCCACCACAAAGGATAAGCGTTTGTTCAGATGTTTGTTCCCCCGCCATAGACAGTGAGTTCTTTTTTTTTTTTTAAGATTTTAATTAAAATATAGCAAACACACAATGTTATATGTTTCAGGTGTACACCATAGTTATTCCACATTTATATACCTAAAATGATCACCATGGTAAGTCCTACAAGCATCTGACACTGTAACACGTTATCACAATATTATTAACTATATTCCCGATGCTGTACGTTACATCCCCATCCATGACTTATTTGTTTTATACCTGGAGATTTGAACCACTTATTCCCCTTCACCTTTCCTCTTTTTAAAAATTATTCAATTACAATTGACATTCAATATTATTTTATATTAATTTCAGGAGTACAGCATAGTGGTTAGACATTTACATAATTTAAGAAATGATCCCCCTGACCAGTCTAGTACTCACCTGGCACCATACATATTACTATATTCCCTGTGCTGTACTTTACATCCCCATGATTATTTTGTAACTACCAATTTGTACTTCGTAATCTCTTCACCTTTTTCGCTTATCTCCAATCCCCTCCCTTCTGGCAACCATCAAAACGTTGTCTGTATCTATGAGTTTGTTTCTGATTTGTTTGTTTGTTCATCTTGTTCTTTAGATTCCACATACAAGCAAAATCACATTGTATCTGTCTTTGTCTGGCACTCCACTCAGGACAAATTCCCTCCAGGTCCATCCATGCTGCCACAGATAGCAAGAACACATTCCCTTCCCTGGCTGAACAATATTCCACTGTATACATGTATCACCTCCTCTTTATCCATTTTTTCATCGACAGACACCCAGGCTGCCTCCACTTGGTTATTGTAAACAATGCTGCAATGAACATATGGATGCACATGTCCCCTTGAAGTAGCATTTGGATTTCTTCGGATAAATACCCAGACGTTGGATTACTGGGCCCTTCTTTGTCTCCTGTTATAGCCATTGTTTTAAAGTCCATCTTGTCTGGTATAAGTATATAGTTACCCCACCTTCTTTTTGGTTTTTTTTCATTTCCATTTTCATGAGATATCTTTTTCCATCTCTTTATACTCTGTGTGTGTCTTTCAGTCTGAAGTGAGTCTCTTGTGGGCAGCATATGTAAGGATTTTGTTTTCTTATCCATTCAGCACTCCTGTGTCTTTTGATTGGAGCATTTGATCCATTTACATTGAAAATAATTGTTGACAGATGTAGCTATTGCCATTTTATTATTCATAATTTTGATCTCCCCCCCCCCCATTTTAAAGAAGCCCCTTTACCATGCCTTGTAATACTGGTTTGGTGGTGATGAATTCCTTTAGCTTTTTCTTGTCTGGGAAGCTCTTTATCTGTCCTTTGATTCTAACTGATAGCTTTGCTGGGTAGAGAAGTCTTGGTTGTAGGTCCTTGCTTTTCATCATGTTGAATATTTTGTGCCAATCCCCTCTGGCTTGCACAGTTTCTGTTGAGAAATCAGCTGACAATCTTATGGGGGCTCCCTTATAAGTTACTAGTTGCCTTTCTCTTGCTGCTTTTTGGAGTCTCTCTTTGTCTTTAACCTTTGCCATTCTAATTATAATGTGTCTCGGTGTGGGCCTGTTTGGGGTCATCTGGGACTCTCTGTGCTTCCTTGACTTGTATGTCTATTTTCTCCACCAAGTTAGGAAAGTTTTCAGTCATTATTTCTTCAAATAGGTTCTCAATCCCTTGCTTTCTCTCTTCTCCTTCTGGTACTCCATGATGTGAATATTGTTACACTTGATGTTGTCCCAGAAATCTCTTAAACTATTCTCATTTATGTTTTATTCTTTTTTCTTTTTGCTGTTCCAATTGGGTATATTCTGCTACCTTGTCTTCCAAATCATTGGTTCGATCCTCTGCTTCGTCTAGTCTGCTGGTGATTCCTTCTAGTGCATTCTTCATTTCAGCTACTGTATTCTTCACTGCTGACTGGTTCTTTTTTATGGTTTCTATGTCCTTTTTAATGCTTGCTATCTCGTTGTTGAAGTTCTCACTAAGTTCCTTGAGCATCCTTATAACAATTGTTTCAAACTCTATCTCTGATAGGTTGCTTGCCTCCATTTTGTTTAGTTCTTTTTCTGGAGATTTCTCCTGTTCTTTCATTTGGAACATATTTCTTGGTTTCCTCATTTTGGCTGCCTTTCTGTTTGTTTCTATGTATAAGGTAGATCTGCTATGTTCCCCAGTCTTGCCCAGGTGGCCTTATATAGTAGGTGCCCTGTGGGCCCAGTGGCATAGTCTTCCTGGTCGCCTGCTCAGGGTGCTCCAGGGGTGTCCCTTGTGTAAGTTGTGTTCCCCCTCCTGTTATAGTTCAGCCTTTGTCACTATTGGCACATCAGTGGGTGTGATTGACCCTCAGGCTGATTGGCAGTGGGGCTTTGCCATGTCCACAGCTTATAGGCTGTTGTATGGGGGACTTACCCCACTGAGTGGAGTTCAGCCCAGTGGACTCTGGTGCCTATTGAGGCCATCCTTAAGGTATTCTGCTTGTGGGGCCAAGTGTGCAGTGCTCTGCTGTGGTCTGAAGCCAACCTCCAGGTATGTTGGTTCTGAGGCCCCTTGGCATGGGCTCTGGTACAGGCCCAGGTCATCCACTGCCTATGATCAGCTAGGGGCTACCTAGTAGGAACTACAAAGGGATCTGTGGTTGTTTGCTGCCTGTGCTAACGCTGGAGGCATGTGGGAGAGGCCACACTGTGAACTGAGGATGTCTGCCACCAGTACTGGGCCTGGAGTAGCTCCACAAAATGCCAGGACACCCCAAGGCCTGCTGCCACCTACAAGCTCCCTTAAAGTTTAGCCACTGATAAAGCCTCATTCAGTATGCAATTTGGTGAGTCAGGATCTCAGGGAGTTACTAGAGTGGAAAGAGTTGTGGTCACCAGGTTAATGTAAATTCTAGTTTGGTGCCAGTGTTGAGCCTGAAGCTACTCAGCAAAAGTCTCAGAGCACACTGAGGCCAGTCACTGCACACCTGAGGTCTGTGGGACTCTGATAGTTTTCTAAGAAATAATTCAATGCAGGTGGAGCTGGCTGCTCTTGGAGAAAGTACCTCCATGCTTGGGCCAGGGGCGGGGTCTCAGTGAGTCAGCAGGGTGGAGCTGTGGAGCTCACCAGACCAATCAGATTCGGATTTGGCCATAAGCATAGGGGAAGGGCTCAACACAGGAGAGATGGCACCAGCCTGCAGGTTGTGCTAGGGGAGGACCCCTCTCAGGGAAAATGCCAACTGTCCTCCAGCCCTCGTCCTGGAGTCAGATAACTCAGTCTGTTCCCCTATATGTCTCCAACAGCCCCTGAGTTACTGTCCGTTTGCTGGAGCCCAAGGTGAGTGCCTGGGACTGAGAGAGTCTGTGTGTGAGCTGTTTAAGAGGATGCCTGGGTTTCCTACCACTTTCCATCCCACCCAGATGTCTGGAATCCCCACTGCTTTTCACAGCCAGAGTTGTGGGGGCTCCTCTTCCTGGCACCAGTACTCTGGGCTGAGGAGGCCGGTGTGGGGCTGGGGTCCTTCACTCCTCTGGAGGGAACCTCCGTGGCCAAGATATCCTTCCCAGTTCTCAACTGCCACACGCTGGTTTGGGGTTAACCAGTTCCATGGCTCCGTCCCTCCTACCAGCCTCGACATGGCTTCTTTATAGCCTTAGTTATAAGACTTCTGTTCAGCCAGACTTCAGATGGTTCTCCAGGTTGATTGTTCTATAATTTAGTTGTAATCTTAATGTGTTCATGGAAGGAAGCAGGCACGGTGTTTATCTACTCTGCTATCATGGCTCTCACCTCAACAGTGAGTTCTCGAGACCGAAGGCCAGGTCTCAGCTTTTTCTGTATCCTACAGCTGAGCCCACAGTAGGCACTCAACAAATGTATGCTAAGGAGTGGATGGTCATTGCTGTCACCATCTACCTCTACACGAGTTTCAACACTGAGCAGAATCCAATCCCAGCTTGGTGCTTGGCCTAGAGCGACAGGCTTGCTCTAGTGAAAGGTTGGGGTTTGGAAGGCCAGCTGGATAGAAGAATCTAGAATGAGGAGGCTTTTTCTTATTGAGGCCCAAATCTAAGCTCTTTCTTCCTGATAAACTAGGAGAGACCAGCTTGGCATTATCTCTAAATGTACATGATGAGTATGAGCTCAGAACTGGTTAAGCCTCTTATTCCCATCTGAGGTGACCCACAAAACATGAAATGTACCCACCAGACGTGGATTTGAGACGGGGCTTCATGGGCAGAAACCCAGGGAGATGTCTTGCAGACCACAGAGGGGAAAAACAAAAAAGCAATTTAATTTCGATTTTATAATGCAGAAACATAAAGTGTTCCACATGTTTGCTTTTAAAATGGAGACTAGAGAACCTACAAATGAAGGGAGTAATTAGAAAAATTTTTCTTTTGTTTTTGTTTTTTTAAAGATTTTTATTGGGGAATTGGTGGGATGGGAATAGTGCTGGGGAATTGGGGGAAGGGGAACAGACAAGTTGCTGTCGTTTTGTTCTTCAGTCTAGTTGTGGAGGACGTTGCTTCACTGGCCCATGTTGGCACCATCATTGCGTTCTTCCCAGGCGAGGCAGATCAGTCAGCCGGCTTCTGGACGGCCACTCACTGCAGCTGCTGGCCACTCACGCTGGCTGCTGGCTACACACCGTAGCCCATGGCAACTCTTTCGTTTTTTTGTTTGTTTGTTTTTTGGTGCCGAAACCCAGGATTTCTTTTGTTTTCTGTGACGGCCAGTGAAGAAAAATAGACAACAGGGAAGAGAGAACAGGGAGTGGAAAGGAAAAAGAAGGCAAACAGAATGAAGAAATAATAGGACGAAAGAAAAGGGGTGGGGGAGAGAAAGAGAAAGAGGTTTTTGAGAAAGCTGGAATTGGTGAACAGACAAACATACACACAAACACACACGCATTTCGATTTCATGAAAGACCCTTGGTTTTTAAAATTTGTTTTTGTTGTTTTTTTTACCACTTTAATGGGGGCAAATTTGAACCCATTTTTCATTTGTTTTCTGACATCTAGAATGAGAAGTTGCTAATGAGAAGTCTGATGCCATTCTTAGTATTGATCTCTCTTTGTTTTTACAATCTATGATTGTTTTCCCCTCTAGAAGCTTTTAAGATCTTTTATCTTCACACACATCACCATGAAATGAGTGTGGGCCTTTATTCACTCATTGTGTTGGGTGCTCAGTAGGCTTTTAAAATCTGGCAATGCAGGTCCTTCAGTTCTGGGAAATATTTTTGCATTATTTCTTCGCCAATGGACCCCCTTTCATTTATTCTATTCTCAGTTTCTTTTGTTGGGCCTCCTAAGTGGATCTTCTACTTTCCATTATTTTCCACTTTCATATTTTCCATACCTTTAGTTTTTCCCACTTTCTGAAAGATTTCCTTGACTTTATCTTCCAAACCTTTCTATTGATTATTTTATTTCTACTATCATGTATTCCATATCCAAGGTCTTGTTCCTTTTTATTTTGATTATCCCTTTAAAAAAATAATTTTGGGGAGTACAATTTATATACCCTAAAACTCATCCACTTTAAGTGTATAATTCAATGATTTTTTAGTAAATTTGCAGAGCTGTGCAACCATGATCACAATCCAGTTTATATTATTCCTTCTTGTATAGTTCTCTGTTTTAGCTTCATGGGTGAAATATCTTCTCTTATCTCTGTGAAGAAACTAATGACCATTAAGTAGATGTTTTCTTTCCTCCAAGTTCGTCTCATTGGTTGGCCAGCTAGTTTCGGTTTCTGCCTTTCATGTTGGAGACTTTCCCCAAATTCTTGGTTATCCTTTGCAGTCCACTAATGTTTAAGAGTAAAATATTATTAAAAAGCCATCTGGGCACTCTGTGTGCATGGGTATCATTTGTCAATCAAGTTTCATCATAGGAGTTATATGAGGGCCATTCTTTTGGGGTTCCCCAAATGTCAGTAGCAAGGGGTCTTTCTAGGGGCCATTCAATTTCTCCAGAGAGGAATCCACCAACTTCCTATCTGGGGTGGGGTGGATGAGTGGGGTGGAGTAGTACAGAACCTGGTTGCTAAGATCCTTGGAGATATATGGCATAGGGAACTGGGGGTATAATAGACAGACTTTCATTTAATCCTCCTGTTTTCTCTCTGGTACCTCTCTCTTATTGTTCCTGTGTATCTGGGCTTACACCCTAAATTTCTCCATTGAAAAACCCCCCTGCTGGGGTAGAGGAAAGGTGGTCACCTGAATGTACTGAATGGGGGCAGGAACATGGACATCTTTCTACTGATCCCCCAGTTTCCATTTGGGAAGAACCTGCCCAGTTTCCAGCTCTACAACTCATTCTTGTCTTTTGCAGTCTCCGGTGCCTGCGATTTTGGTGTCTTGCCAAGATTCCACAGCTTGAATTGGCTCCATTCTCATTAGCATCCCCCTGTGTAGGCACATGGTATGCAGATTTCTCGGCTCTGATAATTCCTCCACCTGCTTTCCATCTTCCAAAAATCTGTTGACATCTTTTGTTTTCTGCTGTTTTTTTCTCTCATTCTTTTCATTTGTGTGTTCTTATACCTTTTTCATTCTTTAACTCACATTTTAGTGGGGTTTCAGAAAGAAATGACGAGAAATTCATGTGTTGCATTTTCTAGGTTGAACCTAAGATGTGGGATTAAAGACTTTCAAGCAATATTGTGTTTTTGCAACTACAGACATAAGGAGAAACCAGAGGAGGCCTCCTGTATTCTATACTAAATATGTTATGGATTTTCTTCTTATCAGAAGGATCTTTCTAATCTAGGTCACTGGTTCTTAAAAAAGATGTGGGAACCTGATGGAAATCCTGAGAAAGGAGACTGAGATGATCAAAGGGACGGACCTTGGATCCAGGGGAATGTTTGAAGGTGTTGCTGCTGTTTAACTGGGAGAGGAGGTTCAGGGATGGTTTAGTTATTATTCATTTGAATTCATTTTCCTTAAAGTGATTTCTGTTCTGGTACATTCCCACTTTCCTATTGTGTGTTGGTATGAACTTCTAAGTTGCTATAGAAGAGGCATCCGAACCTGAGAGAGAGGATGGGTGGGGGCGGGACTAAGACTGTATTAATCAGGATGGGTTAGGTTCTTCTGCGGTAACAAATAAATGTTGAAATGTCAATGTCTTAACACAGTAAAGTTTCATTCCTCCCTCATTTCACCATCTTATCACTGCTCGGTACCCCACGAAGAGGTGACCTAAGGGCCCAGGCTATATCTATCTCATAGCTATACTGTCTGAAACACATGGCTTTCCAAGGTTCTGCAGAAGGGGAGACAGAACTGGAAAATCATCATGCGAGATGTTTTTAAGGGCCAAGACTGAAAGTTGCTTATATCACGTCTATCTACATTCATTGGCCAGAACTCTGTGACATGGTCCCAAATTACCTGCAAGGGACGTTGGGAAATAAGGTCTTCCTGTGTGCTCTGGAGGAGGATAGAGCGCGGTGAGGATGTTGCATTGTCTCTGCCATCTGTCTACCAGGTTTTCTGAGGGAGATGCCAATATCTTAGAGAAACAGGAGATATGGTCTCCGTGTCCACAATGCCTGGCCAAGAGGAAATAATGTTAAGCTGACATAGGAGATAGCAGTCAGACATAAAGAGACTTCTTTTCTTTTTTTTCTTTTTTTTACTTTAAGGGAGTCAAACATTAGAACAAGCAATTGAGAGGTGATGTCTACCCTTGCAGATCCTTAAGAAAAGAGCTTCTGGGAATTGATGGATCTACCTGCTTGAAGGATGAGCCACATAGTCTTTAAGACCCCACCTAATTCTAGGATTCTACTCTCAAATATGCAGGCCTCAGAGTCCGTAAAGCTGGAGGGCCAGGACCAGGGTTGGACCCAGGTTTTCTGTTTAAATTATGGATACAAAATTAAGTCCAGGGCTTTGAAGGAGCCCTTGAAGTGGAGGGCCTCAAACATAAACTTAATAGCTTCCCAATAAACCCTTCTTTGGCCAGGACTGGCCCATTGAGCCTTTGGAACCAGTAGATTCTAAAACATCTTCCCCAACAGACTTGCTTTTCCAGATTGTAGGTCACCCTCATGATGCCACCCTCCTCTTCCCCCCAGCTCTTGAACTCAGCAAAAAATTGTTGAATGGCCACCAGGTGCAAGACCCTGGGTTGGGCCCTTCATTACCCGCCTCTGTTGCAGGGCTGAGGTGAGAAGCAGTCCAGAGAGCAGGTCCTGACCCAAGGGGCTCCTGAGACCCTGCAGGCAGCATCAGGACAAAGGAGGAAAAGGAGAATAGGCACAGAAAAACAGACGGGGCTGCAGGGCCATGTGTGATGTGTGGACATCAGGGCCCTGTGATCAGAGGCAAAATCCACGCTGTTCTCTGTCTTGCTTCTGAAAAGAGATCTTCCTGCAGAAACTGCACAGAGATCTCAGAAGCCTGCTGTGGAACAGAAGGCTCAGCTGTTTGCTGGAGCCCCTCTTTCAGACATATCACACCTCCCATGGGACTGGAGTCACGTGTCTGTGCACAGAGTCAGCAGTCTGCACTTGAACACTCGGTCTGGAGCCCAGCTGTTGGACAGTCCCTGGTCCTGTCTGGGCCTTTTGGAGCTGATTGACCTGCAGCATCTGGAACACTCCAGACCCATGCTAGGTCCTACATATAACCTCAGAGTGTTTTATTTCCTCTTAGAATGGTTAAGCAGCAGAAAATCACAAACCTGCAGAGGTTTCTGAGGCCCACTCATCTCGTCGGAAGACCAGGCCACGGATATGCTGGGCGACCTTGTAGGACACCATCTCCCTGGGCTTCTTTTTCCTCGTCATCTGTAAAATTGAGAAAATAACCCCTGGGAAGAGCGATTTGTGTCACCGTGGTCAAGGTCAGCATGAGTCTGGGGGTGGGAGGGGACACCGACTTCTCACAGTCTATCCTCTGATCCAGCTGCACGGGTGCCAACCAGGGGTCCCAACCAGTTAGGTACAATGGAGAGAATTAGGCAGGTCAGGGGTCTTGGAAATCCTGAATTTGCTTTATGGCTTATGATGTTCTTGCACTGACTACGCCTGGTAAGCCTAGGCGGAAGGACTAAAAAACCGGCCTCCTTAAAGTGATGTATTTGCTTGAAAATTTTCACATGGAGACATACTGTTCTGAACACAGACCTGAAAATGCATTTTAAAAGGCTTTCTAATGAAGCAAATGCAAAACAACTCACGTTAGATAAATCTTCTTGGCAGAGAGCTACTGGAGGAAGAAAGGAGGCTTTCTCAGCCACAGAAGGTGGGCCGAGGAAGAAGTGGGGGACCAGAGAAGGTCTGGGGGGGCAGGTTTGGGGTCCCCTCCAGGGTTTACTATGACCCAGTTTCTACCCAGAAACCCCAGTGCCCTGCTCTCTGCTATTCACACTAGTTGCTTCCCAAACTTCTTGGACTGTCCTCTAATTTGGGGTCTAAATGCCTTTAGGAGCTTCACTGGTGGATTTCAGGAGATGCCAAACCCAACTGATAAATGCAAATTTTCATGTGTGTGAAAAATTTTTATGTGGTGAGCTTTGAATTTTTTTCTGGGAAGAGGAGCCTGAATTTTCACCTGATTCTCCAGTGGGTTCAGGATCCAGAATGGAAACCCTCGCTCTAGACCATTCTAGGGGCAGGAGAAAGTGGACAGCACATGATTCCAGCTGGATCACTGGGAGGGTGAGGAGTGTAGGCCACTCCCAACCTTAGAGTGAGCCAGTTACCCCAAAGAATACGGACACTTGAACCTCAGAATGCGTTTGTCTTTTTGAGATCTGCCCCTGTGGTAGGCATATTCCCAGACAAGTAGCAAGAACCTTCTATGGATGGACCCATTCAAAGCCCCCACTGGGCACCCGAGATGAGCCTGGCACTGTGCTGGTTGTGGGGGACATGAGAAGATTAGATGTGGTTCTTCCTGCCTGTGTGGTACTCCCAGTTTAGGGGATTAGATGCCCAGAGAAATTCCAATGCCACGTGTTATGTGCTAAAAGGAAGGTAAAAGAAAAATCTGGGCCACACTGAGAGAGAAAAGGTTAGCTCAGCCCGGAATCCAGAAGGCAATCCAGAAGGAGGGGTGGCATGGGCCTTCAGGTCAAACAGACTGGGGTGTGAGTCTAGGCTGGGTGACCTCTGAGAACCTCAGTTTCCTTTTCGGTACAATATAATGATAGCTATTCATAGAGTTGTTGGGAGAGTCAGATGAAATCATGTTCACACAGCACATCCATGGACTGGACTTGGACTTGAAAGTGAGATTTCATTTTTGGAAAGATCTAGGAGCAGCAAAAGCAGCACGAGTGGAGGCATGGCTCGGGAGGGTACTTTGTGCTGACTCAGCAATGATTCCGCGCTACAGCTTGGAGAGATTCATTTTTTATGGTAAAGCAACGTGTGGATTCAATGACTCAGCAACTCTTGATTCAATGATGCAGCAATTGAAATATTTGGGGATACTGGTGATTAAGTGAGGGGTGTGGGGGTGGGTCGATGCGGGCTATCTCTTATCAGGCTCAGGTACACATATCTCTTTTCCGGGAAACGTGATGCACAGGCTTCTGGCTTTACAGTAAGAGAGAGGTAGGTCTCTAAATCATTTTACAGGCCCTGAAACCATGACTGGAGGCTTCTCAGGCTGGAATATATTAAGAGGCGGGAGCACCGCCTGTGATGTGCCATAAATTGTGAAACCATGGCCACTCCAGAGGCACTGGAATTACTCAAAGGGAAGAAGGAAGGAGGAAGCAGTGAGGCAGGATCGTGCGAGTGAAGGGAGCTCCCAGGCAAGGGGGAAACGGGCAGCCTGCAGTGCAGTTCCAAAGCCATCAAGGAGGCTGAAGGAAATTTCCTGGCTGAGAGCACTGCTCATATTTTCAGGCTTCTGCAGAAAGGGATGCTGGGGTTGAGGGCTGCTGGGGGCTGGAGGGAGGATGGCCTGGAGGCTGAAGCACCTGTCTAAGTTCTGGGCCTCACCAGGGGAGTGAGACAGTCTTGTCTTGACTCAGCCTTCTGTGTTGCGCCTCTGGTTGCTCTGAGGTGGGGAAACGACTAGGATGGTTCTGCAGGTGTGATGTTCTAGGTAAGGTTGATCTGAATGCATTTGTCCATCCATCCATCCATCCATCCATCCATCCATCCATCCATCCATCCATCTGACGGATACTTCGTGAGTCTCCTGTGTGCCAGACACCGTACCAGACACTGAGGAAACGGCAGTGAAAAAGATCGGTCTCTCATGAAGAGCAGATCCTGGGCCTTCCTGCTCCGTCCTATCCATGCTGGGGAGTGAGAACTAGCATTACTGTGGCAGCTATGAAGGGCCACATAGTAAATATTTTAGGCTTAAGGGCCTTACGGTCTCTGTAGTAGCCACTCAACTCTGCCAGTGTCACCTAAAAAACAGCCACAGACAATATGTAAATGATGTGTGTGGCTGTGTTCCAATAAAACTTTATTTACAAAAACAGGCCAGCTGGGAGTAGACTCCTGGAGAAGCACAGACCTGGGAAGAGCCTCACAGACCAGTGGTTTTCAACCGTGGCTGCATACTAAAATCACTTGGGAAGTTTTCCAACAAAATACCCATGTCTAGGCCCCACCCCAGACCAATTTTATCAGACTTTCTGGGGGGGTGGGCCTGAGCATGGGTGTTTATTCAAATTCCTCAGGTAGTTTTAATGTGCAATCTGGATTGAGATGCACTGGCCCAATCCAACTGCATCATTTTATTATATACCAGGGAGCCGGAGTCCACGAAGAATAAACAAGTTGTCCAAGTTCACACAGTCAGTCTGAGCTGAGGGCTCCCTGAAGGTGGCAAAATGGCATTAGGATCTGATTGTTTGACTCTAGGCAGCCCTCTCTCCATGACCCATGATGCCTCAGGGCTGGGGAGAAGGTGCCTGCTGTCTCTCATCTTTCTCTGTGACTGTTCTCTCCTCTGCCAGGTGGCTCCCCCCAGTGAAGATTTAGATGGCCGGATCTGTGGACTGAGTTGAGGACGTGCTGCTGACGGCACCCTGAGGGCTCCCTGGAAGAGCAGAGTTTTGAGCTTACCCACTTGCAGCATAGAGGGCAGTCGTAATGCAGGCTCTAGGGAGAACCAGACTCCATTGACTAGCTGGGTGACTCTGAGCAAGTCACTTAACCCCTCTGAGGCTCAGTTTCTCTATCTATGAGAATAGGGACAATTATACCTACCTTGGGAGAGTATTGTTAGGATTAGATGACATTATGCATATAAAACATTCAGCACCATTCCTGGCACAGAACTGGTTCTATTAAACAGAAGTTATTACAGTATTTTTGTTTCATTTTAGATCCACTCCTGTGCCTTCCATGGCATTCTGTGTAGTAGGCTTAGCAAACAGAGGCAGGAGCCCCGTTGGAAGAGAGGGGGCATTCCAGGCACGGGGAATGGTGGAGGAAAGGCCCTGAGCTGGGAATGATGGAGCTGTGATGAGAACTGGCTCTGAGGACTCACTCAGATGTCGCCACATCTTCCCATCTCCAGGCTCTGCCTCCCAGGACCTCTCTCCCTCCCCCAACCCCTGAGCTCTGTTCCACTGCTGGTAGAGTTCTCACTGCTTCCTGTTGGTTGGAGATGGGGGTGGGGGTGGGGCGGGTGGCCTCAATGTGAGGGCAGGTTCGCTGCTTATGCTGGTAGCCTCTAAGGTGCCTAGGACCCTGTGTGGCACATAATACATGCAACCAGTACGGCTGAAAAGTGACTTGAAATAAGTGAGACAGGGTCGGGGCGCGGCCATAGCAGGAAGGCTAAGGAGCTTCCATTTGATGCATGCAGTGGGAAACAAGACGCCGTGGCTGGCCCAGCTGGGACTTGTGAACGAGCCACCCAGGGGTTCCTGGGGACCCTGTACTGCTCTGTCCCAAAGGCCCGTTGCTCTGGGAGGAGGGGAATCTTGGCCTGGCTGAGATGAGAGTACTGCCCTACCTATCACTGTCACCCTTCCATGTGAATCTTGCAGGCAGCAGCTCCTCCCCCAGAGCTTGCAATCCATTTCCTGGCTCATTGCCACTGCTGGGCCCAAGGTGCCTGAGCCTGCGGCAGCCACTCTGCCTGACAGTGCTGGGCAGCCTGCCCACGGCCCAGGGGTAGGAGGGGTGAGGAGGAGGTGTTGGGTAGGGAGAGGCAAGGGCTTCTTGGTGCCGTTGCATGCTGGTCTCAGGGATGGGAGAGCCAGTGGGCATAGAAGAAGACCAGTATAGTCAAGTTGGGGTCCACCCATCTAGGCCACAGGTGACCATAACTGCATTCAGAACCCTGATGCCACCCTTTGCATCTGTGATGACATGGCATAATGGTGTTGACAAAACGCTTTCCTGTGATTTATCTCAGTTTGGCTTCTCAAGCCATGGTCTTAGCCTCTCTGCTTCCTTTCTCAGGGCTCAGAGATTGTTCCCTAGGTGGACACCTGGGGAAAAGGTGTTGGCTTTCCAGCTGGTGCTGATGTGCCCTGCTCTACCCATGCTTCACCTACCCCATCAAGATAAAGGGACAGAAGGGCCCCTGTCCCCTGGCTCTCCTGTGCTCTCTCTGGAATTGGGGTGTCGTGGGGGTGGTACAGGGATCACACTGGATGTTTTTCCTCCAGGGCTGCAAATGCAGCCCAGAGGTTTCACTCATTCTCCAGCTTCGAGGTTTGTCCTCCCCCGAAGACTCCCTCCCAAGCTGGTGTCTGCTCTGCCCTCAGGTGGAGAGGCTATGGAATCCATCTGGATACAGAGAGTGTGGGATTGATGTGCTGTTTTTTGTGCTGTGGGAGAAGTCACAACAAGGAGTTGTAATTTCTGTGCAGTTTGTCTCCTCAATGAAGCATCTGCTGGTGTGCTGTGAGGAGATTCTCATCTGAGCAGATAGGGCCTGAATCTGGAGCCAGCCTCATGGGCGTGACCACGTCTCAGGGCCCCTCCCGTCTCCCAAAGGCGCTTGGCTTTGCTCTGAATCAGGGGGGTTATTCAAGGGCCTGTCATCCTTCTCTCCCTCCCTCTCTGGCTGACTCACACACGGCCTCCAGCCCCCTCTGCCCTGAGCGACACCTGCCCACGTCTTAGTCACCTCTTGGTTTATCCTCCGTCTGAGCTGGGTGGTCTCCTCAATACCACCCGACCCTGAGCAGATCTGGTCAGCTCTGTCCTGCTGACCCTTGCCATGCCTTGTGGTCTGTCCTGGAGATATAGAGACAGCACCCCCTGCCCTCGGGAAGCTGGCTTCCCCAGGTGAGAAGGGGAGTTCAGAGACTAACATGGGATTCTTGTGCTAATGGCAGAATATGCTGGGGTCCTCAGAGCTCACAGAAGGAAACCCTCATCTCCTGGTGCCAGTGATTGGCAGAGCTAGAACTCGCACCACCAGGGTTTTGCCCCAGACCAGCCAAATATAAAGGGTGTGACACTGGGGGGGGGAATGACTTTGAATTTTGTAACAAAAAATGTTTTTGCATTTACCTGATGAGGAAAAGCCTGCTATGCAGTAAGGGGCCTGATAGGAAGAATAATGATTTAAAATAGGAAGCTTCCAGTTGCATACCTAATTCCTTGCTCCCTAGCCCCCTAGCCATATCAGTCACTACCTGGGGATCAGGATTGCCAGGTACATTTCTGGTGGGTGAGGACGCTCCCAGGGAGCAGGGGCTGTTTGGGCTGAGTCTTGATGGGTGGACAGGAATTTGCCACAGGTGATGGGTGTGGAGGGAGTTCCAGGTGGGAGATTAGGCTTGAATGTGTAGGTCAGATGCAAGTCCTGTGTCCCAGCCAGATTGTGTTCTGTGATGGAACACGATGTAGACACAGTGTTGCCTGAGAGTGGGCCCTTCTCAGCACGATGTCCAGGTCCTTAGCATCTCGAGGAAAGAATTGCATGAAATACGGAGGCAAAGTAGTGAAAAAGCAGTTTATTACAAGAGGTAGTACACTTCAAAGAAATAGAAGCAGCCCGAGCATTAGAGAATGGCTCAAGGGCCCTGAGTAAGGAGGCCTTGGTTGTTTTTATCTCTTTTTCCCTAGAATGGGCTGTTCCTCTGTGGGCAAGGGACCACTTGATTGGCACCTGTGATTGACAACAGGTTATTACCTCATCTGTGCAGGTGGAGTAGGTCTTTTATACGCGTTTGTTTCTCCACAGGGGTGGGAAAAGAGGACATTTTGGGTGGAGAGGGGAAGTCTCCTTCGTAGTTGCATTCTATGGGTTGTGTTGGACGTGCAGGAATGCAGAGACCCAATGCCTGCCTCTAACTGCCGGCCCTGTTTTCCCTTTGAGAAACGTGATCCCCATAAAATCTCTATGGGAAGCTGAGGGACAGGAGATCTTTTCTCCTGTATCTGCTTCCTGCTGGGCAGGGGCGTAGAGCTGTCCCTGCCTATTGGGGGATTCATGGAACTCTCACCCTAGCTGATCTCAGATGAGAGGAAGGGGTCTCGAGCTCCGCCTGGAAGACCATGTTGGCTTCTCTGGTTGTGACTGGCAATCTTGCTGGGTTATCATCTGTATCCCCAAGGCCCCTGAATGAGGAAAAGTAGATTTTCTATGATTCAGATACTGATTAGAAGAGTACTCAGAGCCAGGAGCTAAAGAACTAAGAAACTAGAGAGAAGGAGACTTACTTAACATTTCTATAGGAAAGAAAACTTAAAAGTTTTTTTGGGAGGGGGTGTTGGGGGGTGGTACTTGCCCAGAACAAAAGTAGATGCTCACACTGGGTATATAATCAAACCTCACAACCCTCCCTGTTCAGGCTCACTAGTTCTTGACTATCCTGGCCCCTTGGATGGGAAGAACCAGCTGCTGCTACTGCTGCTGTTTGAGGTCCCCCACCGTCTCCCCCTTTTCTCTACTCTTCATGGGGCCAGACTCAGAGAGGATTCTGGAGGCGGTGGCTCTGAGCTGCCCCTCCATGGTCCTCTCTTATCCAGCCCGCCTCCCTTGCTCAGCCCCTTGGACCACTCCCAGCTGGCTGCTGCTCACGCAGTTAAAAGGCTCCTGAGGTCATCTGCTTCACTCACCCCTTCAGACTGACAGCACTCCTCACCAGGTGTGGAACCCATGGGGTAATGGCCAAACAGGAGTTTAACAGGAACATTCCTGGGCTGTTGAGGCTGGAGGCTAATTAATGATGCCACCTGGGAAGGATCGAGACATTCACATTTCTGTCCCGTGGAGGATCTATTTCGATCAGGAAGTTACTCTTGCTGCCCAAAGAAGTGGATCGGTCCCCTCCCAAGCTTACTTACTGCTGAAGGGAGGAGGGGTATGGGGTCCCCTGTGGGCAGTGCAGTCGTGGAGCACCCACGGTTGGAGAGCTGAGCTGATGCCCCCAGCAGGGGACCACTGGCTCACATCCATCAGGAGCTGGAGTTCTGTAGATTGCATCTCAGAGGGCACCAACCTCCAGAAACGTTGTTGCCAAAGCATCTGTGCTCAGGTGAGCTTGGAGCAGTTGCAGAGAGAGGATGAGACAACTTCCAAATAGCAACAAAGGGTTGGGGAAAACGCCAAGCCCAAATGTCCTGTATTGTGAAAACAGCATGGGGCCCCCAGACAAGGCCCAAGGTCTGCAAAATAAAAACAAATTGTACTTCCATCAGAGAAAGAACCGGAGTATCCTGATTAGCCGATTCTGACCATAGGTTTCTTACTAGCCGCTATTGTTGTTCCTTATGTTTGAGAGGCAGTGTAGGGTACTGGCAATGAGCGCCGCCATTTTCTAGCTGTGCACCCTCAGGCAAGTTACTTAACCTTGCTGGAACTTAGTTTCCTCATCTATAAAGTGGAGCTAATAATTTTATCTACCCCATAAGGCTGTAATGATTAAATAAGCCCTTAGAAGAGGGCCTGGCACAAAGGAGATGCCGTGTAAATATTGGCCAGTAATGATCATCAAAGTGTTTTTCTGCATACTTGATTGTGTTGGCCTCTCATCCTAAGCCTGGAAGGGTTCAGTCATTTGAAATATCATTTCTTTGTTCTTTTCATGAAGTCCAAGTTCAAGAATACTTCTAGGTATTATGGATATCTGGACCAGGTGGACCCTACCTGACGCTGAGAGCCAAGATTATAGAGCCCAGAAAGCTAGAACCGGGTAGGCAGCACCCCCCTCTTTTCTAGATGTCATCCTTTTAAGGTCCAGCTTGGATTCAAGTCACCAGACACAGCCCACCTTGGACTTTTAGACCAAGCTGAAGGTAGCCCTGGACCCTGCTTCACAGTTCAGAGTGTCTGCTTCTCTTAGTGATGCCAGAGAACCTCATCT